>NC_138172.1:1695987-2152242 GCF_964165515.1 Mesoplodon bidens | reverse complement strand
AACAAGTAGCCCAGCGAGTGCTGAATACATAGAGAGCAGGTCGTACGTGTTTACAACGGACTGTTACTCAGCCAGGAAAAGGAATGAAATAATGCCATCAGAAGCAACATGGATAGACCTGGGATGCCCAAACACTGAGTGAAGTCAGTCAGACAGAGGAGGATCCATAGCATATAATATCACTTACAGGAGGAATGGAAACATACATACAACTGAAGTAGTTCACTAAACAGAAACAGACTCTCCGACTTTCAGAATAAACATAGGGTTACCAACAAGTAAGTGGGGTAGGAGATATAAGTTGTGCGGTTCACATGAACACATACACAGTAAAATACCTATACACATACATATAAAACACGCACACCACAAGGACTACTGTACAACACCAGGACCTCTGCTCAACATTCTGCAATAACGTATATGGAAAAGGAAGCCGAAAAACACTAGATATATTATATGTGTAGTTGAATCAGCTTGCTGTACACGTAAACCAAATCCCACTTTGGAAATCAACTCTAGGGCAACATACCATCAGAATTAAGTTGAAAAAGAAAGTAAAAGGAAAGCAATGGGTATGCTTTTCGCCTCGGGCCTCGGTGATATGTGCCGGTGTCAAATCCCCGCAGTCTGAGCAGCCTGGGGTCCCAAGGGTGCACTGAGGTGGAGCGGAGAGACGTGAGGAGGGTGTGCCTGCAAATGCACCCCCTTAAAGCTGTAGTGTCTCTTCCTTTCTGGGGGGAACCAAAACTTCAGAATCTAGGGGGGCCTTTCTAGTGCTAAAAGGAATCCAAGTACACCCAAACCATGGGGGACCATCTAGGCTGCAGGAGATTCACAAAGTGACCAAGCCTCCGTGGCTGCTAGTGGTGGGCTTCCCACATCCAGCCTCCTTGCCAGGTGTCACCCCACCTACACACTGTAGCATCCACGGGTCTAGCCAGAGTTCAGAACTTCAGGGGCGTCAAGCTTAACAGGAAAGAGATGCTGACACACAAGCCCTTCGGTGTTGCCTCTGGCACCTTCCCCTCCAATTCACAGCCCAGGTAGATGACTCTTCCTAAAGCTTTTGGTTGCTGAGGAAACAGAGGTGGGCACGAAGAAATGCTGCCGCCTTGTGGACATTTTCGGTAACAACAACTTTACAACCAGTGCTTCAGGGCACCTAATATTCACAAAGCCTGTGGGGCTTTTAATGACACGTGTCCTCAAAAACGACCTGGATTAGCTAACCGAAAAAAATTCGAAACACTGACTTTCAAGACGCCCAATTTCAAAAGGGAATGTTTACTCAGGCTGTTTAAAAAAACAAACCCCGACCACTACAGGAGCTGGAAAATCGCTGCTTATTCGAGAAATGCATATCAAAATTATAAAGTGGCATCATCTCGCAGCAGGCAGTATGGCCAGCATCTAAAAGTCCACAAACAATCGATGGGGAAGGAGTGTGGAGAAAAGGGAACCTTCCCCGTCGGTAAGTGGAACTGTACATTGGTAAATGCCACTAGAAAGAAGTGTATTCCTGTTCTTAGAAAACTAAAGAGCAAGTGACCCTACACATCTGCAGTCCCACTCCTGGGCGTTATTTGGGAAAATCCATAATTCATAAAGACACAAGCACACCAGCTTTCATTGCGGAACTATGTGTAAACTCCAGGACACAAAAACAAGGAGCCCAGCGAGTGCTGAATACATAGAGAGGAGGTCGTACGTGTTTACAACGGACTGTTACTCAGCCAGGAAAAGGAATGAAATAATGCCATCAGAAGCAACATGGATAGACCTGGGATGCCCAAACACTGAGTGAAGTCAGTCAGACAGAGGAGGATCCATAGCACATAATAACACTTACCGGAGGAATGGAAATATACATACAACTGAAGTAGTTCACTAAACAGAAGCAGACTCTCCGACTTTCAGAATAAACATAGGGTTACCAAAAAGTAAGTGGGGTAGGAGATATAAGTTGTGCGGTTCACATGAACACATACACAGTAAAATACCTATACACATACATATAAAACACGCACACCACAAGGACTACTGTACAACACCAGGACCTCTGATCAACATTCTGCAATAACGTATATGGAAAAGGAAGCCGAAAAACACTAGATATATTATATGTGTAGTTGAATCAGCTTGCTGTACACGTAAACCAAACCCCACTTTGGAAATCAACTCTAGTGCAACATACCATCAGAATTAAGCTGAAAAAGAAAAGAAAAGGAAAGAAATGGGTATGCTTTTCGCCTCGGGCCTCGGTGATATGTGCCGGTGTCAAATCCCCGCAGTCTGAGCAGCCTGGGGTCCCAAGGGTGCACTGAGGTGGAGCGGAGAGACGTGAGGAGGGTGTGCCTGCAAATGCACCCCCTTAAAGCTGTAGTGTCTCTTCCTTTCTGGGGGGAACCAAAACTTCAGAATCTAGGGGGGCCTTTCTAGTGCTAAAAGGAATCCAAGTACACCCAAACCATGGGGGACCATCTAGGCTGCAGGAGATTCAAAAAGTGACCAAGCCTCCGTGGCTGCTGGTGGTGGGCTTCCCACATCCAGCCTCGTTGCCAGGTGTCACCCCACCTACACACCGCAGCACCCACAGGCTTAGCAAGAGTTCGGAATTTCGGGGGCGTGAAGCTTAACAGGGAAGAGATAGGGACACACAAGCCCTTCGGTGTTGCCTCTGGCACCTTCCCCTCCAATTCACAGCCCAGGTAGATGACTCTTCCTAAAGCTTTTGGTTGCTGAGGAAACAGAGGTGGGCACGAAGAAATGCTGCCGCCTTGTGGACATTTTCAGAAATAACAACTATACAACCGGTGCTTCAGGGCACCTAATATTCACAAAGCCTGTGGGGCTTTTAATGACACGTGTCCTCAAAAACGACCTGGATTAGGAAACCGAAAAATAATTCGAAACACACAGACTTTCAAGAAGCCCAATTTCAAAAGGGAATGTTTACTCACTCTGTTTAAAAAAAAAAAAAAACCCGACCCCGACAGGAACTGCAAAATCACTGCTTATTCGAGAAATGCATATCAAAATTGTAAAGCGGCATCATCTCGCAGCAGGCAGTATGGCCAGCATCAGAAAGTCTACAAACAATCGATGGGGAATGAGTGTGGAGAAAAGGGAACCTTCCCACTCGGTGATTGGAACTGTATATTGGTAACTGCCACTAGAAAGCAGTGTATTCCTGTTCTTAGGAAACTAAAGAGAGAGTGACCCTATACATCTGCAGTCCCACTCCTGGGCGTTATTCGGGAAAATCCATAATTCTTAAAGACACAAGCACCCCAACGTTCATTGGGGCACTATTTACAAACTCCAGGACACAAAAACAAGTAGCCCAGCGAGTGCTGAATACATAGAGAGGAGGTCGTACGTGTTTACAACGGACTGTTACTCAGCCAGGAAAAGGAATGAAATAATGCCATCAGAAGCAACATGGATAGACCTGGGATGCCCAAACACTGAGTGAAGTCAGTCAGACAGAGGAGGATCCACAGCATATAATATCATTTACAGGAGGAATGGAAACATACATACAACTGAAGTAGTTCACTAAACAGAAACAGACTCTCCGACTTTCAGAATAAACATAGGGTTACCAAAAAGTAAGTGGGGTAGGAGATATAAGTTGTGCGGTTCACATGAAGACATACACAGCAAAATACCTATACACATACATATAAAACACGCACACCACAAGGACTACTGTACAACACCAGGACCTCTGATCAACATTCTGCAATAACGTATATGGAAAAGGAAGCCGAAAAACACTAGATATATTATATGTGTAGTTGAATCAGCTTGCTGTACACCTAAACCAAACCCCACTTTGGAAATCAACTCTAGTGCAACATACCATCAGAATGAAGCTGAAAAAGAAAAGAAAAGGAAAGAAATGGGTATGCTTTTCGCCTCGGGCCTCGGTGATATGTGCCGGTGTCAAATTCCCGCAGTCTGAGCAGCCTGGGGTCCCAAGGGTGCACTGAGGTGGAGCGGAGAGACGTGAGGAGGGTGTGCCTGCAAATGCACCCCCTTAAAGCTGTAGTGTCTCTTCCTTTCTGGGGGAAACCAAAACTTCAGAATCTAGGGGGGCCTTTCTAGTGCTAAAAGGAATCCAAGTACACCCAAACCATGGGGGACCATCTACGCTGCAGGAGATTCAAAAAGTGACCGAGCCTCCGTGGCTGCTGCTGGTGGGCTTCCCACATCCAGCCTCGTTGCCAGGTGTCACCCCACCTACACACCGCAGCACCCACAGGCTTAGCCAGAGTTCGGAATTTCGGGGGCGTGAAGCTTAACAGGGAAGAGATACTGACACACAAGCCCTTCGGTGTTGCCTCTGGAACCTTCCCCTCTAATTCACAGACCAGGAAGATGACCCTTCCTAAAGCTTTTGGTTGCTGAGGAAACAGAGATGGGCACGAAGAAATGCTGCCGCCTTGTGGACATTTTCGGTAACAACAACTTTACAACCGGTGCTTCAGGGCACCTAATATTCACAAAGCCTGTGGGGCTTTTAATGACACGTGTCCTCAAAAACGACCTGGGTTAGCTAACCGAAAAAAAATTCGAAACACAGACTTTCAAGAAGCCAAATTTCAAAAGGGAATGTTTACTCACACTGTTTAAAAAAACAAACCCCGACCACTACAGGAACTGCAAAATCGCTGCTTATTCGAGAAATGCATATCAAAATTGTAAAGCGGCATCATCTCGCAGCAGGCAGTATGGCCAGCATCAGAAAGTCTACAAACAATCGATGGGGAAGGAGTGTGGAGAAAAGGGAACCTTCCCCCTCGGTGATTGGAACTGTATATTGGTAACTGCCACTAGAAAGCAGTGTATTCCTGTTCTTAGGAAACTAAAGAGAGAGTGACCCTATACATCTGCAGTCCCACTCCTGGGCGTTATTCGGGAAAATCCATAATTCTTAAAGACACAAGCACCCCAACGTTCATGGCGGCACTATTTACAAACTCCAGGACACAAAAACAAGTAGCCCAGTGAGTGCTGAATACATAGAGAGGAGGTCGTACGTGTTTACAACAGACTGTTACTCAGCCAGGAAAAGGAATGAAATAATGCCATCAGAAGCAACATGGATAGACCTGAGATGCCCAAACACTGAGTGAAGTCAGTCAGACAGAGGAGGATCCATAGCATATAATATCACTTACAGGAGCAATGGAAACATACATACAACTGAAGTAGTTCACTAAACAGAAACAGACTCTCCGACTTTCAGAATAAACATAGGGTTACCAAAAAGTAAGTGGGGTAGGAGATATAAGTTGTGCGGTTCACATGAACACATACACAGCAAAATACCTATACACATACATATAAAACATGCACACCACAAGGACTAGTGTACAACACCAGGACCTCTGCTCAACATTCTGCAATAACCTATAGGGAAAAGGAAGCCGAAAAACACTAGATATATTATTATATGTGTAGTTGAATCAGCTTGCTGTACACGTAAACCAAACCCCACTTTGGAAATCAACTCTAGTGCAACATACCATCAGAATGAAGCTGAAAAAGAAAGGAAAAGGAAAGAAATGGGTATGCTTTTCGCCTCGGGCCTCGGTCATATGTGCCAGTGTCAAATCCCCACAGTCTGAGCAGCCTGGGGTCCCAAGGGTTCACTGAGGTGAAGCGGAGAGACATGAGGAGGGTGTGCCTGCAAATGCACCCCATTAAAGCTGTAGTGTCTCTTCCTTTCTGTGGGGAACCAAAACTTCAGAATCTACGGGGGACTTCCTAGTGCTAAAAGGAATCCAAGTACACCCAAACCATGGGGGACCATCTAGGCTGCAGGAGATTCAAAAAGTGACTGAGCCTCCGTGGCTGCTGCTGGTGGGCTTCCCATATCCTGCCTACTTGCCAGGTGTCACCTTACCTACGTAACTCAGCACCCACAGGTTTAGCCAGGGTTCGGAATTTCGGGGGCGTGAAGCTTAACAGGGAAGAGATAGGGACACACAAGCCCTTCGGTGTTGCCTCTGGCACCTTCCCCTCTAATTCACAGCCCAGGTAGATGACTCTTCCTAAAGCTTTTGGTTGCTGAGGAAACAGAGGTGGGCACGAAGAAATGCTGCCGCCTTGTGGACATTTTCGGAAATAACAACTATACAACCGGTGCTTCAGGGCACCTAATATTCACAAAGCCTGTGGGGCTTTTTATGACACGTGTCCTCAAAAACGACCTGGATTAGGAAACCGAAAAATAATTCGAAACACACAGACTTTCAAGAAGCCCAATTTCAAAAGGGAATGTTTACTCACTCTGTTTAAAAAAAAAAAAAACCGACCACGACAGGAACTGCAAAATCACTGCTTATTCGAGAAATGCATATCAAAATTGTAAAGCGGCATCATCTCGCAGCAGGCAGTATGGCCAGCATCAGAAAGTCTACAAACAATCGATGGGGAATGAGTGTGGAGAAAAGGGAACCTTCCCACTCGGTGATTGGAACTGTATATTGGTAACTGCCACTAGAAAGCAGTGTATTCCTGTTCTTAGGAAACTAAAGAGAGAGTGACCCTATACATCTGCAGTCCCACTCCTGGGCGTTATTCGGGAAAATCCATAATTCTTAAAGACACAAGCACCCCAACGTTCATTGGGGCACTATTTACAAACTCCAGGACACAAAAACAAGTAGCCCAGCGAGTGCTGAATACATAGAGAGGAGGTCGTACGTGTTTACAACGGACTGTTACTCAGCCAGGAAAAGGAATGAAATAATGCCATCAGAAGCAACATGGATAGACCTGGGATGCCCAAACACTGAGTGAAGTCAGTCAGACAGAGGAGGATCCACAGCATATAATATCATTTACAGGAGGAATGGAAACATACATACAACTGAAGTAGTTCACTAAACAGAAACAGACTCTCCGACTTTCAGAATAAACATAGGGTTACCAAAAAGTAAGTGGGGTAGGAGATATAAGTTGTGCGGTTCACATGAAGACATACACAGCAAAATACCTATACACATACATATAAAACACGCACACCACAAGGACTACTGTACAACACCAGGACCTCTGCTCAACATTGTGCAATAACCTATATGGAAAAGGAAGCCGCAAAACACTAGATATATTATATGTGTAGTTGAATCAGCTTGCTGTACACGTAAACCAAACCCCACTTTGGAAATCAACTCTAGTGCAACATACCATCAGAATGAAGCTGAAAAAGAAAGGAAAAGGAAAGAAATGGGTATGCTTTTCGCCTCGGGCCTCGGTGATATGTGCTGGTCTCACATCCCCGCAGTCTGAGCAGCCTGGGGTCCCAAGGGTGCACTGAGGTGGAGTGGAGAGACGTGAGGAGGGTGTGCCTGCAAATGCACCCCCTTAAAGCTGTAGTGTCTCTTCCTTTCTGGGGGGAACCAAAACTTCAGAATCTACGGGGGACTTCCTAGTGCTAAAAGGAATCCAAGTACACCCAAACCATGGGGGACCATCTAGGCTGCAGGAGATTCAAAAAGTGACTGAGCCTCCGTGGCTGCTGCTGGTGGGCTTCCCACATCCAGCCTACTTGCCAGGTGTCACCCCACCTACACACCGCAGCACCCACAGGTTTAGCCAGAGTTTGGAACTTCAGGGGCGTCAAGCTTAACAGGGAAGAGATAGGGACACACAAGCCCTTCGGTGTTGCCTCTGGCACCTTCCCCTCTAATTCACAGCCCAGGTAGATGACTCTTCCTAAAGCTTTTGGTTGCTGAGGAAACAGAGATGGGCACGAAGAAATGCTGCCGCCTTGTGGACATTTTCGGTAACAACAACTTTACAACCGGTGCTTCAGGGCACCTAATATTCACAAAGCCTGTGGGGCTTTTAATGACATGTGTCTTCAAAAAGGACCTGGGTTAGCTAACCGAAAAAAAATTCGAAACACAGACTTTCAAGACGCCAAATTTCAAAAGGGAATGTTTACTCACACTGTTTAAAAAAACAAACCCCGACCACTACAGGAACTGGAAAATCGCTGCTTATTCGAGAAATGCATATCAAAATTATAAAGTGGCATCATCTCGCAGCAGGCAGTATGGCCAGCATCTAAAAGTCCACAAACAATCGATGGGGAAGGAGTGTTGAGAAAAGGGAACCTTCCCCCTCGGTAAGTGGAACTGTACATTGGTAAATGCCACTAGAAAGCAGTGTATTCCTGTTCTTAGGAAACTAAAGAGAGAGTGACCCTATACATCTGCAGTCCCACTCCTGGGCGTTATTCGGGAAAATCCATAATTCTTAAAGACACAAGCACCTCAACGTTCATTGGGGCACTATTTACAAACTCCAGGACACAAAAACAAGTAGCCCAGCGAGTGCTGAATACATAGAGAGCAGGTCGTACGTGTTTACAACGGACTGTTACTCAGCCAGGAAAAGGAATGAAATAATGCCATCAGAAGCAACATGGATAGACCTGGGATGCCCAAACACTGAGTGAAGTCAGTCAGACAGAGGAGGATCCATAGCATATAATATCACTTACAGGAGGAATGGAAACATACATACAACTGAAGTAGTTCACTAAACAGAAACAGACTCTCCGACTTTCAGAATAAACATAGGGTTACCAACAAGTAAGTGGGGTAGGAGATATAAGTTGTGCGGTTCACATGAACACATACACAGTAAAATACCTATACACATACATATAAAACACGCACACCACAAGGACTACTGTACAACACCAGGACCTCTGCTCAACATTCTGCAATAACGTATATGGAAAAGGAAGCCGAAAAACACTAGATATATTATATGTGTAGTTGAATCAGCTTGCTGTACACGTAAACCAAATCCCACTTTGGAAATCAACTCTAGGGCAACATACCATCAGAATTAAGTTGAAAAAGAAAGTAAAAGGAAAGCAATGGGTATGCTTTTCACCTCGGGCCTCGGTGATATGTGCCGGTGTCAAATCCCCGCAGTCTGAGCAGCCTGGGGTCCCAAGGGTGCACTGAGGTGGAGCGGAGAGACGTGAGGAGGGTGTGCCTGCAAATGCACCCCCTTAAAGCTGTAGTGTCTCTTCCTTTCTGGGGGGAACCAAAACTTCAGAATCTAGGGGGGCCTTTCTAGTGCTAAAAGGAATCCAAGTACACCCAAACCATGGGGGACCATCTAGGCTGCAGGAGATTCACAAAGTGACCAAGCCTCCGTGGCTGCTAGTGGTGGGCTTCCCACATCCAGCCTCCTTGCCAGGTGTCACCCCACCTACACACTGTAGCATCCACGGGTCTAGCCAGAGTTCAGAACTTCAGGGGCGTCAAGCTTAACAGGAAAGAGATGCTGACACACAAGCCCTTCGGTGTTGCCTCTGGCACCTTCCCCTCCAATTCACAGCCCAGGTAGATGACTCTTCCTAAAGCTTTTGGTTGCTGAGGAAACAGAGGTGGGCACGAAGAAATGCTGCCGCCTTGTGGACATTTTCGGTAACAACAACTTTACAACCAGTGCTTCAGGGCACCTAATATTCACAAAGCCTGTGGGGCTTTTAATGACACGTGTCCTCAAAAACGACCTGGATTAGCTAACCGAAAAAAATTCGAAACACTGACTTTCAAGACGCCCAATTTCAAAAGGGAATGTTTACTCAGGCTGTTTAAAAAAACAAACCCCGACCACTACAGGAGCTGGAAAATCGCTGCTTATTCGAGAAATGCATATCAAAATTATAAAGTGGCATCATCTCGCAGCAGGCAGTATGGCCAGCATCTAAAAGTCCACAAACAATCGATGGGGAAGGAGTGTGGAGAAAAGGGAACCTTCCCCGTCGGTAAGTGGAACTGTACATTGGTAAATGCCACTAGAAAGAAGTGTATTCCTGTTCTTAGAAAACTAAAGAGCAAGTGACCCTACACATCTGCAGTCCCACTCCTGGGCGTTATTTGGGAAAATCCATAATTCATAAAGACACAAGCACACCAGCTTTCATTGCGGAACTATGTGTAAACTCCAGGACACAAAAACAAGGAGCCCAGCGAGTGCTGAATACATAGAGAGGAGGTCGTACGTGTTTACAACGGACTGTTACTCAGCCAGGAAAAGGAATGAAATAATGCCATCAGAAGCAACATGGATAGACCTGGGATGCCCAAACACTGAGTGAAGTCAGTCAGACAGAGGAGGATCCATAGCACATAATAACACTTACCGGAGGAATGGAAATATACATACAACTGAAGTAGTTCACTAAACAGAAGCAGACTCTCCGACTTTCAGAATAAACATAGGGTTACCAAAAAGTAAGTGGGGTAGGAGATATAAGTTGTGCGGTTCACATGAACACATACACAGTAAAATACCTATACACATACATATAAAACACGCACACCACAAGGACTACTGTACAACACCAGGACCTCTGATCAACATTCTGCAATAACGTATATGGAAAAGGAAGCCGAAAAACACTAGATATATTATATGTGTAGTTGAATCAGCTTGCTGTACACGTAAACCAAACCCCACTTTGGAAATCAACTCTAGTGCAACATACCATCAGAATTAAGCTGAAAAAGAAAAGAAAAGGAAAGAAATGGGTATGCTTTTCGCCTCGGGCCTCGGTGATATGTGCCGGTGTCAAATCCCCGCAGTCTGAGCAGCCTGGGGTCCCAAGGGTGCACTGAGGTGGAGCGGAGAGACGTGAGGAGGGTGTGCCTGCAAATGCACCCCCTTAAAGCTGTAGTGTCTCTTCCTTTCTGGGGGGAACCAAAACTTCAGAATCTAGGGGGGCCTTTCTAGTGCTAAAAGGAATCCAAGTACACCCAAACCATGGGGGACCATCTAGGCTGCAGGAGATTCAAAAAGTGACCAAGCCTCCGTGGCTGCTGGTGGTGGGCTTCCCACATCCAGCCTCGTTGCCAGGTGTCACCCCACCTACACACCGCAGCACCCACAGGCTTAGCAAGAGTTCGGAATTTCGGGGGCGTGAAGCTTAACAGGGAAGAGATAGGGACACACAAGCCCTTCGGTGTTGCCTCTGGCACCTTCCCCTCCAATTCACAGCCCAGGTAGATGACTCTTCCTAAAGCTTTTGGTTGCTGAGGAAACAGAGGTGGGCACGAAGAAATGCTGCCGCCTTGTGGACATTTTCAGAAATAACAACTATACAACCGGTGCTTCAGGGCACCTAATATTCACAAAGCCTGTGGGGCTTTTAATGACACGTGTCCTCAAAAACGACCTGGATTAGGAAACCGAAAAATAATTCGAAACACACAGACTTTCAAGAAGCCCAATTTCAAAAGGGAATGTTTACTCACTCTGTTTAAAAAAAAAAAAAAACCCGACCCCGACAGGAACTGCAAAATCACTGCTTATTCGAGAAATGCATATCAAAATTGTAAAGCGGCATCATCTCGCAGCAGGCAGTATGGCCAGCATCAGAAAGTCTACAAACAATCGATGGGGAATGAGTGTGGAGAAATGGGAACCTTCCCACTCGGTGATTGGAACTGTATATTGGTAACTGCCACTAGAAAGCAGTGTATTCCTGTTCTTAGGAAACTAAAGAGAGAGTGACCCTATACATCTGCAGTCCCACTCCTGGGCGTTATTCGGGAAAATCCATAATTCTTAAAGACACAAGCACCCCAACGTTCATTGGGGCACTATTTACAAACTCCAGGACACAAAAACAAGTAGCCCAGCGAGTGCTGAATACATAGAGAGGAGGTCGTACGTGTTTACAACGGACTGTTACTCAGCCAGGAAAAGGAATGAAATAATGCCATCAGAAGCAACATGGATAGACCTGGGATGCCCAAACACTGAGTGAAGTCAGTCAGACAGAGGAGGATCCACAGCATATAATATCATTTACAGGAGGAATGGAAACATACATACAACTGAAGTAGTTCACTAAACAGAAACAGACTCTCCGACTTTCAGAATAAACATAGGGTTACCAAAAAGTAAGTGGGGTAGGAGATATAAGTTGTGCGGTTCACATGAACACATACACAGCAAAATACCTATACACATACATATAAAACACGCACACCACAAGGACTACTGTACAACACCAGGACCTCTGATCAACATTCTGCAATAACGTATATGGAAAAGGAAGCCGAAAAACACTAGATATATTATATGTGTAGTTGAATCAGCTTGCTGTACACCTAAACCAAACCCCACTTTGGAAATCAACTCTAGTGCAACATACCATCAGAATGAAGCTGAAAAAGAAAAGAAAAGGAAAGAAATGGGTATGCTTTTCGCCTCGGGCCTCGGTGATATGTGCCGGTGTCAAATTCCCGCAGTCTGAGCAGCCTGGGGTCCCAAGGGTGCACTGAGGTGGAGCGGAGAGACGTGAGGAGGGTGTGCCTGCAAATGCACCCCCTTAAAGCTGTAGTGTCTCTTCCTTTCTGGGGGAAACCAAAACTTCAGAATCTAGGGGGGCCTTTCTAGTGCTAAAAGGAATCCAAGTACACCCAAACCATGGGGGACCATCTACGCTGCAGGAGATTCAAAAAGTGACCGAGCCTCCGTGGCTGCTGCTGGTGGGCTTCCCACATCCAGCCTCGTTGCCAGGTGTCACCCCACCTACACACCGCAGCACCCACAGGCTTAGCCAGAGTTCGGAATTTCGGGGGCGTGAAGCTTAACAGGGAAGAGATACTGACACACAAGCCCTTCGGTGTTGCCTCTGGAACCTTCCCCTCTAATTCACAGACCAGGAAGATGACCCTTCCTAAAGCTTTTGGTTGCTGAGGAAACAGAGATGGGCACGAAGAAATGCTGCCGCCTTGTGGACATTTTCGGTAACAACAACTTTACAACCGGTGCTTCAGGGCACCTAATATTCACAAAGCCTGTGGGGCTTTTAATGACACGTGTCCTCAAAAACGACCTGGGTTAGCTAACCGAAAAAAAATTCGAAACACAGACTTTCAAGAAGCCAAATTTCAAAAGGGAATGTTTACTCACACTGTTTAAAAATACAAACCCCGACCACTACAGGAACTGCAAAATCGCTGCTTATTCGAGAAATGCATATCAAAATTGTAAAGCGGCATCATCTCGCAGCAGGCAGTATGGCCAGCATCAGAAAGTCTACAAACAATCGATGGGGAAGGAGTGTGGAGAAAAGGGAACCTTCCCCCTCGGTGATTGGAACTGTATATTGGTAACTGCCACTAGAAAGCAGTGTATTCCTGTTCTTAGGAAACTAAAGAGAGAGTGACCCTATACATCTGCAGTCCCACTCCTGGGCATTATTCGGGAAAATCCATAATTCTTAAAGACACAAGCACCCCAACGTTCATGGCGGCACTATTTACAAACTCCAGGACACAAAAACAAGTAGCCCAGTGAGTGCTGAATACATAGAGAGGAGGTCGTACGTGTTTACAACAGACTGTTACTCAGCCAGGAAAAGGAATGAAATAATGCCATCAGAAGCAACATGGATAGACCTGAGATGCCCAAACACTGAGTGAAGTCAGTCAGACAGAGGAGGATCCATAGCATATAATATCACTTACAGGAGCAATGGAAACATACATACAACTGAAGTAGTTCACTAAACAGAAACAGACTCTCCGACTTTCAGAATAAACATAGGGTTACCAAAAAGTAAGTGGGGTAGGAGATATAAGTTGTGCGGTTCACATGAACACATACACAGCAAAATACCTATACACATACATATAAAACATGCACACCACAAGGACTAGTGTACAACACCAGGACCTCTGCTCAACATTCTGCAATAACCTATAGGGAAAAGGAAGCCGAAAAACACTAGATATATTATTATATGTGTAGTTGAATCAGCTTGCTGTACACGTAAACCAAACCCCACTTTGGAAATCAACTCTAGTGCAACATACCATCAGAATGAAGCTGAAAAAGAAAGGAAAAGGAAAGAAATGGGTATGCTTTTCGCCTCGGGCCTCGGTCATATGTGCCAGTGTCAAATCCCCACAGTCTGAGCAGCCTGGGGTCCCAAGGGTTCACTGAGGTGAAGCGGAGAGACATGAGGAGGGTGTGCCTGCAAATGCACCCCATTAAAGCTGTAGTGTCTCTTCCTTTCTGTGGGGAACCAAAACTTCAGAATCTACGGGGGACTTCCTAGTGCTAAAAGGAATCCAAGTACACCCAAACCATGGGGGACCATCTAGGCTGCAGGAGATTCAAAAAGTGACTGAGCCTCCGTGGCTGCTGCTGGTGGGCTTCCCATATCCTGCCTACTTGCCAGGTGTCACCTTACCTACGTAACTCAGCACCCACAGGTTTAGCCAGGGTTCGGAATTTCGGGGGCGTGAAGCTTAACAGGGAAGAGATAGGGACACACAAGCCCTTCGGTGTTGCCTCTGGCACCTTCCCCTCTAATTCACAGCCCAGGTAGATGACTCTTCCTAAAGCTTTTGGTTGCTGAGGAAACAGAGGTGGGCACGAAGAAATGCTGCCGCCTTGTGGACATTTTCGGAAATAACAACTATACAACCGGTGCTTCAGGGCACCTAATATTCACAAAGCCTGTGGGGCTTTTTATGACACGTGTCCTCAAAAACGACCTGGATTAGGAAACCGAAAAATAATTCGAAACACACAGACTTTCAAGAAGCCCAATTTCAAAAGGGAATGTTTACTCACTCTGTTTAAAAAAAAAAAAAACCGACCACGACAGGAACTGCAAAATCACTGCTTATTCGAGAAATGCATATCAAAATTGTAAAGCGGCATCATCTCGCAGCAGGCAGTATGGCCAGCATCAGAAAGTCTACAAACAATCGATGGGGAATGAGTGTGGAGAAAAGGGAACCTTCCCACTCGGTGATTGGAACTGTATATTGGTAACTGCCACTAGAAAGCAGTGTATTCCTGTTCTTAGGAAACTAAAGAGAGAGTGACCCTATACATCTGCAGTCCCACTCCTGGGCGTTATTCGGGAAAATCCATAATTCTTAAAGACACAAGCACCCCAACGTTCATTGGGGCACTATTTACAAACTCCAGGACACAAAAACAAGTAGCCCAGCGAGTGCTGAATACATAGAGAGGAGGTCGTACGTGTTTACAACGGACTGTTACTCAGCCAGGAAAAGGAATGAAATAATGCCATCAGAAGCAACATGGATAGACCTGGGATGCCCAAACACTGAGTGAAGTCAGTCAGACAGAGGAGGATCCACAGCATATAATATCATTTACAGGAGGAATGGAAACATACATACAACTGAAGTAGTTCACTAAACAGAAACAGACTCTCCGACTTTCAGAATAAACATAGGGTTACCAAAAAGTAAGTGGGGTAGGAGATATAAGTTGTGCGGTTCACATGAAGACATACACAGCAAAATACCTATACACATACATATAAAACACGCACACCACAAGGACTACTGTACAACACCAGGACCTCTGCTCAACATTGTGCAATAACCTATATGGAAAAGGAAGCCGCAAAACACTAGATATATTATATGTGTAGTTGAATCAGCTTGCTGTACACGTAAACCAAACCCCACTTTGGAAATCAACTCTAGTGCAACATACCATCAGAATGAAGCTGAAAAAGAAAGGAAAAGGAAAGAAATGGGTATGCTTTTCGCCTCGGGCCTCGGTGATATGTGCTGGTCTCACATCCCCGCAGTCTGAGCAGCCTGGGGTCCCAAGGGTGCACTGAGGTGGAGTGGAGAGACGTGAGGAGGGTGTGCCTGCAAATGCACCCCCTTAAAGCTGTAGTGTCTCTTCCTTTCTGGGGGGAACCAAAACTTCAGAATCTACGGGGGACTTCCTAGTGCTAAAAGGAATCCAAGTACACCCAAACCATGGGGGACCATCTAGGCTGCAGGAGATTCAAAAAGTGACTGAGCCTCCGTGGCTGCTGCTGGTGGGCTTCCCACATCCAGCCTACTTGCCAGGTGTCACCCCACCTACACACCGCAGCACCCACAGGTTTAGCCAGAGTTTGGAACTTCAGGGGCGTCAAGCTTAACAGGGAAGAGATAGGGACACACAAGCCCTTCGGTGTTGCCTCTGGCACCTTCCCCTCTAATTCACAGCCCAGGTAGATGACTCTTCCTAAAGCTTTTGGTTGCTGAGGAAACAGAGATGGGCACGAAGAAATGCTGCCGCCTTGTGGACATTTTCGGTAACAACAACTTTACAACCGGTGCTTCAGGGCACCTAATATTCACAAAGCCTGTGGGGCTTTTAATGACATGTGTCTTCAAAAAGGACCTGGGTTAGCTAACCGAAAAAAAATTCGAAACACAGACTTTCAAGACGCCAAATTTCAAAAGGGAATGTTTACTCACACTGTTTAAAAAAACAAACCCCGACCACTACAGGAACTGGAAAATCGCTGCTTATTCGAGAAATGCATATCAAAATTATAAAGTGGCATCATCTCGCAGCAGGCAGTATGGCCAGCATCTAAAAGTCCACAAACAATCGATGGGGAAGGAGTGTTGAGAAAAGGGAACCTTCCCCCTCGGTAAGTGGAACTGTACATTGGTAAATGCCACTAGAAAGCAGTGTATTCCTGTTCTTAGGAAACTAAAGAGAGAGTGACCCTATACATCTGCAGTCCCACTCCTGGGCGTTATTCGGGAAAATCCATAATTCTTAAAGACACAAGCACCTCAACGTTCATTGGGGCACTATTTACAAACTCCAGGACACAAAAACAAGTAGCCCAGCGAGTGCTGAATACATAGAGAGCAGGTCGTACGTGTTTACAACGGACTGTTACTCAGCCAGGAAAAGGAATGAAATAATGCCATCAGAAGCAACATGGATAGACCTGGGATGCCCAAACACTGAGTGAAGTCAGTCAGACAGAGGAGGATCCATAGCATATAATATCACTTACAGGAGGAATGGAAACATACATACAACTGAAGTAGTTCACTAAACAGAAACAGACTCTCCGACTTTCAGAATAAACATAGGGTTACCAACAAGTAAGTGGGGTAGGAGATATAAGTTGTGCGGTTCACATGAACACATACACAGTAAAATACCTATACACATACATATAAAACACGCACACCACAAGGACTACTGTACAACACCAGGACCTCTGCTCAACATTCTGCAATAACGTATATGGAAAAGGAAGCCGAAAAACACTAGATATATTATATGTGTAGTTGAATCAGCTTGCTGTACACGTAAACCAAATCCCACTTTGGAAATCAACTCTAGGGCAACATACCATCAGAATTAAGTTGAAAAAGAAAGTAAAAGGAAAGCAATGGGTATGCTTTTCACCTCGGGCCTCGGTGATATGTGCCGGTGTCAAATCCCCGCAGTCTGAGCAGCCTGGGGTCCCAAGGGTGCACTGAGGTGGAGCGGAGAGACGTGAGGAGGGTGTGCCTGCAAATGCACCCCCTTAAAGCTGTAGTGTCTCTTCCTTTCTGGGGGGAACCAAAACTTCAGAATCTAGGGGGGCCTTTCTAGTGCTAAAAGGAATCCAAGTACACCCAAACCATGGGGGACCATCTAGGCTGCAGGAGATTCACAAAGTGACCAAGCCTCCGTGGCTGCTAGTGGTGGGCTTCCCACATCCAGCCTCCTTGCCAGGTGTCACCCCACCTACACACTGTAGCATCCACGGGTCTAGCCAGAGTTCAGAACTTCAGGGGCGTCAAGCTTAACAGGAAAGAGATGCTGACACACAAGCCCTTCGGTGTTGCCTCTGGCACCTTCCCCTCCAATTCACAGCCCAGGTAGATGACTCTTCCTAAAGCTTTTGGTTGCTGAGGAAACAGAGGTGGGCACGAAGAAATGCTGCCGCCTTGTGGACATTTTCGGTAACAACAACTTTACAACCAGTGCTTCAGGGCACCTAATATTCACAAAGCCTGTGGGGCTTTTAATGACACGTGTCCTCAAAAACGACCTGGATTAGCTAACCGAAAAAAATTCGAAACACTGACTTTCAAGACGCCCAATTTCAAAAGGGAATGTTTACTCAGGCTGTTTAAAAAAACAAACCCCGACCACTACAGGAGCTGGAAAATCGCTGCTTATTCGAGAAATGCATATCAAAATTATAAAGTGGCATCATCTCGCAGCAGGCAGTATGGCCAGCATCTAAAAGTCCACAAACAATCGATGGGGAAGGAGTGTGGAGAAAAGGGAACCTTCCCCGTCGGTAAGTGGAACTGTACATTGGTAAATGCCACTAGAAAGAAGTGTATTCCTGTTCTTAGAAAACTAAAGAGCAAGTGACCCTACACATCTGCAGTCCCACTCCTGGGCGTTATTTGGGAAAATCCATAATTCATAAAGACACAAGCACACCAGCTTTCATTGCGGAACTATGTGTAAACTCCAGGACACAAAAACAAGGAGCCCAGCGAGTGCTGAATACATAGAGAGGAGGTCGTACGTGTTTACAACGGACTGTTACTCAGCCAGGAAAAGGAATGAAATAATGCCATCAGAAGCAACATGGATAGACCTGGGATGCCCAAACACTGAGTGAAGTCAGTCAGACAGAGGAGGATCCACAGCATATAATATCATTTACAGGAGGAATGGAAACATACATACAACTGAAGTAGTTCACTAAACAGAAACAGACTCTCCGACTTTCAGAATAAACATAGGGTTACCAAAAAGTAAGTGGGGTAGGAGATATAAGTTGTGCGGTTCACATGAACACATACACAGCAAAATACCTATACACATACATATAAAACACGCACACCACAAGGACTACTGTACAACACCAGGACCTCTGATCAACATTCTGCAATAACGTATATGGAAAAGGAAGCCGAAAAACACTAGATATATTATATGTGTAGTTGAATCAGCTTGCTGTACACCTAAACCAAACCCCACTTTGGAAATCAACTCTAGTGCAACATACCATCAGAATGAAGCTGAAAAAGAAAAGAAAAGGAAAGAAATGGGTATGCTTTTCGCCTCGGGCCTCGGTGATATGTGCCGGTGTCAAATTCCCGCAGTCTGAGCAGCCTGGGGTCCCAAGGGTGCACTGAGGTGGAGCGGAGAGACGTGAGGAGGGTGTGCCTGCAAATGCACCCCCTTAAAGCTGTAGTGTCTCTTCCTTTCTGGGGGAAACCAAAACTTCAGAATCTAGGGGGGCCTTTCTAGTGCTAAAAGGAATCCAAGTACACCCAAACCATGGGGGACCATCTACGCTGCAGGAGATTCAAAAAGTGACCGAGCCTCCGTGGCTGCTGCTGGTGGGCTTCCCACATCCAGCCTCGTTGCCAGGTGTCACCCCACCTACACACCGCAGCACCCACAGGCTTAGCCAGAGTTCGGAATTTCGGGGGCGTGAAGCTTAACAGGGAAGAGATACTGACACACAAGCCCTTCGGTGTTGCCTCTGGAACCTTCCCCTCTAATTCACAGACCAGGAAGATGACCCTTCCTAAAGCTTTTGGTTGCTGAGGAAACAGAGATGGGCACGAAGAAATGCTGCCGCCTTGTGGACATTTTCGGTAACAACAACTTTACAACCGGTGCTTCAGGGCACCTAATATTCACAAAGCCTGTGGGGCTTTTAATGACACGTGTCCTCAAAAACGACCTGGGTTAGCTAACCGAAAAAAAATTCGAAACACAGACTTTCAAGAAGCCAAATTTCAAAAGGGAATGTTTACTCACACTGTTTAAAAAAACAAACCCCGACCACTACAGGAACTGCAAAATCGCTGCTTATTCGAGAAATGCATATCAAAATTGTAAAGCGGCATCATCTCGCAGCAGGCAGTATGGCCAGCATCAGAAAGTCTACAAACAATCGATGGGGAAGGAGTGTGGAGAAAAGGGAACCTTCCCCCTCGGTGATTGGAACTGTATATTGGTAACTGCCACTAGAAAGCAGTGTATTCCTGTTCTTAGGAAACTAAAGAGAGAGTGACCCTATACATCTGCAGTCCCACTCCTGGGCGTTATTCGGGAAAATCCATAATTCTTAAAGACACAAGCACCCCAACGTTCATGGCGGCACTATTTACAAACTCCAGGACACAAAAACAAGTAGCCCAGTGAGTGCTGAATACATAGAGAGGAGGTCGTACGTGTTTACAACAGACTGTTACTCAGCCAGGAAAAGGAATGAAATAATGCCATCAGAAGCAACATGGATAGACCTGAGATGCCCAAACACTGAGTGAAGTCAGTCAGACAGAGGAGGATCCATAGCATATAATATCACTTACAGGAGCAATGGAAACATACATACAACTGAAGTAGTTCACTAAACAGAAACAGACTCTCCGACTTTCAGAATAAACATAGGGTTACCAAAAAGTAAGTGGGGTAGGAGATATAAGTTGTGCGGTTCACATGAACACATACACAGCAAAATACCTATACACATACATATAAAACATGCACACCACAAGGACTAGTGTACAACACCAGGACCTCTGCTCAACATTCTGCAATAACCTATAGGGAAAAGGAAGCCGAAAAACACTAGATATATTATTATATGTGTAGTTGAATCAGCTTGCTGTACACGTAAACCAAACCCCACTTTGGAAATCAACTCTAGTGCAACATACCATCAGAATGAAGCTGAAAAAGAAAGGAAAAGGAAAGAAATGGGTATGCTTTTCGCCTCGGGCCTCGGTCATATGTGCCAGTGTCAAATCCCCACAGTCTGAGCAGCCTGGGGTCCCAAGGGTTCACTGAGGTGAAGCGGAGAGACATGAGGAGGGTGTGCCTGCAAATGCACCCCATTAAAGCTGTAGTGTCTCTTCCTTTCTGTGGGGAACCAAAACTTCAGAATCTACGGGGGACTTCCTAGTGCTAAAAGGAATCCAAGTACACCCAAACCATGGGGGACCATCTAGGCTGCAGGAGATTCAAAAAGTGACTGAGCCTCCGTGGCTGCTGCTGGTGGGCTTCCCATATCCTGCCTACTTGCCAGGTGTCACCTTACCTACGTAACTCAGCACCCACAGGTTTAGCCAGGGTTCGGAATTTCGGGGGCGTGAAGCTTAACAGGGAAGAGATAGGGACACACAAGCCCTTCGGTGTTGCCTCTGGCACCTTCCCCTCTAATTCACAGCCCAGGTAGATGACTCTTCCTAAAGCTTTTGGTTGCTGAGGAAACAGAGGTGGGCACGAAGAAATGCTGCCGCCTTGTGGACATTTTCGGAAATAACAACTATACAACCGGTGCTTCAGGGCACCTAATATTCACAAAGCCTGTGGGGCTTTTTATGACACGTGTCCTCAAAAACGACCTGGATTAGGAAACCGAAAAATAATTCGAAACACACAGACTTTCAAGAAGCCCAATTTCAAAAGGGAATGTTTACTCACTCTGTTTAAAAAAAAAAAAAACCGACCACGACAGGAACTGCAAAATCACTGCTTATTCGAGAAATGCATATCAAAATTGTAAAGCGGCATCATCTCGCAGCAGGCAGTATGGCCAGCATCAGAAAGTCTACAAACAATCGATGGGGAATGAGTGTGGAGAAAAGGGAACCTTCCCACTCGGTGATTGGAACTGTATATTGGTAACTGCCACTAGAAAGCAGTGTATTCCTGTTCTTAGGAAACTAAAGAGAGAGTGACCCTATACATCTGCAGTCCCACTCCTGGGCGTTATTCGGGAAAATCCATAATTCTTAAAGACACAAGCACCCCAACGTTCATTGGGGCACTATTTACAAACTCCAGGACACAAAAACAAGTAGCCCAGCGAGTGCTGAATACATAGAGAGGAGGTCGTACGTGTTTACAACGGACTGTTACTCAGCCAGGAAAAGGAATGAAATAATGCCATCAGAAGCAACATGGATAGACCTGGGATGCCCAAACACTGAGTGAAGTCAGTCAGACAGAGGAGGATCCATAGCATATAATATCATTTACAGGAGGAATGGAAACATACATACAACTGAAGTAGTTCACTAAACAGAAACAGACTCTCCGACTTTCAGAATAAACATAGGGTTACCAAAAAGTAAGTGGGGTAGGAGATATAAGTTGTGCGGTTCACATGAACACATACACAGCAAAATACCTATACACATACATATAAAACACGCACACCACAAGGACTACTGTACAACACCAGGACCTCTGATCAACATTCTGCAATAACGTATATGGAAAAGGAAGCCCCAAAACACTAGATATATTATATGTGTAGTTGAATCAGCTTGCTGTACACCTAAACCAAACCCCACTTTGGAAATCAACTCTAGTGCAACATACCATCAGAATGAAGCTGAAAAAGAAAAGAAAAGGAAAGAAATGGGTATGCTTTTCGCCTCGGGCCTCGGTGATATGTGCCGGTGTCAAATTCCCGCAGTCTGAGCAGCCTGGGGTCCCAAGGGTGCACTGAGGTGGAGCGGAGAGACGTGAGGAGGGTGTGCCTGCAAATGCACCCCCTTAAAGCTGTAGTGTCTCTTCCTTTCTGGGGGAAACCAAAACTTCAGAATCTAGGGGGGCCTTTCTAGTGCTAAAAGGAATCCAAGTACACCCAAACCATGGGGGACCATCTACGCTGCAGGAGATTCAAAAAGTGACCGAGCCTCCGTGGCTGCTGCTGGTGGGCTTCCCACATCCAGCCTCGTTGCCAGGTGTCACCCCACCTACACACCGCAGCACCCACAGGCTTAGCCAGAGTTCGGAATTTCGGGGGCGTGAAGCTTAACAGGGAAGAGATACTGACACACAAGCCCTTCGGTGTTGCCTCTGGAACCTTCCCCTCTAATTCACAGACCAGGAAGATGACCCTTCCTAAAGCTTTTGGTTGCTGAGGAAACAGAGATGGGCACGAAGAAATGCTGCCGCCTTGTGGACATTTTCGGTAACAACAACTTTACAACCGGTGCTTCAGGGCACCTAATATTCACAAAGCCTGTGGGGCTTTTAATGACACGTGTCCTCAAAAACGACCTGGGTTAGCTAACCGAAAAAAAATTCGAAACACAGACTTTCAAGAAGCCAAATTTCAAAAGGGAATGTTTACTCACACTGTTTAAAAAAACAAACCCCGACCACTACAGGAACTGCAAAATCGCTGCTTATTCGAGAAATGCATATCAAAATTGTAAAGCGGCATCATCTCGCAGCAGGCAGTATGGCCAGCATCAGAAAGTCTACAAACAATCGATGGGGAAGGAGTGTGGAGAAAAGGGAACCTTCCCCCTCGGTGATTGGAACTGTATATTGGTAACTGCCACTAGAAAGCAGTGTATTCCTGTTCTTAGGAAACTAAAGAGAGAGTGACCCTATACATCTGCAGTCCCACTCCTGGGCGTTATTCGGGAAAATCCATAATTCTTAAAGACACAAGCACCCCAACGTTCATGGCGGCACTATTTACAACCTCCAGGACACAAAAACAAGTAGCCCAGTGAGTGCTGAATACATAGAGAGGAGGTCGTACGTGTTTACAACAGACTGTTACTCAGCCAGGAAAAGGAATGAAATAATGCCATCAGAAGCAACATGGATAGACCTGAGATGCCCAAACACTGAGTGAAGTCAGTCAGACAGAGGAGGATCCATAGCATATAATATCACTTACAGGAGCAATGGAAACATACATACAACTGAAGTAGTTCACTAAACAGAAACAGACTCTCCGACTTTCAGAATAAACCTAGGGTTACCAAAAAGTAAGTGGGGTAGGAGATATAAGTTGTGCGGTTCACATGAACACATACACAGCAAAATACCTATACACATACATATAAAACACGCACACCACAAGGACTAGTGTACAACACCAGGACCTCTGCTCAACATTCTGCAATAACCTATAGGGAAAAGGAAGCCGAAAAACACTAGATATATTATTATATGTGTAGTTGAATCAGCTTGCTGTACACGTAAACCAAACCCCACTTTGGAAATCAACTCTAGTGCAACATACCATCAGAATTAAGCTGAAAAAGAAAGGAAAAGGAAAGAAATGGGTATGCTTTTCGCCTCGGGCCTCGGTCATATGTGCCAGTGTCAAATCCCCACAGTCTGAGCAGCCTGGGGTCCCAAGGGTTCACTGAGGTGAAGCGGAGAGACATGAGGAGGGTGTGCCTGCAAATGCACCCCATTAAAGCTGTAGTGTCTCTTCCTTTCTGTGGGGAACCAAAACTTCAGAATCTACGGGGGACTTCCTAGTGCTAAAAGGAATCCAAGTACACCCAAACCATGGGGGACCATCTAGGCTGCAGGAGATTCAAAAAGTGACTGAGCCTCCGTGGCTGCTGCTGGTGGGCTTCCCATATCCTGCCTACTTGCCAGGTGTCACCTTACCTACGTAACTCAGCACCCACAGGTTTAGCCAGGGTTCGGAATTTCGGGGGCGTGAAGCTTAACAGGGAAGAGATAGGGACACACAAGCCCTTCGGTGTTGCCTCTGGCACCTTCCCCTCTAATTCACAGCCCAGGTAGATGACTCTTCCTAAAGCTTTTGGTTGCTGAGGAAACAGAGGTGGGCACGAAGAAATGCTGCCGCCTTGTGGACATTTTCGGAAATAACAACTATACAACCGGTGCTTCAGGGCACCTAATATTCACAAAGCCTGTGGGGCTTTTAATGACACGTGTCCTCAAAAACGACCTGGATTAGGAAACCGAAAAATAATTCGAAACACACAGACTTTCAAGACGCCAAATTTCAAAAGGGAATGTTTACTCACACTGTTTAAAAAAACAAACCCCGACCACTACAGGAACTGGAAAATCGCTGCTTATTCGAGAAATGCATATCAAAATTATAAAGTGGCATCATCTCGCAGCAGGCAGTATGGCCAGCATCTAAAAGTCCACAAACAATCGATGGGGAAGGAGTGTGGAGAAAAGGGAACCTTCCCCCTCGGTAACTGGAACTGTACATTGGTAAATGCCACTAGAAAGCAGTGTATTCCTGTTCTTAGGAAACTAAAGAGAGAGTGACCCTATACATCTGCAGTCCCACTCCTGGGCGTTATTCGGGAAAATCCATAATTCTTAAAGACACAAGCACCTCAACGTTCATTGGGGCACTATTTACAAACTCCAGGACACAAAAACAAGTAGCCCAGCGAGTGCTGAATACATAGAGAGCAGGTCGTACGTGTTTACAACGGACTGTTACTCAGCCAGGAAAAGGAATGAAATAATGCCATCAGAAGCAACATGGATAGACCTGGGATGCCCAAACACTGAGTGAAGTCAGTCAGACAGAGGAGGATCCATAGCATATAATATCACTTACAGGAGGAATGGAAACATACATACAACTGAAGTAGTTCACTAAACAGAAACAGACTCTCCGACTTTCAGAATAAACATAGGGTTACCAACAAGTAAGTGGGGTAGGAGATATAAGTTGTGCGGTTCACATGAACACATACACAGTAAAATACCTATACACATATATATAAAACACGCACACCACAAGGACTACTGTACAACACCAGGACCTCTGCTCAACATTGTGCAATAACGTATATGGAAAAGGAAGCCGAAAAACACTAGATATATTATATGTGTAGTTGAATCAGCTTGCTGTACACGTAAACCAAACCCCACTTTGGAAATCAACTCTAGGGCAACATACCATCAGAATTAAGTTGAAAAAGAAAGTAAAAGGAAAGCAATGGGTATGCTTTTCACCTCGGGCCTCGGTGATATGTGCCGGTGTCAAATCCCCGCAGTCTGAGCAGCCTGGGGTCCCAAGGGTGCACTGAGGTGGAGCGGAGAGACGTGAGGAGGGTGTGCCTGCAAATGCACCCCCTTAAAGCTGTAGTGTCTCTTCCTTTCTGGGGGGAACCAAAACTTCAGAATCTAGGGGGGACTTCCTAGTGCTAAAAGGAATCCAAGTACACCCAAACCATGGGGGACCATCTAGGCTGCAGGAGATTCAAAAAGTGACCAAGCCTCCGTGGCTGCTAGTGGTGGGCTTCCCACATCCAGCCTCCTTGCCAGGTGTCACCCCACCTACACACTGTAGCATCCACGGGTCTAGCCAGAGTTCAGAACTTCAGGGGCGTCAAGCTTAACAGGAAAGAGATGCTGACACACAAGCCCTTCGGTGTTGCCTCTGGCACCTTCCCCTCTAATTCACAGCCCAGGTAGATGACTCTTCCTAAAGCTTTTGGTTGCTGAGGAAACAGAGGTGGGCACGAAGAAATGCTGCCGCCTTGTGGACATTTTCGGTAACAACAACTTTACAACCAGTGCTTCAGGGCACCTAATATTCACAAAGCCTGTGGGGCTTTTAATGACACGTGTCCTCAAAAACTACCTGGATTAGCTAACCGAAAAAAATTCGAAACACAGACTTTCAAGACGCCCAATTTCAAAAGGGAATGTTTACTCAGGCTGTTTAAAAAAACAAACCCCGACCACTACAGGAGTTGGAAAATCGCTGCTTATTCGAGAAATGCATATCAAAATTATAAAGTGGCATCATCTCGCAGCAGGCAGTATGGCCAGCATCTAAAAGTCCACAAACAATCGATGGGGAAGGAGTGTGGAGAAAAGGGAACCTTCCCCCTCGGTAAGTGGAACTGTACATTGGTAAATGCCACTAGAAAGCAGTGTATTCCTGTTCTTAGAAAACTAAAGAGAAAGTGACCCTACACATCTGCAGTCCCACTCCTGGGCGTTATTTGGGAAAATCCATAATTCATAAAGACACAAGCACACCAGCTTTCATTGCGGAACTATGTGTAAACACCAGGACACAAAAACAAGTAGCCCAGCGAGTGCTGAATACATAGAGATGAGGTCGTACGTGTTTACAACGGACTGTTACTCAGCCAGGAAAAGGAATGAAATAATGCCATCAGAAGCAACATGGATAGACCTGGGATGCCCAAACACTGAGTGAAGTCAGTCAGACAGAGGAGGATCCATAGCACATAATAACACTTACGGGAGGAATGGAAATATACATACAACTGAAGTAGTTCACTAAACAGAAACAGACTCTCCGACTTTCAGAATAAACATAGGGTTACCAAAAAGTAAGTGGGGTAGGAGATATAAGTTGTGCGGTTCACATGAACACATACACAGTAAAATACCTATACACATACATATAAAACACGCACACCACAAGGACTACTGTACAACACCAGGACCTCTGATCAACATTCTGCAATAACGTATATGGAAAAGGAAGCCGAAAAACACTAGATATATTATATGTGTAGTTGAATCAGCTTGCTGTACACCTAAACCAAACCCCACTTTGGAAATCAACTCTAGTGCAACATACCATCAGAATGAAGCTGAAAAAGAAAGAAAAGGAAAGAAATGGGTATGCTTTTCGCCTCGGGCCTCGGTGATATGTGCCGGTGTCAAATCCCCGCAGTCTGAGCAGCCTGGGGTCCCAAGGGTGCACTGAGGTGGAGCGGAGAGACATGAGGAGGGTGTGCCTGCAAATGCACCCCCTTAAAGCTGTAGTGTCTCTTCCTTTCTGGGGGGAACCAGAACTTCAGAATCTACGGGGGACTTCCTAGTGCTAAAAGGAATCCAAGTACACCCAAACCATGGGGGACCATCTAGGCTGCAGGAGATTCAAAAAGTGACTGAGCCTCCGTGGCTGCTGCTGGTGGGCTTCCCATATCCAGCCTACTTGCCAGGTGTCACCCTACCTACATAACTCAGCACCCACAGGTTTAGCCAGAGTTCGGAATTTCGGGGGCGTGAAGCTTAACAGGGAAGAGATAGGGACACACAAGCCCTTCGGTGTTGCCTCTGGCACCTTCCCCTCTAATTCACAGCCCAGGTAGATGACTCTTCCTAAAGCTTTTGGTTGCTGAGGAAACAGAGGTGGGCACGAAGAAATGCTGCCGCCTTGTGGACATTTTCGGAAATAACAACTATACAACCGGTGCTTCAGGGCACCTAATATTCACAAAGCCTGTGGGGCTTTTAATGACACGTGTCCTCAAAAACGACCTGGATTAGGTAACCGAAAAATAATTCGAAACACACAGACTTTCAAGAAGCCCAATTTCAAAAGGGAATGTTTACTCACTCTGTTTAAAAAAAAAAAAACCCCGACCACGACAGGAACTGCAAAATCACTGATTATTCGAGAAATGCATATCAAAATTATAAAGTGGCATCATCTCGCAGCAGGCAGTATGGCCAGCATCAGAAAGTCTACAAACAATCGATGGGGAAGGAGTGTGGAGAAAAGGGAACCTTCCCCCTCGGTGATTGGAACTGTATATTGGTAACTGCCACTAGAAAGCAGTGTATTCCTGTTCTTAGGAAACTAAAGAGAGAGTGACCCTATACATCTGCAGTCCCACTCCTGGGCGTTATTCGGGAAAATCCATAATTCTTAAAGACACAAGCACCCCAACGTTCATGGCGGCACTATTTACAAACTCCAGGACACAAAAACAAGTAGCCCAGTGAGTGCTGAATACATAGAGAGCAGGTCGTACGTGTTTACAACAGACTGCTACTCAGCCAGGAAAAGGAATGAAATAATGCCATCAGAAGCAACATGGATAGACCTGGGATGCCCAAACACTGAGTGAAGTCAGTCAGACAGAGGAGGATCCATAGCATATAATATCACTTACAGGAGGAATGGAAACATACATACAACTGAAGTAGTTCACTAAACAGAAACAGACTCTCCGACTTTCAGAATAAACATAGGGTTACCAAAAAGTAAGTGGGGTAGGAGATATAAGTTGTGCGGTTCACATGAACACATACACAGTAAAATACCTATACACACACATATAAAACACGCACACCACAAGGACTAGTGTACAACACCAGGACCTCTGATCAACATTCTGCAATAACCTATATGGAAAAGGAAGCCGAAAAACACTAGATATATTATATGTGTAGTTGAATCAGCTTGCTGTACACGTAAACCAAACCCCACTTTGGAAATGAACTCTAGGGCAACATACCATCAGAATGAAGCTTAAAAAGAAAGGAAAAGGAGAGAAATGGGTATGCTTTTCGCCTCGGGCCTCGGTGATATGTGCCGGTGTCAAATCCCCGCAGTCTGAGCAGCCTGGGGTCCCAAGGGTGCACTGAGGTGAAGCGGAGACACATGAGGAGGGTGTGCCTGCAAATGCACCCCATTAAAGCTGTAGTGTCTCTTCCTTTCTGGGGGGAACCAGAACTTCAGAATCTACGGGGGACTTCCTAGTGCTAAAAGGAATCCAAGTACACCCAAACCATGGGGGACCATCTAGGCTGCAGGAGATTCAAAAAGTGACTGAGCCTCCGTGGCTGCTGCTGGTGGGCTTCCCATATCCAGCCTACTTGCCAGGTGTCACCCTACCTACATAACTCAGCACCCACAGGTTTAGCCAGAGTTCGGAATTTCGGGGGCGTGAAGCTTAACAGGGAAGAGATAGGGACACACAAGCCCTTCGGTGTTGCCTCTGGCACCTTCCCCTCTAATTCACAGCCCAGGTAGATGACTCTTCCTAAAGCTTTTGGTTGCTGAGGAAACAGAGGTGGGCACGAAGAAATGCTGCCGCCTTGTGGACATTTTCGGAAATAACAACTATACAACCGGTGCTTCAGGGCACCTAATATTCACAAAGCCTGTGGGGCTTTTAATGACACGTGTCCTCAAAAACGACCTGGATTAGGTAACCGAAAAATAATTCGAAACACACAGACTTTCAAGAAGCCCAATTTCAAAAGGGAATGTTTACTCACTCTGTTTAAAAAAAAAAAAACCCCGACCACGACAGGAACTGCAAAATCACTGATTATTCGAGAAATGCATATCAAAATTATAAAGTGGCATCATCTCGCAGCAGGCAGTATGGCCAGCATCTAAAAGTCCACAAACAATCGACGGGAAGGAGTGTGGAGAAAAGGGAACCTTCCCCCTCGGTGATTGGAACTGTATATTGGTAACTGCCAGTAGAAAGCAGTGTATTCCTGTTCTTAGAAAACTAAAGAGAAAGTGACCCTATACATCTGCAGTCCCACTCCTGGGCGTTATTCGGGAAAATCCATAATTCTTAAAGACACAAGCACCCCAACGTTCATTGCGGCACTATTTACAAACTCCAGGACACAAAAACAAGTAGCCCACTGAGTGCTGAATACATAAGGAGGACGTGGTATGTGTATACAAGGAACTGTTACTCAGCCAGGAAAAGGAATGAAATAATGCCATCAGAAGCAACATGGATAGACCTGGGATGCCCAAACACTGAGTTAAGTCAGTCAGACAGAGGAGGACACATAGCATATAATATCACTTACAGGATGAATGGAAACATACATACAAGTGAACTAGTTTCCTAAACAGAAACAGACTCTCCGCATTTCAGAATAAACCTAGGGTTACCAAAAAGTAAGTGGGGTAGGAGATATAAGTTGTGTGGTTCACATGAACACATACACAGTAAAATACCTATACACATACATATAAAACACGCACACCACAAGGACTACTGTACAACACCAGGACCTCTGCTCAACATTCTGCAATAACCTATAGGGAAAAGGAACACGAAAAACACTAGATATATTATATGTGTAGTTGAATCAGCTTGCTGTACACGTAAACCAAACCCCACTTTGGAAATCAACTCTAGGGCAACATACCATCAGAATTAAGTTGAAAAAGAAAGTAAAAGGAAAGCAATGGGTATGCTTTTCGCCTCGGGCCTCGGTGATATGTGCCGGTGTCAAATCCCCGCAGTCTGAGCAGCCTGGGGTCCCAAGGGTGCACTGAGGTGGAGCGGAGAGACGTGAGGAGGGTGTGCCTGCAAATGCACCCCCTTAAAGCTGTAGTGTCTCTTCCTTTCTGGGGGGAACCAAAACTTCAGAATCTGGGGGGCCTTTCTAGTGCTAAAAGGAATCCAAGTACACCCAAACCATGGGGGACCATCTAGGCTGCAGGAGATTCACAAAGTGACCAAGCCTCCGCAGCTGCTAGTGGCGGGCTTCCCACATCCAGCCTCCTTGCCAGGTGTCACCCCACCTACACACCGCAGCACCCACAGGTCTAGCCAGAGTTCAGAACTTCAGGGGCGTCAAGCTTAACAGGGAAGAGATACTGACACACAAGCCCTTCGGTGTTGCCTCTGGCACCTTCCCCTCTAATTCACAGCCCAGGTAGATGACTCTTCCTAAAGCTTTTGGTTGCTGAGGAAACAGAGGTGGGCACGAAGAAATGCTGCCGCCTTGTGGACATTTTCGGTAACAACAACTTTACAACCAGTGCTTCAGGGCACCTAATATTCACAAAGCCTGTGGGGCTTTTAATGACACGTGTCCTCAAAAACGACCTGGATTAGCTAACCGAAAAAAATTCGAAACACAGACTTTCAAGACGCCCAATTTCAAAAGGGAATGTTTACTCACGCTGTTTAAAAAAACAAACCCCGACCACTGCAGGAGCTGGAAAATCGCTGCTTATTCGAGAAATGCATATCAAAATTATAAAGTGGCATCATCTCGCAGCAGGCAGTATGGCCAGCATCTAAAAGTCCACAAACAATCGATGGGGAAGGAGTGTGGAGAAAAGGGAACCTACCCCCTCGGTAAGTGGAACTGTACATTGGTAAATGCCACTAGAAAGCAGTGTATTCCTGTTCTTAGAAAACTAAAGAGAAAGTGACCCTACACATCTGCAATCCCACTCCTGGGCGTTATTTGGGAAAATCCATAATTCATAAAGACACAAGCACACCAGCTTTCATTGCGGAACTATGTGTAAACACCAGGACACAAAAACAAGTAGCCCAGCGAGTGCTGAATACATAGAGATGAGGTCGTACGTGTTTACAACGGACTGTTACTCAGCCAGGAAAAGGAATGAAATAATGCCATCAGAAGCAACATGGATAGACCTGGGATGCCCAAACACTGAGTGAAGTCAGTCAGACAGAGGAGGATCCATAGCACATAATAACACTTACCGGAGGAATGCAAATATACATACAACTGAAGTAGTTCACTAAACAGAAACAGACTCTCCGACTTTCAGAATAAACATAGGGTTACCAAAAAGTAAGTGGGGTAGGAGATATAAGTTGTGCGGTTCACATGAACACATACACAGTAAAATACCTATACACATACATATAAAACACGCACACCACAAGGACTACTGTACAACACCAGGACCTCTGATCAACATTCTGCAATAACGTATATGGAAAAGGAAGCCCCAAAACACTAGATATATTATATGTGTAGTTGAATCAGCTTGCTGTACACCTAAACCAAACCCCACTTTGGAAATCAACTCTAGTGCAACATACCATCAGAATGAAGCTGAAAAAGAAAAGAAAAGGAAAGAAATGGGTATGCTTTTCGCCTCGGGCCTCGGTGATATGTGCCGGTGTCAAATCCCCGCAGTCTGAGCAGCCTGGGGTCCCAAGGGTGCACTGAGGTGGAGCGGAGAGACATGAGGAGGGTGTGCCTGCAAATGCACCCCCTTAAAGCTGTAGTGTCTCTTCCTTTCGGGGGGGAACCAGAACTTTAGAATGTAGGGGGGACTTCCTAGTGCTAAAAGGAATCCAAGTACACCCAAACCATGGGGGACCATCTAGGCTGCAGGAGATTCAAAAAGTGACTGAGCCTCCGTGTCTGTTGCTGGTGGGCTTCCCACATCCAGCTCACTTGCCAGGTGTCACCCTACCTACATAACTCAGCACCCACAGGTTTAGCCACAGTTTGGAACTTCAGGGGCGTCAAGCTTAACAGGAAAGAGATACTGACACACAAGCCCTTCGGTGTTGCCTCTGGAACCTTCCCCTCTAATTCACAGACCAGGAAGATGACTCTTCCTAAAGCTTTTGGTTGCTGAGGAAACAAGAGATGGGCACAAAGAAATGCTGCCGCCTTGTGGACATTTTCGGTAACAACAACTTTACAACCGGTGCTTCAGGGCACCTAATATTCACAAAGCCTGTGGGGCTTTTAATGACACGTGTCCTCAAAAACGACCTGGGTTAGCTAACCGAAAAACAATTCGAAACACAGACTTTCAAGACGCTAAATTTCAAAAGGGAATGTTTACTCACACTGTTTAAAAAAAGAAACCCCGACCACTACAGGAACTGCAAAATCGCTGCTTATTCGAGAAATGCATATCAAAATTGTAAAGCGGCATCATCTCGCAGCAGGCAGTATGGCCAGCATCAGAAAGTCTACAAACAATCGATGGGGAATGAGTGTGGAGAAAAGGGAACCTTCCCCCTCGGTGATTGGAACTGTATATTGGTAACTGCCACTAGAAAGCAGTGTATTCCTGTTCTTAGGAAACTAAAGAGAGAGTGACCCTATACATCTGCAGTCCCACTCCTGGGCGTTATTCGGGAAAATCCATAATTCTTAAAGACACAAGCACCCCAGCGTTCATGGCGGCACTATTTACAAACTCCAGGACACAAAAACAAGTAGCCCAGTGAGTGCTGAATACATAGAGAGCAGGTCGTACGTGTTTACAACAGACTGCTACTCAGCCAGGAAAAGGAATGAAATAATGCCATCAGAAGCAACATGGATAGACCTGGGATGCCCAAACACTGAGTGAAGTCAGTCAGACAGAGGAGGATCCATAGCATATAATATCACTTACAGGCGGAATGGAAACATACATACAACTGAAGTAGTTCACTAAACAGAAACAGACTCTCCGACTTTCAGAATAAACATAGGGTTACCAAAAAGTAAGTGGGGTAGGAGATATAAGTTGTGTGGTTCACATGAACACATACACAGTAAAATACCTATACACATACATATAAAACACGCACACCACAAGGACTACTGTACAACACCAGGACCTCTGATCAACATTCTGCAATAACCTATATGGAAAAGGAAGCCGAAAAACACTAGATATATTATATGTGTAGTTGAATCAGCTTGCTGTACACGTAAACCAAACCCCACTTTGGAAATGAACTCTAGGGCAACATACCATCAGAATGAAGCTGAAAAAGAAAGGAAAAGGAGAGAAATGGGTATGCTTTTCGCCTCGGGCCTCGGTGATATGTGCCGGTGTCAAATCCCTGCAGTCTGAGCAGCCTGGGGTCCCAAGGGTGCACTGAGGTGAAGCGGAGACACATGAGGAGGGTGTGCCTGCAAATGCACCCCATTAAAGCTGTAGTGTCTCTTCCTTTCTGGGGGGAACCAGAACTTCAGAATCTACGGGGGACTTCCTAGTGCTAAAAGGAATCCAAGTACACCCAAACCATGGGGGACCATCTAGGCTGCAGGAGATTCAAAAAGTGACTGAGCCTCCGTGGCTGCTGCTGGTGGGCTTCCCATATCCAGCCTACTTGCCAGGTGTCACCCTACCTACATAACTCAGCACCCACAGGTTTAGCCAGAGTTCGGAATTTCGGGGGCGTGAAGCTTAACAGGGAAGAGATAGGGACACACAAGCCCTTCGGTGTTGCCTCTGGCACCTTCCCCTCTAATTCACAGCCCAGGTAGATGACTCTTCCTAAAGCTTTTGGTTGCTGAGGAAACAGAGGTGGGCACGAAGAAATGCTGCCGCCTTGTGGACATTTTCGGAAATAACAACTATACAACCGGTGCTTCAGGGCACCTAATATTCACAAAGCCTGTGGGGCTTTTAATGACACGTGTCCTCAAAAACGACCTGGATTAGGTAACCGAAAAATAATTCGAAACACACAGACTTTCAAGAAGCCCAATTTCAAAAGGGAATGTTTACTCACTCTGTTTAAAAAAAAAAAAACCCCGACCACGACAGGAACTGCAAAATCACTGATTATTCGAGAAATGCATATCAAAATTATAAAGTGGCATCATCTCGCAGCAGGCAGTATGGCCAGCATCTAAAAGTCCACAAACAATCGACGGGAAGGAGTGTGGAGAAAAGGGAACCTTCCCCCTCGGTGATTGGAACTGTATATTGGTAACTGCCAGTAGAAAGCAGTGTATTCCTGTTCTTAGAAAACTAAAGAGAAAGTGACCCTATACATCTGCAGTCCCACTCCTGGGCGTTATTCGGGAAAATCCATAATTCTTAAAGACACAAGCACCCCAACGTTCATTGCGGCACTATTTACAAACTCCAGGACACAAAAACAAGTAGCCCACTGAGTGCTGAATACATAAGGAGGACGTGGTATGTGTATACAAGGAACTGTTACTCAGCCAGGAAAAGGAATGAAATAATGCCATCAGAAGCAACATGGATAGACCTGGGATGCCCAAACACTGAGTTAAGTCAGTCAGACAGAGGAGGACACATAGCATATAATATCACTTACAGGATGAATGGAAACATACATACAAGTGAACTAGTTTCCTAAACAGAAACAGACTCTCCGCATTTCAGAATAAACCTAGGGTTACCAAAAAGTAAGTGGGGTAGGAGATATAAGTTGTGTGGTTCACATGAACACATACACAGTAAAATACCTATACACATACATATAAAACACGCACACCACAAGGACTACTGTACAACACCAGGACCTCTGCTCAACATTCTGCAATAACCTATAGGGAAAAGGAACACGAAAAACACTAGATATATTATATGTGTAGTTGAATCAGCTTGCTGTACACGTAAACCAAACCCCACTTTGGAAATCAACTCTAGGGCAACATACCATCAGAATTAAGTTGAAAAAGAAAGTAAAAGGAAAGCAATGGGTATGCTTTTCGCCTCGGGCCTCGGTGATATGTGCCGGTGTCAAATCCCCGCAGTCTGAGCAGCCTGGGGTCCCAAGGGTGCACTGAGGTGGAGCGGAGAGACGTGAGGAGGGTGTGCCTGCAAATGCACCCCCTTAAAGCTGTAGTGTCTCTTCCTTTCTGGGGGGAACCAAAACTTCAGAATCTGGGGGGCCTTTCTAGTGCTAAAAGGAATCCAAGTACACCCAAACCATGGGGGACCATCTAGGCTGCAGGAGATTCAAAAAGTGACCAAGCCTCCGCGGCTGCTAGTGGCGGGCTTCCCACATCCAGCCTCCTTGCCAGGTGTCACCCCACCTACACACCGCAGCACCCACAGGTCTAGCCAGAGTTCAGAACTTCAGGGGCGTCAAGCTTAACAGGGAAGAGATACTGACACACAAGCCCTTCGGTGTTGCCTCTGGCACCTTCCCCTCTAATTCACAGCCCAGGTAGATGACTCTTCCTAAAGCTTTTGGTTGCTGAGGAAACAGAGGTGGGCACGAAGAAATGCTGCCGCCTTGTGGACATTTTCGGTAACAACAACTTTACAACCAGTGCTTCAGGGCACCTAATATTCACAAAGCCTGTGGGGCTTTTAATGACACGTGTCCTCAAAAACGACCTGGATTAGCTAACCGAAAAAAATTCGAAACACAGACTTTCAAGACGCCCAATTTCAAAAGGGAATGTTTACTCACGCTGTTTAAAAAAACAAACCCCGACCACTGCAGGAGCTGGAAAATCGCTGCTTATTCGAGAAATGCATATCAAAATTATAAAGTGGCATCATCTCGCAGCAGGCAGTATGGCCAGCATCTAAAAGTCCACAAACAATCGATGGGGAAGGAGTGTGGAGAAAAGGGAACCTTCCCCCTCGGTAAGTGGAACTGTACATTGGTAAATGCCACTAGAAAGCAGTGTATTCCTGTTCTTAGAAAACTAAAGAGAAAGTGACCCTACACATCTGCAGTCCCACTCCTGGGCGTTATTTGGGAAAATCCATAATTCATAAAGACACAAGCACACCAGCTTTCATTGCGGAACTATGTGTAAACACCAGGACACAAAAACAAGTAGCCCAGCGAGTGCTGAATACATAGAGATGAGGTCGTATGTGTTTACAACGGACTGTTACTCAGCCAGGAAAAGGAATGAAATAATGCCATCAGAAGCAACATGGATAGACCTGGGATGCCCAAACACTGAGTGAAGTCAGTCAGACAGAGGAGGATCCATAGCACATAATAACACTTACCGGAGGAATGCAAATATACATACAACTGAAGTAGTTCACTAAACAGAAACAGACTCTCCGACTTTCAGAATAAACATAGGGTTACCAAAAAGTAAGTGGGGTAGGAGATATAAGTTGTGCGGTTCACATGAACACATACACAGTAAAATACCTATACACATACATATAAAACACGCACACCGGGCCTCCCTGGTGGCGCAGTGGTTGAGAGTCCGCCTGCCGATGCAGGGGATACGGGTTCGTGCCCCGGTCTGGGAGGATCCCATATGCCGCGGAGCGGCTGGGCCCGTGAGCCATGGCCGGTGGGCCTGCGCATCCGGAGCCTGTGCTCCGCAACGGGAGAGGCCACAACAATGAGAGGCCCGCACACCGCAAAAAGAAAAAAAAAAAAAAAAAAAAAAAACACGCACACCACAAGGACTACTGTACAACACCAGGACCTCTGATCAACATTCTGCAATAACGTATATGGAAAAGGAAGCCCCAAAACACTAGATATATTATATGTGTAGTTGAATCAGCTTGCTGTACACCTAAACCAAACCCCACTTTGGAAATCAACTCTAGTGCAACATACCATCAGAATGAAGCTGAAAAAGAAAAGAAAAGGAAAGAAATGGGTATGCTTTTCGCCTCGGGCCTCGGTGATATGTGCCGGTGTCAAATCCCCGCAGTCTGAGCAGCCTGGGGTCCCAAGGGTGCACTGAGGTGGAGCGGAGAGACATGAGGAGGGTGTGCCTGCAAATGCACCCCCTTAAAGCTGTAGTGTCTCTTCCTTTCGGGGGGGAACCAGAACTTTAGAATGTAGGGGGGACTTCCTAGTGCTAAAAGGAATCCAAGTACACCCAAACCATGGGGGACCATCTAGGCTGCAGGAGATTCAAAAAGTGACTGAGCCTCCGTGTCTGTTGCTGGTGGGCTTCCCACATCCAGCTCACTTGCCAGGTGTCACCCTACCTACATAACTCAGCACCCACAGGTTTAGCCAGAGTTTGGAACTTCAGGGGCGTCAAGCTTAACAGGAAAGAGATACTGACACACAAGCCCTTCGGTGTTGTCTCTGGAACCTTCCCCTCTAATTCACAGACCAGGAAGATGACTCTTCCTAAAGCTTTTGGTTGCTGAGGAAACATAGGTGGGCACGAAGAAATGCTGCCACCTTTTGGACATTTCTGGTAACAACAACTTTACAACTGGTGCTTCAGGGCACCTAATACGAAGCCTGAAGGGCTGTTAATGACGCCAAATTCCAAACACAGCCGACTTTCAAAAAGCCCATTTGAAGAGCCAAATTTTATACTGTTTAAAGTGAAAAAAATATCCAAAGAGGAAGATGACAAGATCCTCAACTCTGCTAATTCTGAGAGCAATGCCAATGAAAACTACAGCGAAGTGTCACCTTCCAGCAGTCACAATGGCCAGCATCAAAATATCTACAAGCAGTAAATGCTGGGGTGAACCTAGAAAGAAGGGAACCCTCTACAGTGTTGGTTGGAAAGTAAATTGGTGCAGCCACTATGGAGAACAGTATGCAGGTTCCTTAAACTATATGCAGAGTTACCGTACAATGCCGCAATCCCCCTCCTTGGCTTATCTCTGGAGAGAAGTGTAGTTGGACAAGATCATGCACCCTAATGTTCACAGCATTACTATTACAATAGCCAAGACATGGAAGCAACCTAAGTGTCCACTGACACATGAATGGCTAAGGAAAACGTGGTATATAAACACAATGGTGGGTTTCCCTGGTGGCGCAGTGGTTAAGAGTCCTCCTGCCGATGCAGGGGACACGGGTTCGTGCCCCAGTCCGGAAAGATCCCACATGCCGTGGAGCGGCTGGACCCGTGAGCCATGGCCACTGAGCCTGTGCGTCCGGAGCCTGTGCTCCACAACAGGAGAGGCCACAACAGTGAGAGGCCCGCGTACCGCAAAAAAAAAAAAATGAAGGTGAAAGAAAGATATTCTCTGATTTAAACACAGGATTTGTTGGTAGTGAGCTACCTTATCAGATATACTAAAGCAGGTGCTTTAAGGCTGAAAGAAAAAGTAACGCTGGATGGTAACTAGAATCTACAGAAAGAAACATCACTGGAAAAAATATGTGGGTAAATATAAAAGATTATATAAATAAAATTTTCCTTTCTCAACTTTCAACTTAAAAGACATGATTGCATAAAATAATTATAGCACTGTATTTGGGGGGTTACTGCATATATAGATTTAATATGACAATAATAGCACAAAGGAGGGGAGGAAATAGAACTATATTGTAGAATAGTTTCTACATTTTACCCAAATTAAATTAGTAATCATCTGAAGTAGATTGGTAAATTAAGATGCATACTAAAGGGACTTCCCTGGTGGCATGGTGGTAAAGAATCCACCTGCCAACGCAGGGGACACGGATTTGAGCCGTGGTCTGGGAAGATCCCACATGCCACAGAGCAACTAAGCCCGTGCGCCACAACTACTGAGCCTGTGAGTCACAACTACTGAGCCGACATGCCACAACTACTGAAGCCTGTGCACCTAGAACCCGTGCTCTGCAACAAAAGAAGCCACTGAATGAGAAGCCCGCACACCGCAACAAAGAGCAGCCCCTGCTCGCCGCAACTAGAGAAAGCCCACGTGCAGCAACGAAGACCCAAAGCAGGGCTTCCCTGGTGGCGCAGTGGTTAAGAATCCACCTGCCAATGCAGGGGACACAGGTTTGAGCCCTGGTCCAGAAAGATCCCACATGCCACAGAGCAACTAAGCCCATGCGCCACAACTACTGAGCCTGCACTCGAGAGCCCGCAAGCCACAACTACAGAGTCTGAGTGCCACAACTGCTGAGCCCACATGCCGCAACTACTGAAGCCCGAGCACCTAGAGCCCATGCTCCATAACAAGAGAAGCCACCTCAGTGAGAAGCCCATGCACCACAACGAAGAGTAGCCCCCACTCGCCGTAACTAGAGAAAGCCCACGCACAGCAACAGACCCAATGCAGCCAAAAATAAATAAATAAAAAATAAAATTTTTTTAAAAGATGCATACTAAAGAAAAAAACCTAGAGAAACCACTCAAAAGTAACTTTTTTAAAGGTCAAAATCAAAGGTGTTAAAATTGTACACTAAAAATATCTGTTCAGGGCTTCCGTGGTGGCGCAGTGGTTGAGAGTCCGCCTGCCGATGCAGGGGACACGGGTTCATGCCCCGGTCCGGGAAGATCCCACATGCCGCGGAGTGGCTGGGCCCGTGAGCCATGGCCACTGAGCCTGCACGTCCGGAGCCTGTGCTCCGCAACGGGAGAGGCCACAACAGTGAGAGACCCGCGTACTGCAGAAAAAAAAAAATCTGTTCAATGCAAAAGGAGGCAGTAAAGGAGCAGCAGAACAAAATCAATTTGAAATATCCAGGAAAAAACCCAGAAGACATAATTCCTACCATATCAGTAATTATAATACACATAAACAGACAGTCAACAGGCAGAGACTGTCAGACTAGTGTTAAAAATAAAAGACAGGATCCAACTATGTGCTGTCCATCGAAGACACACTTTAGATTCAAAGGCACAAAGAGTTTCAAAGTAAAAGGATGGGGGAAAACTACAGAAGACAGCGGGAGGGGGTACAGTAATTTAAGACAGATTGGTCGTTATGACAAGAAACGTACTAGAAACAAAGGGGTATTTCACCCTGATTAAACGGTCAATTCATCAGGAAGATGTAACAACTATAAACACAAATGTACCAAAATATGATCAGCAAAAAGTGACAGATTTCAAAGGAGAAATAGTAAATCAACCATTGACAGTGACGCCAATACCTCTATCAGTAATAATAAAACTAGAAAGAAAATCAACAGCAATGTAGGCGATCTGAACAACAATTAACTGACCTGACTTGCCATTTATATGACACTGCTCCCAACATCAGAAGAACCTGTTTTCCTTTCAAGCCTGAGGATGGGGCATATGTGAGGCTATAAGACAAACTGCAGTATGTTCATAGCATAGAAATCATACAAAGTACATTCTCCAGTCACAACAAAATTTAATTAAAAATTACCAATAGTAAGACATTTGATAAATCTCCAAGTAGTTGGATATTAAGCAACACAATTCTAAAAACCACAATGGAAATTATAAAATATTTTCTGAAAATTAAACTACAACGTATTAAACTTATGGGATACAGCTAAAGTACTGTTCAGGGGGAAATCTGTAGCTGAAATACATATAAGAAAGAAGATCTCAAATTTAAAACCCTAACTTTTCTCAAGAACTAGAGGTACCAATTAAATCCAAAGTACCAGCAAAATGAAGAAAGTTATAACACAGTTTAGAGTGGAAATAAATGAAATAGAACACAGAGAAAACAAATGAATTCCAAAACTGGTTCTCTGAAAAAACCAATATTGACAAACCTTTAGCTAGATTGACCAAGAAAAAGACACAAATTAGTAAAATCAGGAATCAAAGAGGAGATATTCTATTGATTTTACAGAAATTTAAAGGTTATAAAGGATTCTAAGAGTATACTATGAATAAATATATGCCAACAAACTAGATAACTTGGATGAAATGGAAAATTTCCTAGAAAGATAGAAATTACCAAACCTGTCTTAAGAAGAAATAGATATCTGAATAGACTAAATAACAAGAATAGAGACAAAACAGTAATTTTAAAATTCCCCACCAAGAAAAGCTCAGGCTTAGGGGCTTCCCTGGTGGCACAGTGGTTAAGAATCTGCCTGCCAATGCAGGGGACACGGGTTCGATCCCGGGTCTGGGAAGATCCCACATGCCGCGGAGCACCTAAGCCCGTGCGTCACAACTACTGAGCCTGCGCTCTAGAGCCCATGAGCCACAACTATTGAAGCCCGCATGCCTAGAGTCCATGCTCTACAACAAGAGAAGCCACCGCACTGAGAAGCCCACACACCACAACAAAGAGTAGCCCCCACTCGCCACAACTAGAGAAAGCCCACGCGCAGCAACAAACACCCAACAAAGACAAATTTTAATTAATTAATTAATTAACTTAAAGAAAGAAAAAAGAAAGAAAAGCTCAGGCTTAGGTGGCTTCACTGGTTAGTTCTACCAACCATTGAAAGAATGAAGAACAGCCTTTCACAAATTTCCAGAAAATAAAAGAGAAAGAAACACTTCCCAACTCATTCTACAGGGCCAATAAATATCACCCTGACACTACAGGCAGAAAAGATATCATGAGAAAAATAAAAAATATCAGCAAACCAAATCCAGCAACGTATAGAGAAAAGATTAAACACCATGACCAAGTGGGATTTATCCCAAGAATGCAAGGCTGTTTTAAAATCTAAACATCAAGTAATGTAATATATCATACTAATAACACATAAGAACCCCACCTCAGTATATGCAGAAAAAAAGCAACTGACAAAATCCAGCATTTATTCATGATAAAAACTCTCAACAAACTAATACTACAAGAGAACTTCCTCAACCTGATAAATTGCATCTCCCCCAAACCCGCAGTGAATATCCAACCTCATGGTTAAAGACTGAGTGCATCCCCTCAAGATCAGAAACAAGGTGAGCATGTCTCTTCCACAACCCAACATACGACGGTGTGCTCTGTACTGGAGGTTGCAGGCAGTGCGGAGGAGGGGAGGGCAGGGTGGGAGGCTTATGCACTGAGTGTTTGTGTCCCCCCAAATCCATACTTTGAATCCCTACCCACTGTGGCTGCATCTGGAGAAAGGAAGAGATGAAGGTTAAATGAGGTCATAAGGGTGGGGCTTATCCAAGAGGGTTTGTGTCCTTATAAGAAGAGGCCCCACAGAGCTGGCTCACCTTCCTGCCCCTGCTCACAAAGAAGAGGTCATATGGGCACACAGTGAGATGGCAGCCACCCACAAGCCAAGAGAAGAGGCCTCAGGATGAGACCTACTTTGCCAGCACCACAATCTTACACTTCCCAGCCTCCAGAACTGTGAGGAAATTAATTTCTGATGTTTAAGCCGCCAACCTGGGGTATTTTTGTGTGGAAGCTTGAGCTGACTAATACAGGAAGGAAAGGAAGGAAGGAAGGAAGGGAAGAATCCATATTGGAAAGGAAGAAGGAAAGTGATCTTTACCCATGGATGACGTGATCCAATTTCAAAAGGGCGCGGTATACAAAATCCATATATGAAAATCAATTGTATTTCTACATCCTGGCAATAAACTATACAAACATTAAATGATTCCATTCATAATACCATTAATTTCACAAAGTGTAAGACGTGTACAGTGACAACAACAGAAATTACTGAGGGAAATTTAAGAAGACTTAATAAAAAACAGACACAGTTCATGTTTATGAATTAGCAGCTTCAAAACTGTTAAGATGGCAATTCTCCCCAAGTTGATCTATAGATTCAATAACAACTTTCATGAAAACTCCCACAGGCTTTCTTGTAGAAACTGGGAAACTGATCTTAAAATTTACTGGGAAATGCGAAGGACCCAAAATAGTCTAACGGTTTTGAAAAAGAACTTAAAGGACTTACACAATCCAATTTCAAAACTGACTATAACACTACAGTCATCAAAACAATGTGGGGCTGGTGTAAGGACAGGCATGTAAGTTGATGGAACATAACAGAACATAGAAAACACTTATAGTCAATTGATTCTTGACAAAGGTGCCAAGGCAATTCAGTGGGGGAAGAGTTAGACTTTTTGAGAAAATGGTGCTAGAACAATTGGATATCCATATGTAGAATGATGAATTTAGACCCCTACGTTACATAATAAAGACACAAAAAACTTGGTCAAAAATAGTTCACAGGCCTAAATGTATGCTAAAAATATGTATCTCCCAGAATAATGCATAGGGAAAAAAATCTTTGTGTGACTTTGGGCTAGGCTGAGCTCTTAGCTATGACACCAAAAGCATGACTGAAAAGACAAAAATTGATAAATTGGAGTTTTTCCTTGCATGATTAAAAAATAAAAAGATAAGCCACAGATACACATTTCTGAATAAGCAACTGTATCTGTAACATACAAAGAACTCTTACACCTTGACAATAAGAAGACAATCTGATTTTAAAATGGGTTAAAGATATGAATAGATATTCCATCAAAGAAGATATAAAAATTGCTAATAAGTACAGTAAAAGATATCCAACACCACTAGTGATTATAAAATCCAACTAAAACCACACTAAGGTACCACTACACACACACACACTAGAATGGCTATAATCAAAAACACTGACAGCGGGCTTCCCTGGTGGCACAGTGGTTGAGAGTCCGCCTGCCGATGCAGGGGACATGGGTTCATGCCCCGGTCCGGGAAGATCCCACATGCTGTGGAGCGGCTGGGCCCGTGAGTCATGGCCGCTAAGCCTGCGCGTCCAGAGCCTGTGCTCTGCAAGGGGAGAGGCCACAACAGTGAGAGGCCCATGTACCGTGAAAAAAACAAAACAAAACACTGACAGCAACAAGCGTTTGTGAGGATGTGGAGAAACTGGAACCCTCGTGCACTGCTTTTGGTGACATAAAATGGTGGAACTACAGTGAAAAACTGCTTGACAGTTTCTTAAAATGTTAAACATAAACTTACTAAATGACCCAAAAATTCTACTTCTGGGGCTTCCCTGGTTAGCGCAGTGGTTAAGAATCCACCTGCCAATGCAGGGGACACAGGCTCAAGCCCTGGTCCAGGAAGATCCCACGTGCCACAGAGCAACTAAGCCCGTGCGCCACAACTACTGGGCCTGAGCTCTACAGCCTGAGAGCCACAACTACTGAGCCCACGTGCCTAGAGCCTGTGCTCCACAACAAGACAGGCCACCGCAATGAGAAGCCCACGCACCAAAACAAAGAGCAGCGCCCGCTCACTGCAACTAGAGAAAGCCCGCGTGCAGCAACGAAGACCCAACGCAGCCATAAATAAATAAATAAATAAATTTATATTTTCAAAAAGATTGAAAAAAATTCTATTTCTGGGGCTTCTCTGGTGGCGCAGTAGCTTAGAATCCACCTGCCAACGCAGGGACATGGGTTCGAGCCCTGGTCCCAGAAGATCCCACGTGCCACGGAGCAACTAAGCCCGTGCACCACAACTACTGAGCCTGTGCTCTAGAGCCCACGAGCCACAACTACTGAGCCTGCGCTCTAGAGCCCGTGAGCTACAACTACTGAGGCCACACGCCACAACTACTGAAGCCCGCGCACGTAGAGCCCGTGCTCCGCAACAAGAGAAGCCACCGCAATGAGAAGCCCGCGCACCACAATGAAGAGTAGCCCCCGCTCGCCACAACTAGAGAAAGCCCACACGGCAACGAAGACCCAACACAGCCTAAATAAATAAATAAATAAATAAATAAATAAAATAAAATTTTAAAAGTAAAAGTTGAAGTTAATGAATTAGGAAAACAGAAAAAGTAGATTGACTGATAAATCAAAGAACCGGTTCTTTTGAGAAAGCTAAAAACTTGAACACTGACGGAAAAAAACCACCACCTCCTTGTTGATTTTCATAAAGAAGGCACATATATAAAACTTAGAGACTTCTAAGATGACTTTTACTAGAGATTGGGGTGGGAGGGCCAGGCAGTGGCTCCACCCACACAGCCCACGGGTGGGCTTCACTCATACAGACTACGAGTTCAAGGCACACCTCAGATGTTGGCATTTTTAAGCCTTTTTGGTTGGTATGGGCTGAGGGAGGCCCTTGGCCATTCAGGCCACACGCACCTGACCTTCCATCACCTCACCAGCTTCTCAGTCTCCTGTTCTCTTCCTCTCTACTCACATTTTCTCACAGATGTTAGTTTGTCTCCTGTGTTGCTTGGACATCATATAACATCCATGCCCTCAGCAGCTTAAGCAAAATGTTAACACACACACACACAGTTCTTTCTCTAAGATGAACTCCAGGGCCAAGGGAAAGGAATTACACATAAGAGAGCTCCTCTTCACCTTTCAGGAAGGACAAGATACTCCAGGGTTGGGAGGCAAAGCTCCTGGCACAGTTGTGCCCTGCAAGCAGCACTTCCTGCCCATCCCGCCTGGGATCCCTGCCCAGGAAAACAGACACAGGCTGCAGCAGGCCTGGGATGCTTGGGGGTGGGAGCGCCTACCTGGATCAGGCTGTACTTCTGGTCTCTGTTCTTCAGGATCATGGTTTTCCGCCACTGCAGGTACTTCTGCTGGTGGGCCTGGATCTCAGAAGTGAGGGTGGCATTCCGGCTCTGGAAGTCCTCCAGATCGGGGGCAGGAGGAGGGGACACAGCCAGCAGTTTTCCCTCTGTAAGATCTTCCTGGGAAATGGGCAACCCAAACTCCTGGCTCAGCTCCTTGATCATGGAGGAGGAGGGCAGCAGGTCCCCGGTGATCACCTCCCTGAGCCTGGAGCTGTAACGGCAGATGCAGTAGATCCTGGAACACACAAGAGCCCCACTCAGCCTGCCCGCCTGGCACGACAGGTCAGATGGTCCCCATTTTATGAGAGGAAACGAAAACACAGAGAGGTTGATGAGCTGGTCCCGGGTCACCCAGCTCATGCACGAGAAGCTTAGATGCCACGTGCTGAGCCCACGGGGTTGGGGCGGGGGGAGATGTCCCCTTCCCTCTCCCCTCTCAGCGCCCCCCTCAGTTAAAGGCTCCTCACTTTCTTCTCTGATTATTTTTCAGTTCCGATGGCCTTATTCCCTACCTCGCACCAACCCACGCCCCACCAGGGAGTGGCCTCGACAGGCTGGCCGTCGGGGGTGTGGACCCCAGAGCTCCTTCCCACCCAGGCAGAGGGTACGAGGCACAGAGCCTCATGTCAGCACAGCTCGAGGGCTGAGTAGTCAGCCCCCCTCTCTCCCGCCCCAACCCCCCCTTTTTAAAAACACATTCAGCAGGCACAGCTGGGGTTCGGGTTAGGCTGCCCTCTGTCTGCAGCACACTTCCGAAGCCCCCCACAACCCCAGCAGAGCGTGCGAGATGGCGGGGCACGGGCCGGGCCGCACCTGCTCAGCGCCTGAAAGACCTGCCGCGGCACCGTGTTGCGCACATAGAGCGCCGCGTGCTTCACCAGCTGCGCCAGCGGTCTGGACAGGCGCACGTGGTACGGGGTGCTCTCCAGGTCGGCGTAGAGGCGGCGGCGGAAGCGCAGCTGCGAGTTGTAGAGCGCCTTGTAGGAGCCGGGCTCCACCCGTGGGACCCTGCAAGAGAGAAGAGGGGCCCCACGCCGCTGCCGCTCTGCCCGCCACGGAGCTCGGCGCTTTCCCAGGGACGCTGGTGGTGAAAACGCTGCCACTGGCCTGGGCTTGCTTGTGTCCCGCTGCCCCCGCCCCATTTCTGTCTCCTCCCCCTCCTCTACCAACCCGCCCCTCCCACCGACTCTGCGTCCTCCCCCCACCCACCTCTGTGCCACCCGCTGTGTTGGGCTCAGGTTCCTCCACCTTCCTGAACCCGGTGAATCTGCACGGAGCCTGCGCATCCCACCCTGAGTCTGTGTGTTGGGGTGGGGGTGGTTCCCCTTTGACGGGGGGGGGTCCCTGTTCAAGTCTTCTGCCCATTCTTCCACTGGGATGTTTTTACTGTTTTCTAACTCGTTCACAGGCGTTTCTGTATTCTCAGAATACTAGCTCCATACATTGCAAATACTTTTTTCTCAGTTTGTGGCTTTTCGTTTTGCAATTTTTATGGTCTTTGGGTGAACAGAAGTTACTAATTTTAATATAGCCAAACCTGTCATTTTTTTCCTTTATTTTTTCTACTTCTGTCTTATTCAAGAAGTCTTTCTTTATTCTGAGGTCATGAATATGTCCTCCTATAGTATTATCTAAAAGCTTTACAATTCAGCTTTTTTTTTTTTTGGCAGTACGTGGGCCTCTCACTGTTTGTGGCCTCTCCCATTGCAGAGCACAGGCTCCGGACGCGCAGGCTCAGCGGCCATGGCTCACGGGCCCAGCCGCTCCGTGGCACGTGGGATCCTCCCGGACCGGGGCACGAACCCGTGTCCCCTGCATCGGCAGGTGGACTCTCAACCACTGCGCCACCAGGGAAGCCCTACAATTCAGCTTCTTAAAAATAGATTTTTCTTCTACAAGAAAGGTGGGAACATACAACGGGGAAAAGACAGTCTCTTCCATAAGTGGTGCTGGGAAAACTAGACAGCTACGTGCCCAAGAATGAAATTAGAACATTTTCTCATACCATGTATAAAATAAACTCAAAAGGGATTACAGACCTAAATATAAGACCTGAAACTGTGAAACTCTTAGAAGAAAACGTAGGCAATACGTTCTTGGACATCGGTCTGAGCAATAAGTTTTTGGAGCTGTCTCCTCAGGCAAGGGAAACCAAAGCAAAACTAATCAAATGGGACCTAATCAAACTTAAAAGCTTTTGCACAGCAAAGGAAACCATCAACAAAATGTAAAGGCAACCTACTGAATGAGAGAACACTGGCAAATGATATGTCTGATATGGGGTTAATATCTAAAATATATAAAGAACTCAAACAACTCAGTGTTAAAAAACAAACAACCCAATTAATAAATGGGCAGAAGACCTGAATAGGCATTTTTCCAAAGAAGACATACAGATGGCAAACAGGTACATGAAAAGATGTTCAATATTACTAATTATTAGGGAAATGTAAATCAAAACTACAAAGAGGTATCACCTCACAGAAAGGCTATCATCAAAAAGACAAGAAATAAAGTGTTGGTGAGGATGTGAAGAAAAGGGAACCCTCCTACACTCTTGGTGGGAATGTAAACTGGTGCAGCCACTATGGAAAAGAGTATGGAGGTTCCTCAACAAATTAAAAGTAGAGTTACCATATGATCCATCAATTCCACTCCTGGGTGTGTATCAAAAGAAAATGAAAACAATACTTTGAAAAGATATATGCACCCCAATTTACAACAGCCAAGATATGTAAGCAACCTAAGTGCCCATCAGAAGATGAATGGATAAAGAAGACGCAATATATAGATACAGTGGAATATTACTCTGCCATAAGAGAGAATGAAATTTTGCCATCTGCAACAACATGGATGGACCTTGGAAGGTATTAAACTTAGTAAAATAAGTCAGACAGAGAAAGACAAATACTGTATGTTCTCACTTATGTGTGGAATCTGAAAAATAAAATGAACAACAACAAGATTTTTCTGGTGAAATCTGAATAAGAACAGACAACTGTGGTCTAGTTTACTGCATCCATCAATATGTCACACGTCACCACTGGGGGAGACAGGGTGTTGGGTACCTGGAACCTCTCTATGATTTCTGCAACTTATTGTGAGTCCATAATTATTTCAAGTAAGTTTTTACTCTGTCTGGGATTGATTTTTGTGAATTGTGTGAGCCAGCAAATTAGGAAACTCTCAGCGAATAAGGAATAGAGTGGAACTTCCTCAAGTTGATAAAGGACATCTACAAAAAACCTACACGTAATGGGGAAAGACTGGCTTCCACCAAAGACCAGAAACAAAGCAAGGATGTGAAAACTCTTATATAAACTAGTACTTCAAGTCTTAGCTAGCACACTAAGGACATAAAGATATACAGACTGGAAAGGAAGGAATTAAACTATTGCTATTTGCAGATGACATCTTGGTCAGTGTAGAAAATCCCAAGGAATCTACCAAAAACAAACAATCAAACAGAACTCCTCAAATCAATAAGAGAGCTTAGCAAGGCTGTAGAATCAACATAGAAAAATCAATTATATTTCTATATACAAGCAATGCACAGCTGGAAACTGAAATAAAAAATACAGAACCATTTAAAAATCACTCAAAAAATAAAATACTCAGATATAAATCTACCAAATATGTACAGGACTTGTATGCGGAATATGCTGATGAAAGACATTTTTAAAAATCTAAATAAGTGGAGTAACATACCATATTCATGGATTGGAAGGCTCAAATAGTTCTCTCCAAATGATATATAGGTTCAGCATAATTTCTATCAACATTCTAGAAAGATGTTTTGTAGATACATACAGCAGATTGTAAAATTTATATGAAAAGGCAAAGGATCTAGAACAACAAAAACAACTTTGAAAAAGAATAATAAAGTGGCCTGACTTTGATTATATAGCTATGGTAATCAAGACTGTGTAGTATTGGTGAAGGGACTGACACAGAGATCAATGGAACAGAATTGAGAACCCAGAAATAGATCCATACAATTATGACCAACCGATTTTTTATAAAGATGCAATAGCAATTCCATAAAGGAAGATAATATTTTCAACAAGTGATGCTGTAGCAATTAGATATATGTAGGCAAAACAAAACAAAACAAAAACTCAACCTAGGTTCCATTTCAAGATGGTGATGGAGGAAGATCTTCCTTGGGAAGATCTTCTTGGGAGGAAGGTCCTCCTCCCAAGGACACACCAAATCTACAGCTACATATGGAACAATTTCCTCTGGGGGGAAAAAATGTAAAAACAAAAACTAAAAATTAGCTGAATGACCCCTTCACATAGGGCAAAAGAGAAACAGAATTCACATCAAGACAGAATTCCAAATAAGATGAGCCCAGAGACCCACACCAAGGCACATTATAATTAAAAGGTCAAAAGTTAAAGACAAGGAGAGAAGCTTAAAAGCAGCAAGAGGAAAACAACTTGTTACACACAAGGTAACTCCCGTAAGACTATCAGCAGATTTTTAAGCAGACACTTTGTAGGCCAGAAGGGAATGGCACTATATATTCAAAGTGCCAAAAGAAAAAGTCTTCCAACAAATAATACTCTACCAGGCAGTTATCATTCAGAATTGAAGGAGAGATAAAAGAGTTTTCCAGATAAGAAAAACTAACAGAGTTCATCACCACCAAACTGGCCTTATAAAAATGTTAAAGGGTCTTCTTTCAGTTGAAAAGAAAGGATGCTAATTGCTAAAAGAAAACACGAGACTGATCAAGATGGCAGACTAGTAGGACACAAAGCTCACTCTCTCCCACATCTACAACAAAAATACATCTACATGTGGAACGATTCTCACAGTATATCTACTGAACACTGGCAGAAGACTTCAGACTGCTGTAAGGGCAAGAAAATCTCCATGTAACCAGGTAGGAAAAAAGAAAAAGAAAGTGAGAAAGGTATCCAGATGGGACCTGCACCCCTGGGAGGGGGCTGTGAAAGAGGAAAGGTTCATGCACCCTGGGAAGCCCCCTCACCAGCAGGGATATCTGCCAGGACAGAAGGGGAGCTTCAGAGCCTCTGAGAAGAATGCAGCAGTCAGTTTGTGGCAGCCAGAGCAGAGGGAGAACTGCACAGATGGTCAGTACTGCAGACCTGCACTCCGCAGCCTGACATGCATGTCCCCAGTGCTGGCAGGGGCTGGGTTCTGGAACTTGGGCTCCAGAGATCAGAACCAGGGAGAGGACTGGGGTTGGCTATGTAGAGACAGACTGGGGGGTGGGGGGGAGGAATCCAGTGCCACCACGGCTGGGGGTATAAGCGGAGGAAGCCTGAGCCGCCTCGGAGGCCAGTCAGCATTGTTTGGGTGGTGTAGGAGGGGAGAGGTGGGACCTAGACTATAACCTTTTTTCCCTGTATGTGTGCTCCCAGAGGGCAAGGCACTGCCTTCCCAGGCTCCAGGGGCAGTTGCAGACCTCCACCGCCACCAACCCTGATGCCAGGAGTGGTCGCAAGCCCCCACTAAAACCCTCCCAGACCCTAGGAGAGGTTGAGGGACTGCACCAACTCCTGCCCGGAACCCAGGAGTGGTTGTGAGCCTCCACCAACTCCCTCCTGGACAAGACTGGTCGTGGGCCACTGACACACCTGCCCAGGCGCCAGGAGTGGTCAAGAGCCACAGCCACCACCTTCCTGGACAATGAAAACACAACCATACAAAATCTATGGGACACAGCAAAAGCAGTTCTTAGAGGAAAGTTCATAGCAATACAGGCCTTCATCAAAAACAAGAAAAATCTCAAATGAACAACCTAACCTACCACCTAAAAGAATTAGACAAAGAAGAACAAACAAAACCTAAAGTCAGCAGAAGGAAGGAAATAATAAAGATCAGGGAAGAAATAGAGATTTTTTTTAAAAACTAGAAAAAAAATCAACAAAACCAAAAGCTGGTTCTTTGAAAGGGTAAACAAAAATGACAAAATTGACAAACCTCTAGCCAGGCTCACCAAGGAGAGAGAGAATCCAAATAAACAAAATAAGAAATGAAAAAGGAAAAATCTCAACTGATACCACAGAAATACAAAAAACCATGAGAGAATACTATGAACAATTATATGCCAACAAATTTGACAACCTAGAAGAAATGGAATTGTCTAGAAACATACAGCCCACCAAAATTTAATCAAGAATAGATAATTTCTACAGACCAATCACTAGAAGTGAAATCAAACCTGTAATAAAAAACTTCCTACAAACAAAAGTCCAGGATCAGATGGCTTCACAGGCGAATTCTACCAAGCATACAAAGAAGAACTTATACAGATTCTTCTCAGACTCTTCCAAAACATTGAAGAGGAGGGAACACTCCCAAAGACATTCTGTGAAACCACAATCACCCTGATACCAAAACCAGACAAAGATACCACCAAAAAAAGAAAATTACAGGTGAATATCTTTGATGAATATAGATGCAAAAATTCTCAACAAAATATTTGCAAACCAAATCTAACAACACGTAAAAAAGATCATACGCCATGACCAAGAGGGATTCATCCCAAGTTCACAAGGATGGTTCAGTATACACAAATCAATCAGTCTGATACACCACAACAGCAAAAGAAAAGACAAAAAAATAACTTGACACAAACACCACATAAACAAAAGAAAAGACAAAAACCACATGATAATCTCAATAGATGCAGAAAAAGCATTTGACAAAATTCAACATCCATTCATGATAAAAACTCTTACCACAGTGGGTATAGAGAGAACATATCTCAAAATAGTAAAAGCTATTTATGACAAACCCACAGCCAATATAATGCTCAATAGTGAAAAGTTGAAAGTATTCCCCTAAAATCTGGAACAACACAAGAATGCCCACTCTCACCACTTCTCTTCAACACAGTACTGAAAGTCCTAACCACAGCAATCAGATGAGAGAAAAAAAAAGGTATCCAAATTGGAAGGGAAGAGGTAAAACTGTCATTATATATAGATGATATTATACTACATATAGAACACCCTGAAGACACCACACAAAAACTACTAGAACTGATAAATTAATTCAACAAGGTAGCAGGATACAAGATTAACATACAGAAATTGGTGGCATTTCTTTACACCAATAATATCAGAAAGGGAATGTAAAAAAAACCTTTTAAAAATGCAAACCAGAGCAGAAGCAAGAAGAACTACAATCCTGCAGCCTGTGGAACAAAAACCACATTCACAGAAAGACAGACAAGATGAAAAGGCAGAGGGATATGTACCACATGAAGGAACAAGATAAACCCCCCCAAAAAACAACGAAATGAAGTGGAGATAGGCAACCTTTCAGAAAAAGAATTCAGAACCATAATAGTGAAGATGATCCAGGACATCAGAAAAAGAATGGAGGCAGAGATCAAGAAGATGCAAGAAATGTTTAACACAGACCTAGGAGCATTAAAGAACAAACAAACAGAGATGAACAATAAAATAATTGAAATGAAAACTACACTTGAAGGACTCAATAGCAGAATAACTGAGGCAGAAGAATGGATAAGTGACCTGGAAGACAGAATGGTGAAATTCACTGCTGCAAAACAGACTAAAGAAAAAAGAATGAAAAGAAATGAAGACAGCTTAAGAGACCTCTGAGACAACATTAAACACAACAACATTTGCATTATAGGGGTCCCAGAAGGAAAAGAGAGAGAGAAAGGATCAGAGAAAATATTTGAAGAGATTATAGTTGAAAACTTCCCTAACATGGGAAAGGAAACAGTCACCCAAGTACAGGAAGCGCAGCGAGTCCCATACAGGAGAAACCCAAGGAGAAACATGCCGAGACACATAGTAATCAAATTGGCAAAAAATAAAGACAAAGAAAAATTATTGAAAGCAGCAAGGGAAAAACAACAAATAACATACAAGGGAACTCCCATAAGGTTAATAACTGATTTCTCAGCAGAAACTCTAAAAAGCCAGAAGGGAGTGGCATGATATACTTAAAGTGATGAAAGGGAAGAACCGACAACCAAGATTACTCTACCCGGCAAGGATCTCATTCAGATTCGAGGGAGAAATCAAAAGCTTTACAGACAAGCAAAAACTCAAGAGAATTCAGCACCACCAAACCAGCTCTACAACAAATGCTAAAGGAACTTCTCTAAGTGGGAAACACAAGAGAAGAAAAGGACCTACAAAAACAAACCCATAACAACTAAGAAAATGGTCATAGGAACATACATATCGATAATTACCTTAAACGTGAATGGATTAAATGTTCCAACCAAAAGAAACAGGCTTGCTGAATGGATACAAAAACAAGACCCATATATATGCTGTCTACAAGAGACCCACTTCAGACCTAGGGACACATACAGACTGAAAGTGAGGGGATGGAAAAAGATATTCCATGCAAATGGAAATCAAAAGAAAGCTGGAGTAGCTATACTCATATCAGATAAAATAGACTTTAAAATAAAGAATGTTACAAGAGAAAAGGAAGGACACTACATAATGATCAAGGGATCAATCCAAGAAGAAGATATAACAATTATCAATATATATGCACCCAACATTGGAGAACCTCAGTACATAAGGTAACTGCTAACAGCTATAAAAGAGGAAATCGACAGTAACACAATAATAGTGGGGGACTTTAACCCTCACTTACACCAAGGGATAGATCATCGAAAATGAAAATAAATAAGGAAACAGAAGCTTTAATGACACAATAGACCAGATAGATTTAATTGATATTTATAGGACATTCCATCCAAAAACAGTAGGTTACACTTTCTTCTCAAGTGCGCATGGAATATTCTCCAGGCTAGATCACATCTTGGGTCACAAATACAGCCTCAGGAAATTTAAGAAAACTGAAATCATATCAAGCATCTTTTCTGACCACAATGCTAGGAGATTAGAAATGAGTTACAGGGGAAAAAACGTAAAAAACACAAACACATGGAGGCTAAGCAATACGTTACTAAGTAACCAAGAGATCACTGAGGAAATCAAAAAATACCTAGAAAAAATGACAATGAAAACACGACAATCCAAAACCTATGGGATGCAGCAAAAGCAGTTCTAAGAGGGAAGTTTATAGCTATACAAGCCTAACTCAAGAAACAAGAAAAATCTCAAGTAAACAATCTAACATTACACCTAAAGGATCTAGAGAAAGAAGAACAAACGAAACCCAAAGTTAGCAGAAGGAAAGAACTCATAAAGACCAGAGCAAAAATAAATGAAATAGAAACAAAGAAAACAATAGCAAAGATCAATAAAACTAAAAGCTGATTCTTTGAGAAGATAAACAAAATTGATAAACCATTAGCCAGACTCCTCAAGAAAAAGAGGGAGAGGACTCAAATCAATAAAATTAGAAATGAAAAAGGAGAAGTTACAACAGACACCGCAGAAATACAAAGCATCCTAAGAGACTACTACAAGCAACTCTATGCCAATAAAATGGACAACCTGGAAGAAATGGACAAATTCTTAGAAAGGTATAACCTTCTAAGACTGAACCAGGATGAAACAGAAAATATGAACAGACCAATCACTAGTAATGAAATTGAAACTGCTATTAAAAATCTTCCAACAGGGCTTCCCTGGTGGCGCAGTGGTTGAGAGTCCACCTGCCAATGCAGGGGACACGGGTTCATGACCCGGTTCGGGAGGATCCCACGTGCCGCGGAGCAGCTGGGCCCATGAGCCATGGCCACTGGGTCTGTGCGTACAGAGCCTATGCTCCACAGTGGGAGAGGCCACAACAGTGAGAGGCCCGCGTACCGCAAAAAAAAAAGGGAAAATCTCAATCTAAACCTTGAACTTTATACAAAAATTAACTCAAAATGAATCATAAACTTAAAAGTAAACCATAAAGCCATGAATCTTTTAGAAGAAAACAGAAAAAATACTCAAGACCTAAGGCTTTGTGAAGAATTCTTAAACATGTCTCTAAAAGCATACTGTATAAAAGAAAAAATAATCAATAAATTGGACTCTATCAAAATTCAAAACTTTTTCTTTGGAAAAGGTATTTTTAAGATGATGAAAGAATCACTACACAGAGTAGCTCCCCCTAGCCTTGGTGTCCGGAGTTTTTATTGGGGCTCCATTAATGACTGATTGATTGATTGATGATGGCCCACATAGCAATCTGAGTCTCCATGTCAGGAGGGGGCATGTCTTGATGTGCTGATGGCCAAGAGCACAGCAGGGGGTGGTGGGCAGGGGGAGGCTACCTCGTGGCTGGTTATCTGCCCAGGAGAACTGAAAGTATGCATCCACACAAAAACATGCCCAGGACACTGCATGACCCAAAGCCCCTGCCCTAAGTCACACTGTTGGTCTTTCCGGCCCCACCAACCTCCATCCTGTGACTCTCTGGTGAGGCTTCAGCCTAAGATCCAGTGTGGTCAGCCCCCAACCTAACCAAAGACACTCCTATCAGGCATGACACAGATCACCTCCCAGAAGCCAAGGGCAAAAGCCAGACCTCTCCTGGGCAAGGCCAAGTTCTTTCCTACACACCATGAAGTTCACTCTTTGGAAGTGTACGATTCCTGCCATTTGAGGAGAGCATCCCAGGAACTTGTCGGCAAACCCTGGGGGCTTTTGCAGAATGCACTCACCATTCTGTCTTTAGAATCGATTGCTGCTCTGACCTACAGATCCCAGACTTGAGCTGCAACAGGTCCCAGCTCTAGCCAGCCCCGCGTGCTTCACACCGGCCCCCAGAGTCCTAACTGCCAAGAGCCAATTCCTTAACATTTATCCTGTTACTGTTTGCCCCGGATTCGGTGGTTTCTGTACACGGACAGACTCCTTGGTTTGTTGAAGGTCAAGGGGAGATTCTGACAGCAGCCGAGGGCCTCTGTTCGGTCCTCAACAGGCTTTTCCTCCAGGTGCTGGGCTTGTCCCTATACTTAACGCCACTCAATGTACAAAGGTATATAGAGTTATAGCACCCCTAGATTTTCTCTAATTGTTTAATATATTGTACAGTGTTTAATACATCGCATCCTTAAAGCTGTCTGTCCACCTTTATTTCAAAAATCTAAACACAGGGCCAGCATATACTTAAGTTCAGTATATGATGGTGAAATTTAAATTTGAATAAAATAGTATACCCCCCAAAATAAGTGTACAATTCAGCGGTTTTAGTATACTCCCAATGTTGTGCAACCACAAACACCGTCTAATCCTAGAACATTTTCATCACTCCCCACTTCTCCTGCATCCCTCCTCTCGGACCTTGGAAACCACTGATCTATCTCTATGGACTTGACTATTCTAGACATTTCATATGAATGGAATCGTATAATAGGTAGCCTTTTATGTCTGGCTCCTTTTATTAGCATAAAATTTTAATTTATTTATTTTTGGCTGCGGTGGGTCTTTGTTGCTGCACGCTGGCTTTCTCTAGTTGCGGCGAGTGGGGGGCTACTCTTCGTTGTGGTGCGCGGGCTTCTCACTTTGGTGGCTTCTCTTGTTGTGCAGCATGGGCTCTAGGCGTGCAGGCTTCAGTAGTTGTGGCGCACGGGCTAAGTTGCTCCGCGGCATGTGGGATCTTCCTGGACCAGGGATCAAACCCGTGTCCCCTGCACTGACAGGCGGATTCTTAACCACTGTGCCACCAGGGAAGTCCCTATTAGCATAATTTTTAATTGAGGCATAGTTGATTACAATATTAGTTTTAGGTGTACGACAGTGATTCAAAATTTTTATAGATTATGCTCCATTTATAGTTACTACAAAATATTGTACTGTGCTGTACAATAGATCTTTGTAGCTTATTTATTTTATATGCAATAGTCTGTACCTCTTCCTCCCCTACCCCTATCTTGCCCCTCTCCCCTTCCCTCTCCCCACTGGTAACCACTAGTTTGTCCTCTCTGTGAGTCTGTTTCTTTTTTTATTGTCTTCACTAGTTTATTTTTTAGATTCCATTTGTAGGTGATAACATACAGTGTTTGTCTTTCTCTGTCTTATTTCACTTAGCACAATGCCCTCCAGGTCACTTAGCATAATGAGTTTTTGTTTGTTTGCTTGTTTTGGTTGAATCAGGTCTCAGTTGAAGCAGGCGGGCTCCTTAGTTTCAGCTCACGGGCTCCTTAGTTGCGGCAGGCGGGCTCCTTAGTTTCAGCTCGCAGGCTCCTTAGCTGTGGTATGCCAACTCTTAGTTGTGGCATGCATGAGGGATCTAGTTCCCGGACCACGGATCAAACCCGGGCCCCCTGTATTGGGAGCACGAGTCTTACCCACTGCACCACCAGGGAAGCCCTAGCATAATGTTTTTAAGGTTCATCCATGTTGAAGTATCTGTATCAATACTTCATTCCTTTTTGATGGCTGAATATCATTCCATGGTATGGATGTTTTGCTCATCAGCTGACGGACATTTGAGTTGTCTCACTTTCTGATTATTATGAATAACAGTGCTATGAACGTCCATGTGCACTTTTTGTGGGTACACATGCTTTCAGTTCTCCTGGGAGGATAACCAGCCATGAGGCAGCCTCCCTGCCTCCCCTGCCCCCATGCTCGTGGCCATCAGCACATCAAGTCAGGCCCCGCCCTGGGTGGAGAGAGTCAACATCCGGACCCCCTGCTGTTGTCAGCATCTGAGTCATGGGGCATCTGAGCTCTGAGAACAGACGGGGGCGCCTCCAGAGTAGAGAAGGAAGGCCCTGTTGATCCAAACTACAATAGCTGCAAATCATGGAAGAAAAAGACAGTTATCCCGTCACCAAAACTAAAGAACGGAAGGACCACGAGGGGCCACCTGCTGCGGCCCAGAAAGGGACACTTCCGTTGCCTCTGCAACATCTCCAGGGGGCGGCCGTCGGGGGCGCCCGGGCCTCCAGGGAAGGGGACTTCTGCAGCACAAGCAGCCCTCCAGCCTCACGATAATCTGCCCCGTCTCCCTCGGGACGAGCTGATGTCTGTGTCCTTGTGGTGTTCCTCTCAGGGCCGTGCAGGACACTCTGCTCCCCACTGGCTGGGAGGGCGCCTCGGGAGTCTGAAGGCAGGACCCAGTTTCCTGAACCAGCCTCCCTTCCATATACCCCTGAAGTCTTTGCTTCAACCAAAGGCAAGCGGCTCTCCCAGTTGCTGAGCTCTGTGAAGTGCCTTATACAAACCCCGAGAGACATCGAATCAACAGGCCCCTCCCATAGTCGGCATCACGGAACCTGAGCTCGGCCACCCCTCCCCACCCAGAAATGCGGCGACCTACCTACCGGCTCTGGTGGCTCTCCCACAGCCGCCCCAGGCCCCGGTCGGCCAAGCCCTCCAGGATGAGGAGGTGGCCCCGCCCGTCCAGCAGGTGGAAGCCGGTGAGCACATCCAGGTCTGGCCGCTCCTGGATCTTCGCCCGCATTTTCAAGGCGGACAGGATCTGCTGGCAGGAGTCCAGGCCCAGGGCCGCGGCGTTGATCACGGTGATGTCCTGCAGGAGGCCGTGCAGGAGTGAGGGCTTACTGGAGGTGAACACGAAGATGACGCGGCCAAACCGGGAGGCCGTGGGATTGGCGTCCACGGCCTCAGTCCAGGCCCGTAGAGGCACCGCCACGTCCACCCGCAGCTTCAGCAGGCAGCTGGCCTCCAGGTAGTCGCCCGGGGGCATTGGGCCATGCTGCAGGCCGTCTCCGGGCACCCGCAACCCCACCACCTTCCTGCGCCTTCTGTCATGGCCGAGGCGCGTGGCCTTGGGCTCGCAGCTGTGGACAGGGACGGCCAGGTTCAAGTACTTGTGGCCAAGGAGGAGGTCAGCAAAGCTGACCTGGGCAACCCCGTAAGGGTCCCACATCTTATCCTGGGTTTCAAAGGGGTTGTTCTCCGTCTCTTCCGGGGAAATTAGGGTCTGGAGGTTGAGGTACGAATCCAGCGGGTCCTCCCCAAACAGGGCAGGCTTGCGGGAATACCCCTCTGACTTGCGGTCCCGGTCATGAACTTCCACCACCATGGGGGGGCCCTCCAGGTATTCCCTCAGGTCGCTGGGGTGCATGGCCCCAAGGAAGATGACATTGATGTCCTGGAAGTAGACGTGGGTCCCATGGGGCTGGCCCTCAGTCCTGTGCACTGGGGTCCTGTGGAACTGGTACCTGCAGTACACGGGTGTGCACAGCCGCTGCGAGAGAACAGGGGCGGCGGTCACGGCCGCAGCCGCGGGCACGCCCTGCCGGCCCCCCTCCCCTCCAGGCTCAAATCCTGGCCCCAGGCTCACCCCCGGCAGTCCCTGCAGCCCCTGTGGCCTGTGGTTCCTCATTCACAAACCCCAAGGACAGAGCCCACTCTGCAAGGCCACTGTGAGGCCCGAGAGCCATGTGTACAGCGCTGAGCTGGCAGCTGAAGCAACTACTTCCCCCGGATGGCCAGTGCCACGAGGACAGGCCCTGTGCCTTCTTCCCGCCCCATGGCCAAGCACAGAAAGTGTGGAGAGGAGTGGCTTTTAGAACCGAGAATCCGTGTTTCCCAGACACGCATCTGGAGGGCTGGCACGGCTCAGCTTTAGCATATAAAGTGACCAAGCAGAACTTGGGTCTGGGTTTAAGAGGACTCACAGGCTGAGCTGGAGGTGGGGGGCAGGGCTGTGTCGGGACAGAAACAGGAAACCTTATGCATGCTACAACTTTATCATCAGAAGCTCACCGTTACACAAGTGTGTGGTCCGAATGCATACTCCAAGGGTACTATTTATTTTATTATTTCTTTTACCATTGATGCTGAAATTTTATTTAAAAATAATCCTGGGTTGGTAGGGCTCCCAGGTACCTGGCAGAAATAATTAAGAAAACCTTCTGGAGAAATCCACTTCCAACCTAGGCCTCAAAGAATTCCCACAGAGAAAGTTCCATCAAACATGGGATCATAGTAAAAATCACAAAACACCTAAGGGAAAAAGGTACCACTAGCAAAACCAGATGTACAAAGGCACAGGTATTAGAATGATCAGGTACATAAAATAAATCTATTTGTTTGGTTTTTAAAAAGTAAAAGTATATCATCAAGGTCAAAACTATCATAATTCTATTTACTAGCAATGAAAATTCTAAAACTGAAAATTTTTAAATATCACCTACAACAGCATCAAAACATAAAATGCTCAGGAAGAAATGAAAGATGTGTAAGACCTGTACACTGGAAACTACAAAACATTGCAGAGAGAAATTAAAGAAAATCTAAATGAAGAAATTTACCATTTTTATGGTTAGGAAAATGCAATGAATTCTAAAGGAATCACAGACTTAAACGTAAAAGCTAAAATCATACCTCTCCTAGAAGAAAAGACAGGGTAGTATCTTCATAAACTTGGGGTGGAAAAAAGATTTATTTGATATGACACAAAAAGCACTAATCATAACAGAAAAAGTTGATAAGATGGACTTCATCAAAGACACTATTAAGAAAATTAAAGTCAAGCTCCAGATGGGCAGAAAATATGTACAATGCATATATATCTGACAAAGGACTTGTATCCACAATATATTAATAAAAAGAATAGATATTCTAAAGAAAAATAAAAGAGGAGCTTTCAAATCTGGTTAAACGGAATAAGCACACCCACCCTGCACCTCCCACTGAGTACAACAGAAAGCATGTTTCAACTAAGAGTCCACATGCTGTAACTAAGAAGCCCTCATGCCACAACGAAGGTCCCGTGTGCCGCAACTAAGATCCGGCACAGCCTAAATAAATAAATAAATATTAAAGAATAAAAAAACCCTAGAGAGATGCACGGAGCAGCTTTTGAAAAGTAAAAGGCAGTGGGCAGATTGGAGAAAGAGACCAAACCCAGTGAGTTTCCTGGGTTTTATTCTCTTCCTGCATGTCCCAGACTAGACGCAAAGGAAGCCTGAATCCCAGAATTATGCACCAGGCATGGAGAGACAGAGCTCTCTTTCTGTTCCAAGGAATGGGGTGGGGGAACCCCATGAGACAGAAAAGAGTGGAAGGAAACCCCCATTGCGTTTCTCTCCTGGACCTGCCCTCCGGCAAGTTCAAGTTCCCAACCTGTAATCTGTTTGCAGTGGCAGCAGCTGGGGAGGCAACTGAAAATCTGAGTGAGGGGAATCCTCTTCAAACAGATGAACTGTGATACAAACAGTGTATCAAAACGTCCTGTTCCTTGGCTCTCATGCTTGACTGATGGTCACCGAGCTCCTGTTTGTACCAGGCCCTGGGCTAGGTGCCGGGGACACTGACATCATGGTCCCTTGTGCGGGCAACTTCAGCCCACTGGGGACATGAACTAAACATCAGGTCATGTGGTTCAAGTGGCAGACTGAACACACACATATGGTTACACCCCTCACTGAACTCCCCTAAAACCACAGGGAATTTTTTTAAAAGACATAAACATACAAGGACAAGGAGAAGAGAACAGAAGCCAGCATGAGGGCTGGGACAGTGACGAGCAAGTGGTGCAGACACAGCACAGGTGAGGAAGCCAAATCCCAAGCATGTAATGGAGAAGCTGAGAACCAGCCACATTCTCTGCAAAATCCTCAAAAGACTTAGGAACTGGCAGGACCCAGCATCTCTGGATCTAGGGGTCACAGGAAACAGCCCAGCAAGGGAACCGCTGCGAGTCCCGAGAAGCCACCCGGCCCAAGTGCCCTCCCCTCCCCTACTGCTTGGCGGGAGGCTGTTAGTTTGTTGTGCAGGCAAATGAATACAGGGTCCTGAGAGCTTCAACACACTAATGAGAGAGAAAAGAGGAGACCTAAACTAATGGAGAGGCACACTGAATTCAGGGGTTGGAAGGCTCAACACAGTAAGACGTCAGTTCTCCCCAGACTGATCTATGGATTTAATGCAAAGCCAGGCAAAATCCTAGCACAAGTTTTTGTAGGTAGAGACAAGCTGATTCTGAAATTTATATGAAAGGGCAAAGAAACTGGAAGAGCTAACACAATTTTGAAAAAGAAGAATAAAGGATCCAGAAATAGACCTCTACCAGTACAGCCAACTTATTTTTGTCAGAAATGCAAAAGAAATTCAATGAAAAAAAAGTCTTTTCCACAAATGGTGCTGGAACAGTCATGTGTATGCAAAAAAATGAACATTAACTTAAACCTTATACATAAATTCACTCAAAATTGACTATAGATCCAAACGTAAAACTATAAACATAAAGAAGAAAACCCCTGTCACCAGGGGTTAGGCAAAGAGTTCTTAGATGTGACACAAAAACACAATCCATAGAAAACAAAAATGTATAATTTGGACTTCATCAAAATTAAAATAAGAGAATAAAAAGGCAGACTACAGACTGGGAGAAAATATGTGCAAATAATATATCCAAAAGAGGACTTGTATCCAGAATAGATTTTAAAACTCTCAACTCAACAACAGGAAAACTAAGTACTCAGTTGAGAACTTCTCTGGTGGCGCAGTGGTTAGGAATCCGCCTGCCAATGCAGGGGACACAGGTTCAGACCCTGGTCCGGGAAGATCCCACATGCCACGGAGCAACTAAGCCCGTGCGCCACAACTACTGAGCCTGAGCTCTGGAACCAGTGAGCCACAGCTACTGAAGCCTACGCTCCGCAACAAGAGAAGCCACCGCAATGAGAAGCCCACGCACTGCAACAAAGAGTAATCCCCACTCACCACAAATAGATAAAGCCCGTGCACAGCAAAGAAAACCCAATGCAGCCAAAAATAAATAAATTTATTTAAAAAAAAGAACTCAGTTGAAATGTGGGCAAAAACTTGAATTGACACTTCACCAAAGGGGCCATAACATGGCAGATAAGCAGATTAAAAGATGCGCCACATCACTCTGCATCAGGGAAATGCATGGTAAACCCCGATGATATAACACTGCATACTCATTAGAGTGGCCAAAATTAAAAATAAAACACTGACAATACCAAGTTCTGGGGAGGATAAGGAGCAGCTGGAACCCTCGCACACCACTGGTGAGAATGCAGCCATAGCCTCTCCACAGAGCCCGGGAAGCCCACTTGTGGGCATTTATCCTAAGGAACTGAAGGCTTATATTCACACAAAAGCACGTACACAGATGTTTTAGCAGCTGTATTCATAATTGCCCCAAACCAGAAACAACCTAAACATCCTCCATGGGTTAATGGACAGACAGACTGGGGTTACATCCAGCTCCAGAATACGACTCAGAGGCAAAAAGGGATGAATTCTAGCTTGCAGGAATCTCGCCAGCATCGTTCTGAGTGAAGGAGGCTATACGTATTGTTCCCTGCTGGAGCAGGGGTTGTTAGTGTGGATGTTACACAATATATAACCCCATCTGTATGACAATCTTCAAAAGTTAAAACTATCACGACAAACACATCTGCGGTTGCCGGGAGTGCGGGTGGGGAAGATGTGGTCATAAAGGGCTAGTACAAAAGAGTTTGGGGGTTGCGGTCATAGAGGTGTTCTATATCCTCACTGTGGTGGTGAGAACACTGATCCACACATGAATTGAAGTTTACAGAACTGTACATCAAGAGAAAATAGTCGATTCTGTAGGATATTTTGTAGGATATTTTTACTTTTCTGCTTGCTATTTTAAAAATTAAAAAACCAGAGGGTCTCTGGAATGAGGGACAGCTGATGGCATTCGGCTCCTATCCAAACCAGATGTATTAGGTGACCAAATGCTCACAGACCATCCAATGCAGACCCCACATCCTTTTCATCCCTTGGCTACCAGACCCTTACCCTCCAGGCGGGCAACTGGGAGAGACCTCCAGAGATCGACCTTGAGGTCTCCCCACCACCAGCCCACCCAGGCCACCGCAGCATGAGGCTCAGAACCCACAAGCCCGCTCGGCACCCAAGGCTGCTTTTGAGGCCCCCACTCTTACCTATGAGCAGCGAACCAGGGGATTAAGACAGATGTGACGATGGAGACCAAACAAACAGAAAAACCAACTTGAGGAAACAAGGACTGTACAAACAGGGACGGCAACCCACAAAGCAGGAAAACACTGCTGAGTCGGTGGCCCCGGGGCCACCCCCAGATCCGTGATTCTCTAGGAGAACCTCAGGACTCAGCTGTGGTCAGACCCACAGCTGGGCTTCACAAAGGCCAGAGGAGACCAGGCAAAGCCTGCAAAGGGAAAAGGGCTGCGAGGCAAAGCAGGGGGACAAGCGCCATCTCCCCATGGCCTCCTCCTGTGTGTCCCAGGATGCACTGAGCTCCTGCACAACTGACTGTGACAACTCAGGTGACGCACTGTCCACCAGGGAGCTCACTGGAGACCTAGCACCCAGGGTTTTGATTGGGGCTGGTACTAGGCTCCCCCAGCCTGTGTCCCAATATGCCAGGTGCCCTGAAGGAAAGCATGGTCAGTACTGTTGGCAGAAACAGGCCCAGGAACCACTCTCATTAGAGAACGATTCAAGTTCCTAGACACCTGTGAAGGGCCAGCTTTCAAGCAGACCTTTTTATAGATAGTCACCTTGGCAATCTAGATTCAATACAATCCCTATTAAATTACCAATGGCATTTTTCACAGAACTAGAACAAAAAAATTTTTAATTGGTATCGAAACACAAAACACCCCAAATAGCCAAAGCAATCTTGAGAAAGAAAAACAGAGCTGGAGGAATCACACTCCCTGACTTCAGACTATACTACAAAGCTACAGTAATCAAAACAGTATGGTACTGGCACAAAAACAGAAATACAGATCAATGGATCTGGATAGAAGGCCCAGAAATAAACCCATGCACCTATGGTCACCTAATCTGTGACAAATGAGGCAAGGATATAAAATGGAGAAAAAACAGTCTCTTCAATAAGTGGTGCTGGAAAAACTGGACAATTACATGTAAAAGAATGAAATTAGAACACTCCTTAACACCATACACAAAAATAAACTCAAAACGGATTAAAGACCTAAATGTAAGACCAGATACTATTAAACTCTTAGAGGAAAACATAGGCAGAACACTCTCTGACATAAATTGCAGAAATATCTTTTTGGATCCACCTCCTAGAGTAATGAAAATAAAAACAAAAAATAAACAAATGGAGCCTAATTAAACTTAAAAGCTTTTGCACAGCAAAGGGAACCAAAAACAAAACAAAAAGACAACCCACAGAATGGGAGAAAATATTTGCAAACGAAAAGACAAACAAAGGATTAATCTCCAAAATATACAAACAGCTCATGCAGCTCAATATCAAAAAAACAAAGAACCCAATTGGACAGAATTGGACAGAAGATCCAAACAGACAATTCTCTAAAGAATACATACAGATGGTCCAAAAGCACGTGAAAAGATGTTCGACATCTCTAATTATCAGAGAAATGCAAATCAAAATACAATGAGGTATCACCTCACACCAGTCAGAATGGCCATCATCAAAAAAATCTGCAAACAATAAATGCTGGAGAGGGTGTGGAGAAAAGGGAACCCTCCTACACTGGTGGGGAGAATATAAATTGGTGCAGCCACTATGGAGAAGAGTGTGGAGGTTCCTTAAAAAACTAAAAATAAAGCTACCATATGACCCAGCAATCCCACTACTGGGCATATATCTGGAGAAAACTGTAATTCAGAAAGATACATGGGGCTTTCCTGGTGGCACAGTGGTTAAGAATCCACCTGCCAATGCAGGGGACATGGGTTCAAGCCCTGGTCCAGGAAGATCTCACATGCCATGGAGCAACTAAGCCCGTGTGCCACAGCTACTGAGCTTGCACTGTAGAGCCCGCGAGCCAGAACTACTGAGCCCGCATGACACAGCTACTGAAGCCCATGCACCTAGAGCCCATGCTCCACAAGAGATGCCACCACAATGAGAAGCCTATGCACCGCAATGAAGAATAGCTCCCGCTTGCCGCAACTAGAGAAAAGCCTGCATGCAGCAACAAAGACCCAATGCAGCCAAAAATAAATAAATAAATAAATAAATAAATTTATATACATAAAAAAAAGATACATGTACCCCAGTGTTCATTGCAGCTCTGGTTACAACAGCTAGGACATGGAAGAAACCTAATTGTCCATCGATGGATGGATAATTTATCCAGGAGTAGATAAAGACGTTGTGGTACATATACACAATGGAATATTACTCAGCCATTAAACAGAATAAAATAATGCCATTTGCAGCAACATGGATGGACCTAGAAATTATCCTAAGTGAAGTAAGTCAGACAGAGAAGGACAAATATCATACGATATTGCTTATATGTGGAATCTAAAAAATGGTACAAATGAACTTATTTACAAAACAGAAATAGAGTGACAGATGTAGAAAACAAACTTATGGTTACCAGAGGAGGGGGGGAGGGATAAATTGGGAGATTGGGATTGGGAGATCACACCACTATATATAAAAGAGATAACTAACAAGGAGCTACTGTATAGCACAAGGAATTCTACTCAATACTCTGTAATTATCTATATAGGAAAAGAATGTAAAAAGGGTGGATATGTGTATATGTATAACTGATTCACTCTACTGTGTACCTGAAACTAACACAACATTGTAAATCAACTATACTCCAATAAAAAAAAATTTTAAACTGAAGGAAAATGACTTTTTAACCTACAATTCTATACCCTAACTATCAATCAAGTATAAGGGTAGAATAAGGATATTTTCAGGCGTAACAGATCATAAAACAAGTATCTCCCATTAACCTCTTCTCAGAAAGCTACAGGAGGATGTGCTCCAGCAAAATCAAAGAGGAAACAAAGCAAGAGCAAGACACAGTATCCAGGGACAGGGACCCACCAGGAGAGGAACAGGGGACTCCCAAGGTAAACTCCAGCACTAAACTGGCTGGTTCAAAATAAGTGAGCACTAGGCGAGCACCGCTGCTGTAACAAGGAAGCATAGAGCTCCTCCTGAGTGGAGGGTCACTACCTGCACCTGAAGAACCCTGTGGTGTAGCAGAGGAGACCTCACACTTGGTAACTCCTGATCCCAGGAACCTAATCTCTTTGCTGTCTGGCTGTGAGATGCTAAATGAGGAAATGGGGTTGATGATCATACTTCTCATGTAGGAACATTGCGGGTGAGGGGTGAAAGGCGATGGGCAGATGGCTGGGAAAAGCAGCTCTCAAACCAGCTGGTCTGGCTCACTCTTACCTCTAGTTCACTGAAGGACACAGACCATGATGGAAGGCAGGAAACACACTTGACCTCTATGGTCAGGGGGTTTAAGTCCCGCTTTTGCTCTTCAGTCATGAGGGGAACTTCTGTTTCCAGTGTCAAAAAACAATCTAAGACGTTGGCCGACCTTCCACTGCCACGACTCACGACAGTTTGCCATCCTGCGGGGAGATACACACAGCGTTAGAATGTTATTCAGAACAGCCCCGAGACCAGCACAGGAGGAATCAGGCAACCTGAGGGTCAAAGATAAAATTACACTGAAAAGGGTGGCGCAGTGGTTGAGAGTCTGCCTGCCGAAGCAGGGGACGCAGGTTCGTGCCCCGGTCCAGGAAGATCCCACATGCCACAGAGCGGCTGGGCCCGTGAGCCATGGCCGCTGAGCCTGCGCATCCAGAGCCTGTGCTCCGCAATGGGAGAGGCCACAACAGTGAGAGGCCCGCGTACTGCAAAAAAAAAAAAAAAATTACACCAAAAAGAGGAAAGCTTTAAAAAATAATAATTGGGAAACATCTACAGGCAGCATGTCTGCACCACTTTTTCACCTGGGGTCCCATAGGTTCTCTAAGAGAATTTCATTTTGTGATTTAATGTTGATGATCACCTTGTGATATAAGCATTTCCTGAATCATCTATAGGCTACAATCAGGAACAATGACGCTTGGGTCCCACTCCCAGTCTCATGGGCTTGGTCTGGGCTGTAGCCTCCACACTGGGATTTTTTAAACCTCTCCAGGTAATTCTAGAACCACCAGACTTGTGCTGTGAGTCCCATAGTTACTGGCCATATGTGGATATTTATGTTTAAATTAATTAAAATTAAATATAATTTAAAATGCACTTCCTTCAGACTAGCCTGTTGGTCCAGTGGTTAAGACTCCATGCCTCCACTGCAGGGGGCACAGGTTCAATCCCTGGTTGGGGAACTAAGATCCCACATGCCGTGCAGCATGGCCAATAAATTAATTAATTAAAAGGCACTTCCTTCATTACATGAGTCCCACGTCACACGCTCAGCAGTCATGTGTGGCTATGAGCAGACACGGAACAAGTCCGTCACTGCAGAAAGCTCTGGAGCACTTCTCCAAGCAGCTGTCTTAGACTAGAACACATTCAGGAACAACTAACACCAGTGTCTGTGTTTGGTGCCCAGCGGTGTCACTTTCACTGCTGTAATCCAGGGAGGGAAGGGTAGGTACTGACGTAGAACACAAGTAGTACGTTCGAGCCAAATCCAGCCTGGCACACCTCCTCCTGTGACAGTTGTGCAACAAGTGCAACTGCAGAAAAGGGTGGGTGATTTGACCACTGCAGGGCACACGGGCAGCTGTGAGAATACTTTTCTCGCAAAAGGGGCCCAGACATTTCACCAGGTGGAGAGACACTGGTGAAGGGGAAAAAAAAAAAAAAGCAAAGCTCCAGATTTGCAAGCAGATTTTTCAAACCCTAAATCCGGCTGTTAGGCTTCATGTGACCTACAACAAGTTAGAGGCTCTTTGAGGCTTGATTTCATCGTGTGCAAAATGGACAGAGATACCACCTTTCTCAGGGTTAAGTGGATGAAAAGGGATTATGCACAGGAAGGTGTCAGGAACACTGCCCCTCCGAGCACAGGGTCTGTGCTCAAAAAGACCAATTCTATTTCTTTCATGATGCTGGTCAATAGATTTTTAGGGCATGTGAGAGCCCCACCACTCACACTCAGGAAGAGCAATTGCTTCCAGGACAAGTCCTGGGCCTGAGGTGTGCACTGTCTGCCTGGGCCGTGGGCATCTCCTGGGGACCCCCCACTTCTCCCTGTGACTCTCTTCAATAAACCAACTCATTAAGACCATAGCCAATTCTGATTTGTGTTCTAGAACTTTGCAAGCCTTTTCATAGAAGATGGCCCAGTTTAGAAGGACTCTCTAGTGCAAACATCTACTCATATCAACCTTCAGAAATCTCAGGTGATGTCAGCCATGATCCAGGGCAGGGATCTCAACCTCAGCACTACTGACACTTGAGGACTGATAATTATTCGTCATGAGGACCATTCTGTGCATCATGGGACATTCAGCAGCGTCCCACTCCCACTTGTGACACCCAAAGATGCCTCACAGAGTGCCAAGTGTCCCCAGGGGCATAAGTGCCCAAGGTGAGAACCACTGTCCCACGTAAGGAACAAGGCAAGGGCAAGGTTTCTGCACCTACAGCTGCCAGACTTGAACATGATAGGTCCAGGGATGTCAAGTGATTGTCCAAGGACTCTTGGCCAATAAGCAGCAGAACCAGTGTCGAAACCAGTCCTGCGTGGCTAAAAGTGTGGCCCCTCCTCTATGCAGTAAACATAAGAGTTCACTCCAAACACAGAAACTTTCTAGGCACTTACTGGCCAACAATATTTACCACTAAGGTATGCAAAGTCTGCGGCCTAATCTTAAATTGAAGATGGGACTTCCCTGGCGGTGCAGTGGTTGAGAATCCGCCTGCCAATGCAGGAGACATGGGTTCGAGCCCTGGTCCAGGAAGATCCCACATGCCACAGAGCAACGAAGCCCGTGCATCACAACTACTGAGCCTGCGCTCTAGAGCCCACGAGCCACAACTACTGAACCCACGTGCTGCAACTACTGAAGCCCACACGCCTAGATCCCATGCTGTGCAACAAGAGAAGCCACTGCAATGAGAGGCCCGCACACCGCAACGAAGAGTAGCCCCTGCTCACCACTAGAGAAAGCCCGCACGCAGCAACGGAGGCCCAACGCAGCCAAAAATAAATACAATAAAATAATTTATTTAAAAAAAATTAAATTGAAGGTGACTAAAAATAATCATTCTAGTTTTGGAATAATCTTATGCTATTCTATTTTATGGCAAAAAGAAACCTACAATGGGCCTGCTGAGCCACAACCACTTGCACTCATGACCACGAGCCGTGGCCTCAGTGCCAGGGAGCAGGGGTCTTTCTGCCCCCCTTGCCGGAGGCCCAGGGCCCTACACGCAGCCCACCCAGATGTCCGGGTGAAGCAGCTGCCACCTCCTCACCAGTAACCTGCCTGAGTTCTGCTGTGTGCAGGGCTCCCCGCTAAGCCGTTTACACACATTATCTCTCGTGATCCTTCCTACAGCCCCCTGGGGTGGGAGTTATTGTCCCCATTTTACAGATGAGGAAACTGAGACTCAGAGAAAGCAGGCGACCTGCTGGTAAAGGGCTGAGCCAGGATTCAAAGTCTGTTTTGTCACTCTTGCAATAACTGTCACTGTACAGGGCCATGGCAGCACAAGTTAAACGGAGGGGAAGCCCAGGCACCTCTTGGCTTCACCTGCTGGAAATGGTCACACCGGGCAGACCAGGACCATTCAGCATCTCCCTCCCCTCACAGCAAAGTAAGGAGCAGGTCAGGCAGGTCCCCTGGGGCCCACCCACCTGGAGCAGCACTGGTTGCTTCTGGGTTCAAGACCAAAGAAGCATGAACCAAAGTCACTGCCCCAGGCGGGGCCATGTGGCCGCTGCGTGAAAGGCCCGGTCCTCCTGGACACGGCTCAGCAGTGGGTAAGAGTCTCTGAAAACTCACTTTGGGTGAAACTAATTTTCAAAAATCCATCTAAACGTGTGGACAAAAAAGTTAATAGTAGTTCCTCAAAACATATAGACATCAACCCAAGCGCTTGTGGAAATAAGGATTTTCCCGGCACCCCCGGCACTGGACTCTGACCCTATGGGGTTTCACTGACCCTCTGCGTCTGCCTAAGTTTCTCCAGATAGGCCAGAAGGGGGCGCTCGTTCACCCTGATGGCCAAAAACCCCACAGTGAAATAAGTTTGAAGTTATTTTCTCTAAAAAGAAAAAGAAGAGGGTTCCCCCCATATTCCCTTTTTAAAACAAAGTCATATAATTTTACCCAAAATATATTCTGAGCCTTCCATTATCTAAACATATGGACATAATAAATACCTACTTATTATTTATCAAACTGAGTTTATAAACTGTGATAGATCTTGCAAAGCAAATGAAGTAAACCCCTGTTCTGCCACTGAGCTGTGTGCCCTCAGGTTTCGCTGCTTGACTTCTCTGAGTTTTGATTCCTCCCTGAAAAAATCATGACAATGATAACCACACCCTATACCACCAGTACCAGTTCACTGGGAAGATCAGAGCTGGTCGTGAGAAGTAAATGACAGGACATAAATACTGGTCGCCTTTCCTCATTTCCTTTACTAGACGTCTTTGTAAAAATCTGCAGGAACGTGTTTATACCAAGTAGCATCTTATGTAACAAACAAAACCATGACGTTTCTTATTCTCACGTTTGCTCGGACTTTGGAATCAGACCTAGGTTCAAACCCAGGCTTCGCTTACTCGCTGCGCCTCCATTTCCCGCTCTGTATAGTGGAGACATGCCCACCTGGCGGGGGTGGCTGAGAGCGTAGGGCAGGGGCTCGGTCACCGCAAGTGTCCTGTTTACCGGCATTCTAGCCACACGGGTCAAGGAGACCAGACGCTGCTGGGAACGGGTGTGGCTACCTGCGAGGAGCGGCATCACCGCCAGCTGCATGGCGAACGTGCCCTGCTTCCCGTGGCCTGTGAGCCTGGAGTCTGTCTCCACGTGAGATGTCTCCCTCCTCCTCTGGTTTTTCCTCCTCGCGCCTGATTCTTTCCGTTTAACTGTGAAATCAGAGGAAGGGAATAAACGTTCAGCGGAGCTCCTGTCCCAGAGGATGTATGTGGCTGCTTCTCGAAGCAGGGATGCGGAAGGCTCTGGGGGCTCCCTGGAGGCAGAGTCTGTGCTCCTGCTCTATCCCAGCAACTGGGAGACGCATCCCAACGCGGACAGCACTCGTTGGGTACACACAGCAGGAAATTATGGGGTCCTGATCCCCCACTCGCCACTACCCAGAGCCAGCTGTGACGACACCAGCGCCACACAATACCCAAGTTCTCCTCCCCGTCGGCTTATAACCTCAGTGCAGCGCTGAGGGTTGGGCTTTGAAGCTGAACCACCAAAGTTCTAGAATCAGCTCTCCCCCTCTTGCAGGGAAAGCGCCTTAACCATTCTGAGCCTCGACAACCCCGTCTGTCGAAAGGGGGCAGCACCTGCCTCCTAAGGGAATCGAGAAGAGTCAGTGGGTAAAGGCACATAAGATGCTCAGCTCAGCACCCAGCTTAGATCAAGAAGAAAAAGGAGATGATAAGACACATAAGTGTGGGTAACTAAAACCATGAGCTATAGGTTCTGTGACAGAGAGACCAATGGAACAGACCATTGCGGGCAAGCCCAGAAATAGAGCCACACACATAGGGAGACTTAAAAGAGGCCAGAGGTGGCATTTCAAATCAGTGGGAAAAGATGGACCAGTCGATCAATGATACTGACTATCCATCTGGCGGCAAATGCAATTATAGGGCACCTCATGCCGTATGCAAAATGAGTTGCAGACTGAAGGTGGAAAACAGAAACTTCAAAATCATTAGAAGAATACTTGGGAGACTAGACTGCCATCTGTTTGAGGAAGGGTCTCTTAAGTGTTACCCAAAGTACAAACTGGACGGGAAGCGGTGAATACCCGGGATACACAACAAGACACCCTACGTGAATGGAAAGGGTAAGATACAGACCCCAGCCTGTGATGTTTACAGTGTGTGAAACTATGCAGAGTTATTCAAAAGACCTTTAAAAAAAAGGCTTGGGGATCAACAAGAAAACAAATTTAAACACAACAGAACGACATAAGTGAAGAAATGGGAATAGGCAAATGACCTAAGTGCTGACCAGATAAGCATTCTAGATACTCTCAATCCCAATAATCAGGAACTGGGCCCCTGACTATGCAAGGGTGATGTGGAGAAGCGGGAAATCTCGGGGCTGCTGTCAGGAGGGCAAAGAAGTACAACCGGGACCCTAAACCGGCAGCATACCCTGAGCGGTCACAGCGCATTTCCTACGCCCGTGACCCCGCCGGGCACGCACCCTACACCCTCCGACGCGTGCGCTAGAGCCCTGCGCAAGGACGGCTGCTGTCACGGCACTGGGAACAGCAGGAAACTGGTGACTATTCAAACATCCCTCAGCGGGGTCTGTAGGGATGAAGGGGGCACTACCCGACAGGGCACTTTACAGGAGGTAGAAGGGGCTGGACTGAGATGTACTGACCCCAATAAATCTCAGAAATAAAGTCGAGAGAAATAGGAAGCTGCTGCTAAATACGCATGCGTGAAGACATTTCTGTAACTCACGAAACCAAAAATCACTACAATGTTGTGTGAACGTGTGAGAAAGAGGGGGGCGGGGGGGTTACACCGATTTCTAGGCGAGGGTGGCTGTACACTTCTCAAAAGCATGGGAAGCCAAGAGCGTGTAAATTGTATCTGTAGCCTCTTATTTCTTTAAAAAAAACAGAAAAGAAAGAAAGAAAGAAAAGAAAAAAGGAACAAGAAAGAAATAAAGGAAATATGGCAAAATATTAATACCTAAATTGTGGGTACATTGTACATTTTTCTGTGTACTTTTCTCTACTTCAAAAAAAAAGCATGGCTTGAAAACCTCATTAAAATGCTTAAAGGACATTAAAAAGCACTGAGGCTGTTTAACCTGGAAAGAGAAAACTCGGAAGGAGTTGCAAGGTGTTCCTAGTCTTTTAGGACCTGAAAAACAGGACTGACATAACTCTCCTACATCTCCCACGGCCAGTGAGGAGCCTGACTCCAGAAGCTTCAGGGTTGGACTAGAACCGGGAAAAGCAGATTGACTGAAGGTTAAGGAAATGATTTGCAGCAGTTACAGCTCAACGAATGGGAAACAGGAAGCAAGTGCCCCGGCTCTAGAATTTTCCACCTCATACTGGAAACACAACCGCTTGCTGAAACACTGCTGAGGAGATCCAGGCCAAGAACAAGGAGGTAAATTCAGGGACCTGAGGGTCCTTGCTGGGAGTCGGACACTCAGATCACATGCTTTCAGGAGTGCCATTTCCCTCATTCCACCGTAAGAAGCAAATGGCTTCTCATCTTCCAAAGAGAGCCTCTCCACCCTGGCACATCCCACATACCCACCCTACACAGCATCTATCACATAGAAGTGTATTTATTTATCTGGAAGTCTCCGGTCAATATTAGAGATTTTCATGTTTCCCATACACACAACACCATGGACCAGGAGCACAGAAATACTGGTGCAGTGGGAAAGGATGGGATGGGATGGGATGGGATGGATGGACGGATGGACGGACAGATGGATGAGGTGAGATGGACCGGGTAAGTCAAAATTGCATGTAGTAGTTTTCACTTTGGAATAATATTTGAATCTTATTGAAGTATCCTGAATTTGAAATATTTCATAATTCTTTTCCAGGTCTAGTTATACTATAAATTTCCAAAGTCCCATCCTAACTTACTTTGAAATTTTTGCTTTTCCAACAAGTTTGTTAAGCTGTTAAATGACGGCCTCTCAATTAACTTCTCCATCTCTGTCGTGGTTGCCCCTCCCAAAGAAATACCTGGTCTTGAAGTACCACATCTAGAAAATTCACAAAGAGAAAAATAAATGAAAGTGAGAAAAATCAGGGACCAGATCTAAGAATCTATTTATTGGACTGCATGTAAGCAGATTTTTAAAAATTCCTCTGACCCAGTGCTTCTCAAATTTCAACATGCATATGAATCACTGAATAAAATGCACATTGTGTTTCAGCAAGCCTGGGGTGGCCCTGAGATGCCCATTTCTAACAAGCTTGCAGTCATGCTGAGGCTGCCAGTCTGCAGACAAACTTGCATTATCATTATTGATGGAAAAATAATATATTTTATAAAAAGCAACTGAAACTCTAAAATATTCAGGAATTCTTTTACAGGAATTATCCACAAAAACTACAGGAACAAAAAAATCAACCCTACTAAAAGTCATAAAGGAGGGCTTCCCTGGTGGCTCAGTGGTTGAGAGTCCGCCTGCCGATGCAGGGGACATGGGTTCGTGCCCCAGCCCGGGAAGATCCCACATGCCGCGGAGCGGCTGGGCCTGTGAGCCATGGCCACTGAGCCTGCGCGTCCGGAGCCTGTGCTCCTCAACAGGAGAAGCCACAACAGTGAGAGGCCCGCGTACCACAAAAAAAAAAAAGTCATAAAGGAGGAGCTGAACTAGGTGAAAAGATACACCATGATCATGGATGGGAGAACTTCGAAATGTAAAAATGTCAATTCACTACCCTGAGAAAACCATAATTCAAAAAGAGTCATGTACCAGTCCCTCCGATCAGGAAACTTGCACAAGCCTCTTAGATAGCCTGATCCACCACAGGGCTGACAGCAGAAGCAAGAAGAACTACAATCCTGCAGACTGTGAAACAAAAACCACATTCACAGAAAGACAGACAAGATGAAAAGGCAGAGGGCTATGTACCACATGAAGGAACAAGATAAAACCCCCAAAAAACAACTAAATGAAGTGTGGAGATAGGCAACCTTTCAGAAAAAGAATTCAGAATCATGATACTGAAGATGATCCAGGACATCAGAAAAAGAATGGAGGCAAAGATCGAGAAGATGCGAGAAATGTTTAACAAAGACCTAGAAGCATTAAAGAACAAACAGAGATGAACATACAATAACTGAAATGAAAACTACACTTGAAGGACTCAATAGCAGAATAACTGAGGCAGAAGAACGGAGAAGTGACCTGGAAGACAGAATGGTGGAATTCACTGCTGCAAAACAGAATAAACAAAAAAGAATGAAAAGAAATGGAGACAGCCTAGGAAACCTCTGGGACAACATTAAACGCAACAACATTCGCATTATAAGGGTCCCAGAAGGAGGAGAGAGAGAGAAAGGACCAGAGAAAATATTTGAAGAGATTATAGTCAAAAACTTCCCTAACATGGGAAAGGAAATAGTCACCCAAGTACAGGAAGCACAGAGGGTCCCATACAGGATAAACCCAAGGAGAAACATGCTGAGACACAGAGTAATCAAACTGGCAAAAATTAAAGACAAAGAAAAATTACTGAAAGAAGAAAGGGAAAAACAACAAATAACATACAAGGGAACTCCCACAAGGTTAACAACTGATTTCTCAGCAGAAACTCTACAAGCCAGAAGGGAGTGGCATGATATACTTAAAGTGATGAAAGGGAAGAACCGACAACCAAGATTACTCTACCCGGCAAGGATCTCATTCAGATTCGAGGGAGAAATCAAAAGCTTTACAGACAAGCAAAAACTCAGAGAAGTCAGCACCACCAAACCAGCTCTACAACAAATGCTAAAGGAACTTCTCTAAGTAGGAAACACAAGAGAAGAAAAGTACCTACAAAAACAAACCCAAAACAATTAAGAAAATGGTCATAGGAACATACATATCGATAATTACCTTAAACCTGAATGGATTAAATGCTCCAACCAAAAGAAACAGGCTTGCTGACTGGATACAAAAACAAGAGCCATATATATGCTGTCTACAAGAGACTCACTTCAGACCTAGGGACACATACAGACTGAAAGTGAGGGGATGGAAAAAGATATTCCATGCAAATGGACATCAAAAGAAAGTATACTCATATCAGATAAAATAGACTTTAAAATAAAGAATGTTACAAGAGAAAAGGAAGGATACTACATAATGATCAAGGAATCAATCCAAGAAGAAGATATAACAGTTATAAACATATATGCACTCAACATAGGAGCACCTCAATACATAAGGCAACTGCTAACAGCTATAAAAGAGGAAATCGACACTTACACAATAATAGTGGGGGACTTTAACATCTCACTTACACCACTGGACAGACCATCCAAAATGAAAATAAATAAGGAAACAAGCTTTAAATGTCACAATAGACCAGACAGAATTAATTGATATTTATAGGACGTTCCATCCAGAAACAGCAGGTTACACTTTCTTCTCAAGTGCGCATGGAACATTCTCCAGGATAGATCACATCTTGGGTCACAAATCCAGCCTCAGGAAATTTAAGAAAACTGAAATCATATCAAGCATCTTTCCTGACCACAACGCTATGAGATTAGAAATGAGTTACAGGGAAAAGTACGTAAAAAACACAAACACGTGGAGGCTAAACAATACGTTACTAAGTAACCAAGAGATCACTGAGGAAATCAAAGATGAAATAAAAAAATACCTAGAGACAAGTGACAATGAAAACACGACGATCCAAAACCTATGGGATGCAGCAAAAGCAGTTCCAAGAGGGAAGTTTATATCTATACAACTCTACCTCAAGAAACAAGAAAAATCTCAAATAAACAATCTAACCTTATACCTAAAGAACCTAGAGAAAGAAGAACAAACAAAACCCAAAATTAGCAGAAGGAAAGAAATCATAAAGATCAGAGCAGAAATAAATGAAATAGACACAAAGAAAACAATTGCAAAGATCAATAAAACTAAAAGCTGGTTCTTTGAGAAGATAAACAAAATTGATAAACCATTAGCCAGACTCATCAAGAGGGAGAGGACTCAAATCATTACAATTAGAAATGAAAAAGAAGTTACAACAGACACCGCAGAAATACAAAGCATCCTAAGAGACTACTACAAGCAACTCTATGCCAATAAAATGGACAACCTGGAAGAAATGGACAAATTCTTAGAAAGGGATAACCTTCCAAGACTGAACCAGGAAGAAATAGGAAATATGAACAGACCAATCACAAGTAATGAAACTGAAACTGTGATTAAAAATCTTCCAACATGGGCTTCCCTGGTGGCACAGTGGTTGAGATTCTGCCTGCTAATGCAGGGGACACGGGTTCAAGCCTTGGTTTGGGAGGGTCCCACATGCTGTGGAGCAACTAGGCCCCTGAGCCACAACTACTGAGCCTGCTCATCTGCAGCCTGTGCTCCACAACAAGAGAGGCCGTGATAGTGAGAGGCCCGTGCTCCGCGATGAAGAGTGGCCCCCAGAGTGGCCCCCGCTTGCCACAACTAGAAAAAGCCCTCGCACAGAAACGAAGACCCAACACAGCAAAAATTAATTAATTAATTAATAAACTCCTACCCCCAACATCTTAAAAAAAAATCTTCCAACAACACATTAAAAGGATCATACACCATGATCAAGTGGGATTTATCCCAGGGATGCAAGGATTCTTTAATATATGCAAATCAATCAATGTGATACACCATATTAACAAATTGAAGAATAAAAACCAAATGATCATCTCAATAGATGCAGAAAAACTTTTGACAAAATTCAACACCCATTTATGATAAAAAAAACTCTCCAGAAAGTGGGCATAGAAGGAACCTACATCAACATAATAAAGGCCGTATATGACAAACCCACAGCAAACATCATTCTCAATGGTGAAAAACTGAAAGCATTTCCTCTAAGATCAGGAAAAAGACAAGGATGTCCACTCTCACCACTATTATTCAACATAGTTTTGGAAGTCCTAGCCACGGCAATCAGAGAAGAAAAAGAAATAAAAGGAATACAAATTGGAAAAGAAAAACTGTCACTGTTTGCAGATGACATGATACTATACATAGAGAATCCTAAAAATGCCACCAGAAGACTACTAGAGCTAATCAATGAATTTGGTAAAGTTGTAGGATACAAAATTAATGCACAGAAATCTCTTGCATTCCTATACACTAATGATGAAAAATCTGAAATAGAAATTATGGAAACAGTCCCATTTACCATTTCAACTAAAAGAATAAAATACCTAGGAATAAACCTACCTAGGGAGACAAAAGACCTGTATGCAGAAAAGTATAAGACACTGATGAAAGAAATTAAAGATGATACCAACAGATGGAGAGATATACCATGTTCTTGGATTGGAAGAATCACTATTGTGAAAATGACTATACTACCCAAAGCAATCTACAGATTCAATGCAATCCCTATCAAATTACCAATGGCATTTTTATGGAACTAGAACAAATCATCTTAAAATTTGTATGGAGACACAAAAGACCCCGAAGAGCCAAAGCAGTCTTGAGGGAAAAAAACGGAGCTGCAGGAATCAGACTCCCTGACTTCAGACTATATTACAAAGCAACAGTAATCAAGACAATATGGTACTGGCACAAAAACAGAAACATAGATCAATGGAACAAGATAGAAAGCCCAGAGAAAAACCCACGCCACCTATAGTCAACTAATCTATGACAAAGGAGGCAAGGATATGCAATGGAGAAAAGACAGTCTCTTCAATAAGTGGTGCTGGGAAAACTGGACAGCTACATGTAAAAGAATGAAATTAGAACACTCCCTAACACCAAACACAAAAATAAACTGACAATGGATTCGAGACCTAAATGTAAGACCAGACATTATAAAACTCTTAGAGGAAAACATAGGAAGAACACTCTTTGACATAAATCGCAGCAAGATCTTTTTTGATCCACCTCCTAGAGTAATGGAAATAAAAACAAAAATAAACAAATGGGACCTAATGAAACTTCAAAGCTTTTGCACAGCAAAGGAAACTACAAACAAAACGAAAAGACAACCCTCAGAATGGGAAAAAATATTTGCAAACAAATCAATGGACAAAGGATTAATCTCCAAAATATATAAACAGCTCATTCAGCTCAATATTAAAGAAACAAACAACCCAATCCAGAAATGGGCAGAAGACCTAAACAGACATTTCTCCAAAGGAGACATACAGATGGCCGAGAAGCACATGAAAAGCTGCTCAACATCACTAATTATTAGAGAAATGCAAATCAAAACTACAATGAGGTATCAACTCACACCAGTTAGAATGGGCATCATCAGAAAATGTACAAACAACAAATGCTGGAGAGGGTGTGGAGAAAAGGGAACCCTCTTGCACTGTTGGTGGGAATGTAAATTGATACAGCCACTATGGAGACCAGTATGGAGGTTTCTTAAAAAACTAAAAATAGAATTACCATATGATCCAGCAATCCCACTACTGGGCAGATACCCATAGAAAACCATAATTGAAAAAGACCCATGCACCCCAGTGTTCACTGCAGCACTGTTTACAACAGCCAGGTCATGGAAGCAACCTAAATGCCCATTGACAGATGAATGGATAAAGAAGATGTGGTACATATATACAATGGAATATTACTCAGCCATAAAAAGGAACGAAATTGAGTCATTTGTTGAGATGTGGATGGATCTAAAGACTGTCATACAGAATGAACTAAGTCTGAAAGCGAAAAACAAATATCGTATGTTAACGCACATATGTGGAACCTAGAAAAATGGTACAGATGAACCGGTTTGCAGGGCAGAAGTTGAGACACAGATGTAGAGAACAAACGTATGGACACTAAGGGCGGGAAACCGCGGTGGGGTGGGGATGGTGGTGTGCTGAATTGGGCGATTGGGATTGACATGTATACACTGATGTGTATAAAATTAATGACTAATAAGAACCTGCAGTATAAAAAAACAAACAAACAAAAAAAGCAACTAATACTAAACTTTCTTTGGGTTATTTGTATGGAAATATGTTAATATAAATGTTTCAGACATAACATGAAATTTCTAAAAATCTTATATGTTCTGGTATAATGTTATAAGTCATAATTCTAGTTATTACTTTAAAGTGTATATCTCAGAAATAACTAAATTTCCTTGTCAATTGCATTATTATGAACTTTCATCAAATCTTTAACCGTGGTCATTTTTAAGTCTTTTGTCATTTACAGACAGTTCTGGGTGTACTCTGATGCTTTTGCAAAAATGTTCCTATAAAGAGGTTTCATCTTCAAGGAATTCATGGAAAAGACTCTGACAAGTACAGGTTTCTGGTAACTGACTATACTGCTGAACTGAACGAATAAGCATTTTCAGAACTCTAATGGAAAACTGATGAATTCATCAAAGTGCTAACAAAAGATCAAGATAAAAAAATTAATTATATGGGACTGAGTGAACTGATGATGATTATAATTTTTGTGACTTTCTGTTTGATAAAAAAAATCCCCCCAAAAAAATAAAAAAGACACATGCACCCCAATGTTCACTGCAGCACTATGTACAATAGCCAGGTCATGGAAGCAACCTAAATGCCCACAGACAGACGAATGGATAAAGAAGATGTGGGACATACATACAATGGAATATTACTCAACCATAAAAAGGAACGAAATTGGGTCATTTTTTGAGACGTGGATGGATCTAGAGATTGTCATACAGAGTGAAGTAAGTCAGAAAGAGAAAAACAAATATCGTATATTAACGCGTATATGTGGAACCTAGAAAAATGGTACAGATGAACCGGTTTGCAGGGCAGAAATTGAGACACAGATGTAGAGAACAAACGTATGGACACCAATGGAGGAAAGCGGCGGGGGGTGGGGGGTGGTGTGATGAACTGGACGATTGGGATTGACATGTATACACTGATGTGTATAAAGCTGATGACTAATAAGAACCTGCTTAATAAAAAAATAAAATAGGGCTTCCCTGGTGGCGCAGTGGTTGAGAGTCCACCTGCCGATGCAGGGGACACGGGTTCGTGTCCCGATCCGGGAGGATCCCACATGCCGCGGAGCGGCTGGGCCCATGAGCCATGGCCGCTAAGCCTGTGCGTCCAGAGCCTGTGCTCCACAACGGGAGAGGCCACAACAGTAAGAGGCCCACGTACTGCAAAATAAATAAATTAATTAATTAAATAAAATAAAATGCAAAAATTTTAAAATATCTGTTGTTGATGATAATAATACTGTTGGATTATCATCACTGTCCACACAGACATAAAAAAAAACAAAAACACAAAAAGAGTCACGTACCACAATGTTCACCACAGCACTATTTACAATAGCCAGGACATGGAAGCAACCTAGGTGTCCATCGACAGATGAATGAATGAAGAGGATGTGGCACACATATACAATGGAATATTACTCAGCCATAAAAAGAAACGAAATTGAGTTATTTGTAATGAGGTGGATGGACCTGGAGTCTGTCATACAGAGTGAAGCGAGTCGGAAAGAGAAAAACAAATACCGTATGCTAACACATATATATGGAATCTAAAAAAAAATGTTTATGAAGAACCCAGGGGCAGGACGGGAATAAAGACACAGACCTACTAGAGAATGGACTTGAGGACACGGGGAGGGGGAAGGGTAAGCTGTGACAAAGCAAGAGAGTGGCATGGACATATATACACTACCAAACGTAAAATAGATAGCTAGTGGGAAGCAGCCACATTGCACAGGGAGATCAGCTCAGTGCTTTGTGACCACCTAGAGGGGTGGGATAGGGAGGGTGGGAGGCAGGGAGACGCAAGAGGGAAGAGATATGGGGATACATGTATATGTATAGCTGATTCACTTTGTTATAAAGCAGAAACTAACACACCATTGTAAAGCAATTATATTCCAATAAAGATGTTAAATATATATATATATATATATATATATATATTCTTGGGGGGAAAAAAGTCCATTCTCCCCAAATTAATCTGTAAACTCCTGCAAAAAAAATTTTAATCGACACTTTAAAACATGTTCTGAGTCACGTTGCTGTACAGAAGAAATTAACACAACATTGTAAATCAACTATAATTCAATAAAATTTTCGAAAAAAATGACATGTTCTCTGGTTCTTCCCATCCTATCCCGTCAAGCCACCAGCTGGGCCTGCATTCTCCCTGACTCCCCACGGCATCTGAGAAGCCTCCTTCGCTGGACCCTCATTAGGCTACAGGAGGCTCCAAGAGCAACCGCACTCTCAACAGGAAAGGCTGTGGACTCAGTCATCTGAAGGTGTGGGCTGGGATCCTGGCGTTACCAACACTCTCAAGATGACCAAGAATTCTACTTTTATAACTTTGTAAAAATCACGTAACCTCTCAGTCACTTTATGGAGAACATGGAGATGGTAATACCACCCCACAGAGTGATAATGCTGATGATTAAATGCGATACAGTAACGCACACAAAAGCATGGTGCCCGATGCACAACACACACTCAAAGGCACAGCATGCCTCTCTCTCCGTTCCGTTCATCTCAGCTGGACTGCGTGAGATCGAACATAACTGAAGTTACCAAAAATCGACATGACGCTGGGTGAGAATCTGTGGGGCAAGTACAAGAGGGGGTTCCACTCCCACACCGCAAAATAACACAGGGCCATCCTTACTGTACTGTGTCAAGATCTTCCATCCTGAGCAGCTCTTCATCGTCCTCGGTGGTCTTGGGAAGAGTTGCCTTTTCTGCTGGGTGTAAAGCCAGTAATATTAGCCAGCGTCGCGAAACTTCCTGTTCTATACGATTTCACTAAGGCACATGCAATGCCAGCCCCATGGGGAACAGTCCTCAAGCATTCAGTAAAAAGGTCTGTCAATAATACGTGAGTAATGAATGAATACACAGAATAACTATGGTTACTTTGGACAAATGGAGGCAAGAGAAGGCCTCTAGGTCCTTATCTAACCCCCCAGAGAACAAAAAAGAAGAAAAGTCTATCATCTGTTCAACTGTCCACTTCAGCACCGTAGAGAATACTGAACACCCCCCCCCAAGATTCCTAAGTTCCCACCAACAGGGAATAGTTAAGCACATTACAGTGCCGCCAGCAGAGGAAATATTACAAAGTCACCACAGATGAAGTTTACGGAAAGTTCTGAAGGAAACAGGACAGTGCATGTGATGGAGTAATCTCAGAACAGAAGATTATGTGTCCAGAATAACTTCATCCATGTAAAAAAAAAATCTTAGCACAAAAACAAAAGAGTTGCCATAATATGAAAACGAAACTATCACGTTCGTTCCTGGTCACAGCACGATAGACGGTTTTATAACATGTTACGGAAAAACCCGAGCGAACTTTTTGGCCAACCCAGCATATTCACTGAATATTCTAAAAAACAAACAAAAAAAGATGTACCTAACTTCTACGGCTAGGAAAGGGTTGTTTTTGTTTTTGTTTTTGTTTTGGTAAGTCACAAAAATGAAAGAGCAAGAATCCACGATGAAAGAGTCGCACAGGGAGAGCCGCGCCCGCTTCGGAGGGTGAAGAGGCGCAGTGCAGCCACGGCACACGCGGGGCGGACTCCAGTGCACATGCGCCACTCCAGCTACGCCAACCAACCACCTTCCCTGCCGGGGTCTCCACTCACCATGTCCAGACCTTAAGCATTTTCTTGCTTTTTCTGGCTTCCCTGGTGTGTGGTCCTGACGCAGCTTCTCTTTGACGTGAATGCCCTGTTCAGATGATCTTCTCTGACTTAAAACCAAATGTTTCACCTCCTCTAGAATGCAGGAGAAGAAAGCAACATGGACTCAATCAGAAATACACACTGATAGCCACGCTGTGACAATCACTCTCCTGGTGCTGGACGAATAAGGGAGGCAAGGCCGCTGCCCTCCTGGAGCTGCTGCCTGGGGAGCTGCTTCAAAACACCAGGAAATGCAAACCTCAACTGGCAATGGCTTCTCCCAAACTAGGTCACTAAGCACTCGGTATCTGTTGTTGCATTTGATGTTCACGCTGCACTCTAAGAAAGGCATCACCACCTTCCCATTTTATTGACGATTAAGTCACTCTCCTGTGGTCAGAGAGCTGATCCTTTACCAAAGTGAGGACAATCCCCAGCAAGGGTGACACCCCTCCGTGTCTTCCACGTCCATCAGTGTGGGGCTTTGCACGCACACAGCAGCAGCCAACAAAGAGAATGACAAATGCCGTATGATATCACTCGTATGTGGAATCTAAAATATGACACAAATGAACCTGTCTATGAAACAGAAACAGACTCACAGACACAGAGAACAGACTGGTGGTTGCCAAGGGGCAGACGGTTGGGGGAGGGAAGGATTGAGAGTTTAGGGTTAACAGATGTAAACTATTATATATAGAATGGATAGCAACAAGGCCCTACTGTAGAGCACAGGGAACTACAGTCAATATCCTATGATAAACCATAATGGAAAAGAATATTTTTAAAATGAAAAATGTATACACAAATAACTGAATCACTTTAGTGTACAGCAGTGAACATTATAAATCAACTATACTTCAATTAAAAAAATATTGATTAAAGAAAGCTCCTCCAGGGCTTCCCTGGTGGCGCAGTGGTTGAGAGTCCGCCTGCCGATGCAGGGGACACGGGTTCATGCCCTAGTCCAGGAGGATCCCACATGCCGCGAAGCGGCTGGGCCCATGAGCCACGGCCGCTGAGCCTGCGGGTCTGGAGCCTGTGCTCCGCAACGGGAGAGGCCACAACAGTGAGAAGCCCACATACCGCAAAAAAAAAAAAAAAAAAGCTCCTCCAAAATAATAAAAAAAAGAAGATAACTTCTTAAGTGGAAAAAGGCAGGACTTAAGACAGTATGTACACTGGATCCGTCTTTGTTAAAATTTTGTACCCAGTTGTAAAATGCACAGGAAAATGTTAGCAATGGCTGTCTCTGCTCAGACATCATATGATTTTAATTTTTTCTCCTTTTGGCTAATCTACGTCTAAATTGTTTTGCAAAGTGAATACACACTTATATTTTTAACGGAAAAAAATTAGTTAACTTAAGAGGCAGTGATGCCAGGCGTGGGACAGGGTTCAAGGAGGAGCAGTGACCCCAATGACGCTCACAGCAAAAGGCCCATGGGCCCTCACTGAAGGACCCGTGACACCCGTCCTCCTCCCTTTTCCGGCCAGCTGATTCCATTTACCCTTCCAAACTTGTCTCCATGGCCCCTTCTCCAGGAAGTCCTCCTGGTACACCCACCCTGGCACCTCTGCTCCAGGGTAAGCCCCCTGCCAGGCAGATGTTTACCAGAAGTTTGGGCTCGGCAGCTCTGGGGCAGGCCCTGGAATCTGCATTGAGGCTGCACTCCAAGTGCATCCAATGAAGGTGGTTTAGAGCCCACGCTCTGAGAACACGGGTCTTTCCTTTGGTCCAAGTGAGAAAAGAGAACTTGAATCCCATTTTCTCACCCAGGACTAGTAGTTTAGAGGCAAATCAGTGATTTTCAGCCAGGGGCAATTTTGCACCTGCGGACAATGTCTGAAGAAATTTCTAGTTGTCACAGCTGGGAGGCTAGTCCTGGCGTCTAGTGGGTAGAGGTCAGGGATGCTGCTAACAGTCCTCCAGTGCCCAGGACGGCCCCTGCAACAAGGAACAATCCGACCCAAGATGCCAACACTGCCGAGGGTAAGAAACCCGGGATAGCAATGAAAGATTAAAACTCGGAAGCCCCAAGCCCCCAGGGTCAGGAAGGCTCTTTGAGGAGGGCAGGCTGGAAACCGGAGAAGAAACTTTCCAGTCACGCAAAACTGGGTTCTGATTCTGGCGCTGCCTCTCGCTACAAGCAAGTCCAGGCCTACTTTGCTCATGGAAAGTGGGGAGGGTTGTACTTGTCTGGAAGCCGCGATCAGCAGCCGTAACAGCACCTCATTCCACCCATTCTCTGAAGCACGTCGACTTTACCTTCTAATATCTCTGAAAACTGGGATGTATCTTACAAGAATGCCACTCCATATTTTAAGTGGCAGCATTTTATTATAGTTTTAAAATTCCCTCTACAGGGGCTTCCCTGGTGGCACAGTGGTTGAGAATCTGCCTGCTAATGCAGGGGACACGGGTTCGAGCCCTGGTATGGGAGGATCCCACATGCCGCGGAGTAACTGGGCCCGTGAGCCACAACTACTGAGCCTGCGCGTCTGCAGCCTATGCTCCCCCACAAGAAAGGCCGCGATAGTGAGAGGCCCGTGCACCGCGATGAAGAGTGGCCCCCCCTTGCCACAACTAGAGAAAGCCCTCGCACAGAAACGAAGACCCAACACAGCAAAAATAAATTAATAAACTCCTACCCCCAACATCTTCTAAAAAAAAAATTCCCTCTACACAATGCAATCCCCCTTATTGCAGGGGGAGGGGGCGCACTCCCACCACCCTGCCCTCAGGCATCTGGCCAGATGAAGTAGGTGCCCAAGGTCACCATTAGCTCAGGATGGAGACAGGGTTCAATTCAGCTGCGTGACTTCAACCTAGGCCTCTGTCCTGAGTGGAGTTTGAAAGGAGACTTTCTGGCACTGATACAATCTTTACACGAGGAAGAGTCTGAAGGGCCTAATGGAAACAGGGCTGTGGGACTTCTGAGTTTTCTCTTTCGTTTCTTAATAGCTGCTAATTTTTTTGTTTAGGAAGCACACCAGACTCATCCTGGGACACAGGCCGGTGGTGAGTGCCCGCTTCAGCACTGCCCGGAGTGGTGGCTGACGGGCGGCACACAGACTTGGGGCGCCCTTCCCATCGCCGCACGTGTCCTGGAGGGAGGGGGTGTCACTGCACCGACAGAAACCAGTGTGGACCCCAGGGAAACCAGATGCACCAAACGAGGAGATGCTGGCTGGCTTTTCTGCTGTTACCGGTGAGAAGCCACATGCCTCCGGACACATTTCAAATCAAACATTAATGCCTGACTGGGGCTTTCTTGGTGGCGCAGCGGTTGAGAGTCTGCCTGCCGATGCAGGGGACACGTGTTCATGCCCTGGTCCAGGAAGATCCCACACGCCGTGGAGAGGCTGGGCCCGTGAGCCATGGCCACTGGGCCTGCACGTGCGGAGCCTGTGCTCCGCAACGGGAGAGGCCACAACAGTGAGAGGCCCGCGTACCACAAAAAAAAACATTAATGACTGACTTACCAAAAGATCCTGCATCTTCCAGAAACCCAGAAGGTTTTAATCGATAATGCTTGGCTTTTTTCGAAACCTTGTCCTTGGTGTCCCAGAGCCTCAAGGTGATTTTGTGAAAATTTATTTTCTTTAGTAACTCCTTTGTCATGTTGATGTTAAAACTTTGGGTCCACGACACCCAGACCTTGTCCCCTTCTTGCCATGGCCTGATGGTCTGTGTAAAAGGACAAGAGACTCTCAGTGTTGAAAGCTCAGAGGCCAAGATCTGACCGCTGCCACGATGTGGCAGGCCCTGCCTTCCGCTTGTCTGTCTGTGCATCCCACTCCCTCCTGGCTCCCAACTCACATAGGGAATCAGGAAATGGGTGCCACAGACAGGGGCCTGCACGCCTCTGGGTTGCTCGGAAAAATAAAGTAAAAGCAATTCCCTGCAAAGAGTGTCCCTCCCAGGGACTCCCCATCCTGACCCAGAGCCCTGCCCCAGGCGGGAGTGTGCGTGTGTGTGCAGGTGGCGGGTGTGCACACACACACATACTCACGTGTACACAGAGAAAGAAATAACAAGAGCTGCCAAAACTTTTGAAACACCAAAGAAATTATTAGGTAAAAATACCTTCATAGAAAATCATAGAGCTGCTATCAATATTATTAGGTCTGTGCAGATTCCCATTCAGTAGGCCTAGAGTGGCGACAAAGATCCTACATTTCTAGCAAGTTCCAGGGGAAGTGAGCATCCTTTGTGGCTCTTGCTATTTCTTGTGGGTATCAGACTATATGCAAGGCCACACACACACACACACACACACACACACACACACACACACACACACACACACTCTCTCTCTCTCTCTCTCTCTCTCTCTCTCTCTCTCTCTCTCACCTTTATTCCTGAATCCAGGAACACTTTGGCCAAGGCTGGAAACACCACCACATCGACCTTTTTAGGCTCCCCATCATCAGGCAGGAGGAAGTATTCTATGTGGTAGTAATGGCGAACCTTTGCAATAGGTTTGTCCATTTGAGGCTGTCTCCTGTATTTTTCAACCAAACTTGAACATTTTCCTTTGTGACCTAGAAGACACAGATGTAATGAGACTTGCTCTAACCTCACGTGGGAAAGCAGACCCGTCTCCACGATTCCCCGGAACCAAGAAGAGCCCAAGGCTGGAGGAGGTGCCGTGTGCAGACTCCCCACTGCCGCCCACTTGGAGTTAAGATGAATGTCCGGTCCTCCCAGCCACCAGAGGAGCAGCCCCAGGGCTGGAAGCCAGTGTGTGGAATTATAGCGCGTGACTCTGAGGTGAGCATCTCCTTAAATTTTTTTTACTGTAGGCACTTACCTGCCTGCCCCTAATCTCGACAGTAAGAGGAAGGTTTAAAAAAACCCAAAAAACCCCATCAATACAGGGTAGGATAAATTAGACACATACGATGGAATACTATATAGGTGTTTAAAACAAATGACAACAAAGTAAAACCAGGTCTGCTCATATCCTGTAAGATATCTAAGAGGTGCCATCAAATTTTTAAAGAGCAAGTTGTAGAACAGGATACATAGGAACTCATTTCTCTTAAGTAAACAACTTACATAAACATTCATAAATAAATTCATAACTATTTATGTATTGAATGAAAAAACATTGAAGCTAGAATTTTATATCCAGCCAAAGATAGATCCTTCGAAGGTACTGGCATCACAAAAATACTCTCAGGCAAGGTCTCATAAGTTGAGCTGCACAGCAATCTATTTTGTAAACGCCTTTGGAATAAGTGCCAAACTAAGAAAAACAAATCTAGGAGATGCTGCAAGAGATGTGAGGATTAAAGGTAATCAAATAAGCACCAGTTTTCTTTTGGGTGGTATTTGCAGATGTCTTTTCCCAGACTCTTTTGCTTGATATCAACCGACCAAAGATAAAAAGCACCATTATGGATAGAGGAGGTCACACACAATGACCAAAAATTCAATTCGCCTGGAAGATAGGTCAATTCTAAAACATGGTATACACCCAACCAAATAGCCTCCAAAATATCTGAAGCAACCATCAACAGAACTAAAAGGAAAAGTTGAAATTAATCATCATGGGGAGATATTTCAGGCAGAACAACAAAAAAAGACATATCAAAAAACGGAGTACTGGGCTTCCCTGGTGGCGCAGTGGTTGAGAGTCCGCCTGCCGATGCAGGGGACACGGGTTCGTGCCCCGGTCTGGGAAGATCCCACATGCCGCAGAGCGGCTAGGCCCATGAGCCATGGCCGCTGAGCCTGTGCGTCCGGAGCCTGCGCTCCGCAAGGGGAGAGGCCACAACAGTGAGAGGCCCGCATAACGCAAAAAAAAAAAAAAAAAAAAAAAAAAAAAAAAAAACGGAGTACTTCTTGATATATCTAGGAATACACCTACCTAAGGAGGCAAAAGACCTGTACTCCAAAAACTATAAGACACTGATGAAAGAAATCAAAGACGTCACAAACAGATGGAAAGATATACCACATGTTCTTGGATTGGAAGAGTCAATATTGTTAAAATGACCATAATATCTAAGGCAATCCACAGATTCAACACAATCCCTATCAAACTGTCAATGGCATTTTTCACAGAACTAGAACAAAAAATTTTTTAATTTGTATGGAAACACAAAAGACCCTGAAATCTTGAGAAAGAATGGAGCTGGAGGAATCATGCTCCCTGACTTCAGACTATACAACAAAGCTACAGTGATCAAAACAGTATGGTACTGGCACAAAAACAGACACAGAGATTAACGGAACAGGATAGAAAGCCCAGAAACAAACCCATGCATTTATGGTCAATTAATCTATGACAAAGGAGGCAAGAATATACATTGGAGATAAGACAGTCTCTTCAATAAGTGGTAAGTGGTGCTGGAAAAACTGGACAGCTACGTGTAAAAGAATGAACTTAGAACATTCTCTAACACAAAAACAAACTCAAAGTTGATTAAAGAGCTACACGTAAGACAGGATACTATAAAACTCCTAGAGGAAAACAGAGGCAGAACACTCTTTGACATAAATCGCAGCAATATTTTTTTGGATCCGTCTTCTAGAGTGATGGAAATAAAAACAAAAATAAACAAATGGGACCTAATTCAGCTTAAAAGCCTTTACACAGCAAATGAAACCATAAACAAAATGAAAAGAAAACCTAAGGTCTGGGAGCAAATATTTGCAAATGATGATACCAACAAGGGATTAATTTCCAAAATTTACAAACAACTCATGCAGCTCAATATCAAAAAAACAAACAACGCAATGAAAAAATGGGCAGAAGACATAAGTAGACATTTCTCCAAGAAGACATATAGTTGGCCAGCAAGCACAGGAAAAGATGCTCAATGTCACTCATTATTCGAGAAATGAAAAATTGAAACTACAATGAGGCATCACCTCACACCAGTCAGAATGGCCATCATTAAAAATCCACAAACAGGGGCTTCCCTGGTGGCGCAGTGGTTGAGAGTCCGCCTGCCGATGCAGGGGACGTGGGTTCGTGCCTCGGACCGGGAAGATCCCACATGCCGTGGAGCGGCTGGGCCTGTGAGCCATGGCCACTGAGCCTGCGTGTCCAGAGGCTGTGCTCCCGCAACGGGAGAGGCCACAACAGTAAGAGGCCCGTGTACCGCAAAAAAAAAAAAAAAAAAAAAAATCCACAAACAGGGGCTTCCCTGGTGGTGCAGTGGTTGAGAGTCCGCCTGCCGATGCAGGGGACATGGGTTCGTGCCCCAGTCCAGGAAGATCCCACATGTCATGGAGAGGCTGGGCCCGTGAGCCATGGCCACTTAGCCTGTGTGTCCGGAGCCTGTGCTCCACAACGGGAGAGGCCACAACAGTGAGAGGCCCACGTACCGCAAAAAAAAAAAAGAAAAAAAGAAAATCCACAAACAGGGCTTCCCTGGTGGCACAGTGGTTGAGAGTCCACCTGCCGATGCAGGGGACACAGGTTCGTGCCCCAGTCCGGGAAGATCCCACATGCCACGGAGCGGCTGGGCCCGTGAGCCATGGCCACTGAGCCTGCGTGTCCAGAGCCTGTGCTCCACAATGGGAGAGGCCACAATAGTGAGAGGTCCGCATACAGCAAAAAAAAAAAAAAAAAAAAAATCCACCAACAGTAAATGCTGGAGAAGGTGTGGAGAAAAGGGAACCCTCCTACACTGTTGGTGGGAATGTAAATTGGTGCAGCCACTGTGGAGAACAGTATGGAGGTTCATTAAAAAACTAAAAATAGAGTTACCATATGATCCTGCAATCCCATTCCTGGGCATAGATCTGGAGAAAACTCTAATTCAAAAAGATACATGCACCTCAGTGTTCATAGCAGCACTGTAGACAATAGCCAAGACATGGAAGCAACCTAAATGTCCATTGACAGAAGAATGGATAAAGAAGATGTGGTATATATATACAATGGAATATTACTCAGCCATGAAAAGAATGAAATAATGTCATTTGCAGAAACATGGATGGACCTAGAGATGATCACATTAAGTGAAATAACTCAGACAAAGACAAATATTATATGATATCACTTAGATGCAGAACCTAAAAAAATGAAACAAATGAACTTATTTACAAAACAGAATTAGACTCACAGACATAGAAAACAAACTTATGGTTACCAAAAGGGATAGTAGGGGAGGGGAGATAAATTAGGAGGTTGGAATTAACATATACACACCACTATATATAAAATTGATAAACAACAAAGACCTACTGTATAGCACAGGGAACTATACTCCATATCTTGTAATAACCTACAATGGAAAAAAATCTGAAAAAGAACATATATGACTGAATCACTTTGCTGTACACTTGAAACTAAGACAACATTGTAAATTAACTATATTTCATTTAAAAAGCTGATATTAAAAAAAAGATAGTCTACCTTAAAAAAAGTGGAGCACTTTTCTCTGCCCTTAATCTTGGGGTTCAACCATGTGCCTTGCTTTGGCCAATAAAATGTCTGCAGGTGGGAGGTGTCCAAAGACCTGAAGAGTGCTGGGGTGACTGGGCTTGCCCTCTTTTGTGCCCTGCCTTTCCAAGACAGGAATGCGTCTGGGTTGCCCACACATCCGAGAGGAGGATGAGAGAGACGGAAGCAAGGCAGAGCTACTGCAGGAAGCCCAGCCTAGATCAGCTGGCCCGCTCACCCAGGCATTTCTGTTTGAAGCCAATGAAACGGGGAGTTGTTTGCATTTGTTACACAGCGTTTTTTGGCAGTAGCTGATTACCTCTGCACTCAGAGGTTGTGATCCAATAATCTGAGAGTCTGTATTTAAACAAGGAATTCGATGATGCACAACCAGCTTATGGGGGAAAAAAATGCCTTCACCTCTCCGTCATTTCTTTATCTGCAAAAAGCAGAAATAACATCACCTGCTTCTTGGGGTTTTGAGAGGACTGAGTCTGTGAAGCCCATACAACTGTTCCTTGCCTGGACCACAGTGGGCCCTAAAGTGGCAGTTTCTTTCCTGACCTCTGCTCCTGTCACTGGCCACCCTACTTAGGGAGCCAGCAGAGGGAGCACAGGTGCCCTACACTTCTGGGAGAGGGTCCCTGGTCCACTCCCTCTCTGCTGTCACACTTACCCGCAGTCACTGGGAAGGCCAGAGAGATGATGAACTTGCAGGGGACGATGTGGGGCACGTCCGAGTCGAAGGTGCTGGAAGGCGCTTCTGAGGACTCGCCGCTGCACTGGTGGCCGGTGGCCGACTCCTGGGCCCAGGCCCTAACCTTCAGGTTCTCCTCCACTTCACACTCGCTCCCGGACTGGTCAAAGCTGCCCATGGAGGACACGGCCCCCATGCGTGCCTGGTCCTCATCCTCCCACCCACAGGCGCGCGGCCACATGCTGCAGGGCGGCCCACGCGGCCGGCACTCCCGGCTGCAAGGAAATAAAGGCACTGCCGTCACCACCATTGCTACCAGGAGGGAAGGCCTGCCTGCCCCCTCCTCCCCCCGTGCCTCGCCCTGTTCCGGGCTGACCAGCCAAGGCCTCAGACACTGCCTGGCACACAGCGGGCACTCAACAAAGATTAGATGAACCTCAGAGAATGATGCCGTCAGTAATCGTGATAATCAGCAAAGCCAGCGTCTCCAAATTGAGTCCCGTCCTCCCGGCCCCAGCTGTTCCTCCTTTCACGATCAGAGTTAATCATTCAGCACGTCTGGAATGCCGGCTCCAGGTGAGTGCAATTCCCCAAGAACCACAAGGGAGGGGGTGGGGGTGAGGGCCTCGGGTTAGCTGTGCCAAAGCACAATATGACCTTGGTTTGGGGACAGCACGCGCAAGAGCCTGGTGAGGCCAAGGAGGGCGAGGACCCCGAGGCAAGACCCGACCGAGCACTGAGTACTGGGCTCAGAGCACAAGCGCCCTCCATGGACGCCGCACGCCAGCAAACGCTAAGAAGGGGCTGCGCAGCTGGAGCGGGGGCCGGGGCGGATGGGGGGGTACCTGCGGCACCTATGAGCGGACGCGCTGGGAAGCCGCGTGGGCTCAGACGACGGCGTCGGTCAGCTCGCACAGCAGCGGCACAGCCTCCTCACCGAGGAGGCTCAGAGGACCTGGTCTGTCCATCCGGGTAGGGAAGTCCGCAGGAGCCGCCTCGCCGCTATATTTGGCTGTGGTTGCTAGGAGACGCGCGTGGCCACAGCCCCGGGGCGGGGCTCCTCTCCTGGGGGCGGGGCTTCCCACCTCAGCCGCGGGGCTTCCCGCCTCAGCCGCTGGTCCCAGGCCAGGTGCCCAGACAAGGTCCGGCAGAGAGGTGTATACAAATGCAGAACCAGCTGCCTTCATGCCTTCAGTTATTCGCTTATCCACTCAGTCTTTTTTTTTTTTTTTTTTTTAGATGTGGACCTTTTTTTTTCTTTTTTTTGCGGTACGCGGGCCTCTCACTGTTGTGGCCTCTCCCGTCGCGGAGCACAGGCTCCGGACGCGCAGGCTCAGCGGCCATGGCTCACGGGCCCAGCCGCTCCGCGGCATGTGGGACCCTCCCGGACCGGGGCACGAACCCATGTCCCCTGCATCAGCAGGCGGACTCTCAACCACTGCGCCACCAGGAAAGCCCATGGATGTGGACCATTTTTTAAGTCTTTATTGAGTGTTTTACAATACTGCTTTTTATGTTTTGGTTTTGTGGGTTTTTTGTGGGTTTTTTGGCCGTGAGGCATGTGCCATCTTAGCTCCCCGACCAGGGATCGAACCCGCACCCCCTGCATTGGAAGGCGAAGTCTTAACCACTGGACCGCCAGGGAAGCCCCCATTCAGTCTTTAAGGAATTCCTGCTCTGAACGTGAGCACCTATTATGCGCCTGAGCCTTACCTGCAGTACAGGGGAGAGGCATTGCCAGCTCCCCACTACAGCTCCACCAGCGGCCCCCTCCTGTTCTTTGATGAAGGCAAAGGAAGCACTGGGCTCTGCAAACTCAGATGACCCGACCCCACCCCACCCCCCATCCCTCTCTGGCATAGACTCTCTGCTTCTGTCACTGACGTCCTTCAAATATCATGAGAATTCTTTGTAGTCATCGTGAGCCCCAAAGTCAGCGATGAGGAAAACGAGGCTTAGAGAGGTGAAGCGATTTGCCTGAGGTCACACAGGTATATATATGGCAGCACTGGATCGAAAGCCAGACTATCTGACGGGCACCCTGCCCCCCACCCCTAGGGGTCTAAGAGACCCCTAGCTGCTGCTCCCGATGTAGAAAACCACAGACCACCAAAGGGGCTGCAGCGGAGGGACACATCGCAGAAGCGACTGCCCAGAGGGGTTGGGGCAGGCTTCACAGAAGAGGTGACAAAAGCCAAACTGTGGGGTCTGCCAAGCGAGGAAAGCAAGAGAAGGCATTCCAGGCAGAGGACACAGCATATGCAAAGGCCAAGCGGAGTGAAAACACGTGGCAAGTTCAGGGAAGGGATGATGAGGCTGGAGTGGCGCGCGGGGTCCCCGGTACCAAGCCCCTGGGCAGTAGTTTGTTCAAGCGAATGGGCGCGGAATCTCCACACACACTTCTCTGTTGCAGAAACTGAGGCTCTGACCTGAGACACAACCTACCCGTGGCCAAAGAGCAAAACTGTGGACGCAAGCCCCCTGCCTCCCAGTGCCCACCTCCCTAGGCCGTCCCCAGGGGCTGGGGACAGTAGTCCAGTATTCCAGAATACTGCCCACTGACGGGGGCCCTCGGACATTCCTCAGGTTCGATCAGTCTAAAAAACAACCTTAAGAACAGCTGTGAGGGGAAGTCTCCAAATGGCAGTGAGGTCCCCTGGGGAGAAGGACTCAAGTTTCACCACTGAGTGCCATGACACCCTGTCCAGCAGCCTGCAGACTACCGTCCATAAGCAAGGAAGTACTAAAAAGACACACCCAGGGTTGCAAGGGGAAAAGGTTACTAGGATACACCAGCTCCCAAAAGACCCCATTAACAAGAGCCGGTCAGTGACACCACCCTCCCTGGGACAAGACAGCAGGCCTTCTGCCCGTCAGGTGCCACCTGCTGCCTGAGGCTGGTTTTGCTCCAAAGGGTCCTCGATCACCTTGTTACCAAGTGCAACAGCCAATCTCCCCAGCATCTCCTATGGGGCAGCCCTGAACTCAGGCTTGAGAGGTCTTAGACCAAAGAGCCTTGGTCCTGGATGTGCATGAGAATCACCCAGGATCATGTCAAATCTTCAGTCCTGAGGCTTCACTCCAGACCTGTGGAATTGATTCTCCAGAGGTGGGGCTTAGGAACCGGTGATAGATTGTATTTTCCAAACACCTCAATAGATTCCCTCCCACCCTCTCTTCTTACAGTGTGATGTCAACACTCTGCACATCCCATGGTGGGTCTAGTCCCCTCCCCCTTGAACCCAGACAGAACTTTTGGACCACCTCAGCCAACAGAGTAGGGTGGAAGTGACACTAGGTGACATCTGAAGCCAGGTCATACAAATTCCATGTGCTTCTGCCTTGTTCTTTGGGGCGCTCACTCTAGGAACCCAGCACCATGTTGTGAGGAGGCCCAAGTAGCCTCATGGAAAGGCCACGTGTAAACTCTCTGGCCAACAGCTGGCAGGGTTCCCGGCCAACTGCCAGCCTCACTGCCCAAAATGTAAGAGCCAGACCTCAGGTGATTCCAGCCCCCAGCCTTTGAGTCACCTAGCTGGCACCATGTGTAGCAGAAACCAGCTGTCCCCATCAAGCCCTCTGCAAATTGCACATTTATCAGCAAAGTAAGTTACTGTTGTCCTAACCCACTAAATTTGGGGATTATTTGTTGTGCAATAATAAATAACTGGAACAGAATGCTTGTTTGTTAAAGTCACCTCCACCAAGATCCCATTGCACAGCCAAGATCTGGAACCACTTCCGTGAGGGAGGTAGTGTCCAGGTCAAGAGCTGGGGCATCATGGGATGGAATGAGGGCAAAGGTGTGCCACCTGAGACTCAGGCAGGAGGGGTGGGTCTACAACCTCCCCTCAGCAAAGACGGCTTCAGGGCTGGCAAAGTCAAAGGAAAGGAAAGGGATTATTTGTTTCAATTGTCTATTGCTGCATAACAAACCACCCCAAAAACTTAGTGGATAAGACAACAGCCACTAGCTATTTCTCACAGTTCTATGGGTCAGCTGGGCGGTTCTTCACCGGTGGACCCCGGGCTCACTCACTGGGTTATACTCATGTGGAGGGTCGACAGGGCTGGAAGGTCCAAGCTGGCCTGGCCCACATGTCTGGAGGTTGGTGCCATTGCCTAGGGCACCTCACTTCCTCTCCACGTGGCCGCTCATCCTCCACCAGGCGGCAGTGGCTTCCTCAGACGGGATTCTCAGGGCAGGGTTCCAAGAGGGCCAAGGTAGAAGCTGCAAGGCCTCTTGAGACCTAAGCTTAGAACTAGCATGGCGTCACTTCCGCCATAGTCCATTGACCAGAGCAAGTCACAAGGGCCAGCCCAGACTCAAGGGGGTGAGGAATAGGACAGGAGGAAGGGCAAAGTCACATTGCAAAGGGGCACCCCGTGGAGTGCAGCAATCTGAGGGCAATCTGTCCCTGCTTCCTTCTTCCTCCAGGGCAGTGGAGCCAAAGCTCCCACGGCACCCAGAGAGCTTTCTGAAGTTATCACAAGACTCTGGCAGCTGGAAGCATACACCCAGCTTCTTCTTGCCATCCCTCTCCTAAGCGAAGCACCCCCCCCACCTCGTAACAACTTTACTGAGGTGTATTTTATATCATATGGTGCACCCATTTCAAGTGTGTAATTCAATGATTTTTAGTAACTTCACCAAGTGGTGAAATCATCACCGTAAATAAGTTTTAGAACATTTTCATCTCCCTAATAAGATCCTTCGTGCACAAGTTTCACCCAAAAGTACTATAATTAATTAAAATTAATCTCTGTTCCCACCCCAAGCTCTAGACAACCATTAATCTACTTTCTGTCTCTAAAAACGTGCCTTTTTCTGAACATTTCCTATAAATGGAGCCATAAATCCATTTTGTCTATCCAGCCATCAGTTCATGGACATTAAGGTTGGACATTTAGACATTTATGAAGAATGCTGCTGAGGACATCCACATGAGGGTCTCTGTGTGGACAGATGCTTTCGTTTCTCTTGAGTAGAGGCATCTAGCAGTAGGAGAGCTGGGTCACGTAGTACACTACACGTATGGATCAGGCTTTATGCTTATCTTTTACTGCCAAACTGTTCTCCAACATGGCTGCACCATTTCACATTCCCACCAGCAACGTGTGAGGGTTCCTATTTCTCTACATCCTCGAAAGCATTTATTGTCCGTCAGTTATTATCGCCGTTCTCGTGAGGGTGAAATAGTCTCTCATTGAGGTTCTGCTATGTATTTCCCTAACGCCTAACGGTACTGGGATCTTTTCTTGTGCTTACTGGCCATCCATATATATTCTTTTGGGAAATGTCTGTCCCTGTCTTTCACCCATTTTTCGATTGGATTGTTTTCTTCTTATTGAGCTGTTGGAGTTCTTTGTCAATTCTGAATACAAGGCCCGTACTGGGCATGTGTTTTGTCAAGATTTTCTCCCAGTCGCCTGCTTGTCCCATCATTTCTTAATGCCGTCTTTACCACTGCGCTTTGAGGCGCAAAAGTTCTGAATTTTCATGAGATCCAATGTATTGACTTTTTTTCTTTTTTTGGACCATGTGTTTGGTGTTGTATCTAAGAAATCTTTGCCTAACCCAGGCCCATTTTTAACAGAGAGAAGTCAAACTTGGCGTCTGAACACTAAGCAAATCCACTAACCAAGACTCCTAAACACGGAAAAGCTTTGACACTAAAAATGATGGCTCTCGGAGAACCCCAGACACTCCAGGGGACGGTACAGAATGACACAGACTTTCTGAAAAACAGTCTGACAACATCAAGAGCTTATAAAATGTCCGCACTGCTTGGCCCTGCAGCAAAGCACCCAGGAAATAGAGCCAACCATTCACAGTGTTGTTTGAATGCAGAAAAACTGCAAACCACCTCTATGTGCACCTACTGGGATGACAAAGCACCTCCCGGGTCAGTCTTAAGAGGGAGTGCGGACCAGCCTTTGAGAACAACGTTACCCGGGAATGGTAACGAAGGTGGAGCCATTTAGGAAGATGGTTGATGTGCAAAGAAAGATCCCAACAGCAGCATTTCAACTCGTTTCTTTATGTCACATTGAAGGAGGTACAACGGACATCTTGTAAAAGTCACCCTTTTAAGTGCTTTGACAGGTGTATACAGTCATGAAACTACCACCCCAATGAAGATATAGAATGTTTTCACCACCCCCAAAAGTTCTTTCACGCTTAAATGCATGGAAAACATCTGAAAACAAACACATCAAAAGAACTCTGTGTTCTTCTCTTGTTGGCACAAGGGGGGATGGGTTTTTTGCTTTTTAGCATCTCGCTGGGCTGTTTCTAGACGCTGTGAACAATATACTTTTTGGAATGGCTCAAACAATACTGAGCTGACTTCAGAAAAATCACTTCTCCCGGCTCCCCCGACGCAGACACACACCCATCCCCCAGCTCACACAAAAGCGCAGGAGACCTCTGAGTTTACTCACTTCGAGCCTTAAACAAAAACCTTGTGGGTCCAACCGGGATGATTTCAGAGGCGCCTGGTAACACTGCCTGCAGACAGACAGGCCTGACAGCGCCCCATTATCAACCCGGACTCCCCTGCCCCCAAGGAGCTGCGGGGGGCAGAGGCCAGGCGATGGCTCCACGGCAAGATATTTAAAGTCTTTCTTTTCAATACTGACTGGCCCAGAAAGGGATTCAAAGGATTCCTTCCGCAAAAGCCGTCGCCAGCTGCAGCAATGGGGGTAGTCTCCCCTGGGCCACCAGCTCTCAGCATTAACATGAAATTGAATCAGGTTCATCTGCAGAGACGCAACTCAAAAGTCTAGAGCCACAAGAGGAGGGGGATATGGGGGTATACGTATATATAACGCTGCTTCACTTTGCTGTACAGCAGAAACTAACACAACATTGTAAAGCATTTATACTCCTATAAAGATGTGGGGAAAAAAAAAAGTCCAGAGTCAAGTTCCAGCATCCCGTTCTTTTTTTTTTTTTTTTCTTTTAATTTGGCTGCACTGGGTCTTAGTTGCGGCACGCGGGATCTTCGTTGGTGCATGTGGGATCTTCAGTTGCAGCACGTGGGATCTTTAGTTGCAGCATGCAGGCTCTAGTTCCCCGACCAGGGGTCGGACCTGGGACCCCTGCACTGGGAGTGCAGAGTCTTAGCCACTGGACCACCAGGGAAGTCCCCAGAGTCCTGTTCTAAGTGCAGACAGCAACGCCCCCGGTGGTGGGACTCCCGGCCTAGAAGTTTCTACGGTCCAGCTGGGAGTCCAATCAACCTAACATCTGGACTCTCGCTGACTCCAGCATCTCTGGGCCCAAGGATGCTTGAATCCCAGGGATGCCAGCTACATGTAGTTTTCCTTCTGATGCAGTGTGTCCACATCACAAAATGACATAATTAGTGCCTACTTAATGCCAGGCCCTGTGCTGGGCATGGGGGTACCAGGTCTCTGGCCTTGTGAAGCTCAGCCCTCGTGGCAGGCCTGCAAATAAGTGGCAATGTGGTACAATGCTGTTTCTTAAAATACAAGTTAAAAAGTACGTCTCACCTGTAGGCAAAGAAAGCGCATGGAGAGCCTCATGCCACACTGTGCCTGGCAGCAGCTGCGGGCAGGCAGCTCAGAAGGGGGCTGGAGCTCTTCTCTCAGTGTGCCCGACACCAAGCCCGGCGGACAGACAGGCAAGCGTCCCTCCCCTCACGGCTGATAATGCGTTACAGGGAGACAGACAGACGCACCAGGCAAGAGAGTCTGTTAGGGCCACAAAGGGCTTGCAATGTCACCGAAGGCCTCACTGAGGGGCTGATGCTGGAGCAAGGGACTTGGAGGTGAGGGGGCGGGCTGTAAACATCTGGGGAAGCAGATGCAAAGGCCCTGAGGTGAGTTAGACGAACGGCAAGGAGGTCAGTGAGGGAGGCATTGAGGGAGGCTACGGGGGACATGGGCGCCCACTGCACTGGGCCTTTAGTCCCTGAGAGAGGGAGATAACAGTGGGTGCTGAGCGAAGGAGGGCATCCTCTGGCTGTGGAGGACAGACGTAGGAATTCAAGGGCACTTCTTGTGAAGAGGCTGTTGCAATGATACAGGTGAGAGATGCTGGGGGTTTGGTCCAGGGTAGCAGTGGTGCAGGAAGAGGGGGTCAGATTGGGGGTGAGCTCTGAAGGTGCACGGCCTGACAGACCGGATGTGGGCGTGAAAGTGACAGAAGAACCCAAGATGGTAGGGATTTGCCGAGGGAGGCTGGAGGCCCCGTGAACTGAGATGGAGGTGGTGGAGCGGATGAGGGGAAGGAGTCCAGGACTGAGAACACCTGTATTCCTTTACCCATTAAGAAACACATGAATTACACTGCTGGTAGGAATGAAAATAGTGCAACCACTTTGGGAAATGGCCTGGCAGGCCCTCAAAAGTTAAACATAAAACTACCACACAACCCAGCAATCTCACCCCTAGGTATACACCCAAGAAAAGTGAAAATATACGAACACACAAAAACTTCTACATGAATGTTTACAGCAGCATTATTCATAACAGCCAAAAAGCGGAAACAATCCAAGCGTCCATCGACAGATGCACGGATAAACAAAAGGTGGTCCAACCATACAATGGAATATTACTCAACAGTAAAAAGGAATGAAACGCATGCCAGCTACAACCTGGATGAAGCTGGAAAACATGATCGTTAATGTTATCAAAAAGGAGCCAGTCACAAAAGGTTACATATTGTAGAATTCTGTTTTATACACAATGTCCAGAAACATTGTCAAATCCATAGAAACAGAAAATAGTGGTTTCCTAGGGCTGGGGGTTGGGAGTGGAGGGTAGGAAATTGGAGCAGTGGGTGGGCTACCTAGTACAAGGGTTTTTTTTTGGGGGGGGCGTGAGTGATGAGAATGTTCTAAAAATGAAATTGTGATGCTGGTTATATGCTCTATAAATATACCAGAAACCACTTATTAATATACCTTAAATGGGTGAACTTTGTGGTCTGTAAATGGCAAATAAAGTATGTCTTCCCCGCCCCCGAAAAGAAAAAGAGAAAAGAAACAAAAAAAAACATCTCCTTTGTCAAAAAGAGAGATGTTACACTGAAAGCCAAACTCCTCCGACCCCTGGAAATAACCACTGAATCCGTTTGTGAATCGCTCCATCTTTTTCTATGTGCTTACATACATATGTCCTCACAGAAAATATTTTATTGGGTTTATTGTTATTGTCGCTTTTTTCACTCATCCTTTTGTGGTGATTCATCCCAGCTGCTGTACCAATGGGCAAAATGTTGTCTCCAGTTTCTCACTATTACAAACAATGATGCAATGAACATCCTGTACACATGTGTTTTTTCTAAGGCAGAAGCCAAGAACTGGAGCTGATGTAAAACTTTTTGTCAAATTGTTACCACTTTAATAATTTTTTTAAAATGCACATCCAAAATGGTTGGGGAGAAGCATCTAACTCCTTCCTGGCAGAGGTGTGTGGTGGGCAAAGTCTTCAAGAATGAGTAGAAATTTGCCAAATGGACAAAGTGCTTATTCTGGGGTACTGCAGCAGAGGAGATAGAATTTTAGTGCTTTTTCAAATTCCAGGATTTAACATTTAAATTCCTAGAGCTGTCCACAGGCCAGATTCTGCCCATCGTATAGCCAAGGGCAGTTGAAGAAATCTGCCTCTTGCTCCTGCGAGGCTGGATGAGGGTTCCCAGTGCAAGTATCAGGTTAGGACATCTCTACACCTCTCTTGTCAAAAAAAAAAAAAAAAAAAAAAAAAAAAGGAAAATCAGCCTTACATTCACCTGAGAGGCTGATTTTTTTTTCATCTTCCAGAATGGTGTTCTAAGGCACCAGAGGAAATGTTGGCCAAACAGCTCACTGGTAGACTAACCCCAGCTCAGAGATGGAATTCCGGTCACAGGGCCAATCCACTCCCCAGGCACAAACGGGTGAGAAGACGGAAGGCCACGGCTTTCCTACACCACCCGCCTCCGGCTTCAACACACACAGAGCTTACAGAGCAAGGGTCCGGCTCAGATCAGTTTCTATCCAGCGGGATGGCCCTAACGCATCCCCTCACTTCTCGGAGCTGGGTTTTCCTCTGCTCTAGTTACCACGTGAGCCCCTTTGCACCAGCCCTGGTGGAGCGAGAAGCGGGTTTAGGAACCCAGTCGCTGAATTTAAGAGGAGGGGGGCTTCTCCGTACTTACGGGAGTAGAGTTCGGCCCCAGCTAGCTTGCGGCGCTACCCTGGAAAGGTTTTCTGGCGAGAAGGGGTGGAGTGATGCGTGGGCGCGGACCAGACCGGGGGGCCACCCTCCAGCCCCTCCCCAGCTTCCTATCCCGAGCCCACCCCTTGTCCCCGTCTCGGGGCACACTCTCTGCACAACGCAGCTGGGTGGAGAGGGGGGGAGTTGAAAGCAGACAGACCCGGGAATGGGAGGAAAAGAGGGGATGCCAGGGGCGCCCCGGGAGTGACAAGGGGAGAAGAGTGCAGGGGTCACCGAGAGAAGAGAGATCAGGAGGGAGAGCAGGCAGGGGTGGCCCCGCGGGGGTCTCGGGGCTCCTGGGTCCCCTAACCAAGCCCCCTCCAAGCCAACCCGGATAAACACAGACGCCCTGCCAGGCCAGCGCAGCTGCTGGACACGGCCCTCGGCACTGCTCCAAGCAGACCGCCACCGCTAAGCCCCTCCTTTCAAGAAACTCTGGGGCCGCCCCTGGAAGTGGCGGGGCGGAGGGACCCGAGGAGCGGCGCTTGGCGGCGATGGAGCCCAGCGGCCCGGGCACGGGGACCGGCGTGGAAGGCGCGGCGGGCGACCCGTACCAGCGACCAGCGCGGCGCACGCAGTGGCTGCTGAGCGCCCTGGCGCACCACTACGGGCTGGACCGAGGCGTGGAGAACGAGATCGTGGTGCTGGCCACGGGCCTGGACCAGTACCTGCAGGAGGTCTTCCACCACCTGGACTGCCGAGGCGCCGGCCGCCTGCCCCGCGCCGACTTCCGCGCGCTCTGCGCGGTGCTGGGGCTGCGCGCCGAGGAGGCTGCCGCCACCTGGGAGGCCGCCGGGGATACAGCCGCGGGAGACACGAACTCCGGGGATGTGATCACTGGGTTGGCCACCGATGGGGAGGCGGATGCGGAGGAGGAAGCGCGCCTGGCACTGCGCGCCGAGCCGCCTGAGCTCACCTTCCGCCAGTTCCACGCGCGCCTCTGCGGCTACTTCGGCACCCGCGCCGGGCCCCGTCTGCCCCGCGGCGCTCTCAGCGAGCACATCGAGACGCAGATCCGCCTGCGCCGTCCGCGCCGCCGCCGCCGAGCGCCCCGTACGCCCGGCCCCGACGGCGGCCCGGACAGCGAACGCCTGGCGCGCTTGGAGGAAGAAAACAGCAGCCTGCGCGAGCTGGTGGAGGACCTGCGGGCCGCGCTGCAGAGCAGTGACGCGCGCTGCCTAGCACTGCAGGTGCACCTGGCCCTGGGGCGGAGGGTGATGACGGAATGGGGCGGGAGGCGGGGGTGGGGGGGGGGGCATTTGACAGCGGGCTGGCTGCAGAGCCCCTGCTGGGCAGAGGAAGAGGACGGGGAGAAAGGGCAGCCCTCCCCACTTCAGCCTACTTGCATCCTGTCCCTAGCCACCCCATTCCACTCCAACACACTCTAGTCCCCTCCCCTACTCACATCACACATTCCAGCCCCCCAAAACTCCAGTCCCTCCGAGAAAACCATTCCGCCACCAGACACACACAGCCCATCTCATCCTGCCTCTCTGACCCAGCCGTGGACCCTCGCAGGAAACCTGGGCAGTCTCACACACATACGCCTCCGGAGCTCTCCACGGTGCCAGGATTCCAGGAGGCCTAGGAGATAAGGTGTGAGAAAGGCCTGTCCCCACCCTTAAGGAGCTAATGAGGTACACAGGCAGCTCGGCGCAGTCACTCAACAAACATTGGAGGGCCTCCCTCAGGGCCAGGCCTGGTGTCCCGATGCTAGATAGTGTCACTGTCGACCAGGCAGGTCTGGCCACTCAGCGCTGCGGGGGCCAGGCACTGAGAGAGGCATGGACCCAGCCCAGGCATCTGCAATTCAGTCAACAAGCACTTGAGCGCTGTGCCCAGCCGTGTGTCAAAGGCCATGTGGGGGTGGGGGTCAGACGAGGACCAGACGGCCCCTGACCCAAGGGACCACAGGCCAGGAGGGAGCTGACGTTCTAGTAGCCCTGCCCGCTCCCCGCACAGCCCGGGGTCACAGCCCTGAGGGGTAGAGACAGGCCAGGGAGTGCGCAGGAGTGCAAGGCGTGGATTTCAGGGGCCACGGCCAGCGGGCATCAGAGAAGCCAAGGCCGGGGCGGGAAAGTACTGCCATTATGTGGAATAAGATCGTCCAGGATCATTAGTTCTCCAAGTATTTGCTGAGCACCTACTGTGTGCCAGGCCTGTTTTAGGCGCCGGACGCCCAGCAGTGAACACGACAGAAGAAAACCGCACCCTCAATGAGGCGGCTGCCTAGCAGCAGACAGCGGGGAGGGGCGGGAACGCCCATAGAGGGCTCCCCAGTCTCGGGGGCGGAGGAGCACGGGGGAGCGGGGTGCCCCGAGGGCAGGAGGTGGGCAGAGAAGAGCGCAGGCGTTTGGGACTCACTGGAACTGTGCAAACAACAGAATGGGCTTTGTGCCTCAGTGGCCCGCATCCATTAAAACGGAGCGACATGAGCTCCCGCCTCGGTAGAGTTAGGGCGAGGGTTAAACGAGTTCAGATGGGCCCAGGGCTGCGAGCACGAGCGCGAGAAACGTGCCGGGTTGCTTTGCTCACGCGCCCTGGGCCGGGTGGGGTCTGGCGCGAGGCGCTCACCGCCTGCCCTGCTGCCCTGTTTCTGCAGGTCGGCCTCTGGAAGAGCCAGGCGGGCGCCCAGGAGGCGGCGCACGGCGGGCCCGAGATGGCGGCGGCGCGGGAGCTGCGGCAGGCGCGGGGCGCGCTGGCGGCAGCCGAGGCCCGCGCGGGGCGCCTGCGCCGGGGCCAGGCCGAGGTGCGGCGGCGCGCGGAGGAGGCCCGGCAGGCAGTGCTGCGCAGCCTGGCGCGCGTGCGCGAGCTCGAGGCGCTGGCGCGGCAGGTGCCCGGCCTGCAACGCTGGGTGCGGCGGCTGGAGGGCGAGCTGCGGCGCTGCAGGTGAGCCGGCGGCCCGGGTGCCCCAGATCAGCTCCTGTTGTCCTGAACCTCAGGTGTGTTTTCCTCCCCTCAACTCGTCCCCGCGTTGTTCACGTCTTCAGGTATCCACCCACCCATCCATCCGTGGGCCTGTTCACCCATAAAGCCCCTCCATTTGCCTATTCGCTGGGGGCAATAGGATATATTTGTTCTTATTTGTTCTTTGATCAGTGCAGTAACAACGATGACAACAGCTAACACTTACCGAGCACCTAAGGTGTGCCAGGCTGTGAGCTAAGCACTTAACCTCACTGAGTCCTCACAGCCACCGGACCTGTGAGGTAGGTACCGTTATGTCCCCATTCTCCAGGTGAGGAAACAGAGGCGCAGTGATCCCTTGTGCTAGCTCCATCAGGGTAGGAAGCTGGGCACGGGACCAAGGTTCAAATCCTGGCAGGGCCTCTGACAGATGTGTGACCTTGGGCAAGTCACGGTCCCCCGCGGAGTCCCTGTTTCCTCTTGGATGGAACAGAGCTTGGGGCCCCTGCCTGCCAGGGAGGCTGTGAAGAGGCAGTGAGGCCCTGCCTGACTCACTTAGGTGCTCGGTAAACAGAGCTCACTCCCTTTCAAATCACAAGGCACCCGGCCTGCCTGCCTTCCACATTTACTGAGCACCAGCTCTGCACAGGGACTATGCCAGCCACAGGGGGTGTCATTCTGAACAAGACATTCCGAAATCCTCACCCTGAGCAGCACTCGTGAGCGTGTGAGGTCCCCACGTGAGCAGATGTGTGGCAACAGCTGGCTGCCTGCTGTCAGGGAGAGTAGGGCCCTCGTCATGCCTGCTGCAGGCTCAGCCAGCGCCTGCAGACCTGACCCGGGAGTGGAGTGCTGAGGGTGGGACGTTACCTGGCGAGATGGGCCAGGGAGGGGGACGGGGGAGAGCGTGCTAGAAAACGGGAACAGTGTGGGCCAAGCGCAGAGGCAGGAGGGACCTTGGCCCAGTCCAGCAGCTAAAACAGCAGCTGGAGGGGTAAAGCTGGAGAGGCAGGCCGAGGCCAGGCCAACCCCAATGGTTGTGGCGAGGTCTTCAGCCTTTCCCTCGAGAGAGCATGAAACCATGGGAAAGTTCTAGCAAGGGGGCGACAGGAACAGACTTGCACTGCAAAAAAAATCACCCTGGCTACAGTTGTGACAAAGAGATGGAAGGAGAGGGGAACGGCAGAAGACACTGGGAGCCGGACAAGAGGCTGCAGTCTGACTTCAGCCCGAAAGGCAGGTGGGCAGGGCAGCCAGAAGGGGTGGCTTTGAACCTGGTTCCTCACTGGGGGGACCATGTCCTTGACTTTTGAGGTGCTCCCAGTGGGGAGACGAGGAGGCACCATGGTGGAGAGAGGAGGCTGGCTCTGGGCTAGCCTTCTGCAGCTCCAAATGTTTGGATAGTCACTTCCTGTTTGCATAGCTCATCGGCCAAAGAGCAGGGCCCTCTGGCTCGAGGCCCGTATCCCGCCTTGGAACTTTCTCCAAGAGGAGAAGTAAAGGGTCTCTTCTTTCTTTTGCTCTAAAGTAGCTGTCACAGCATGATTGTAAAAGTAACTCCAAACATTGGGACAGCTCTTAACAGGAGAAAAAGTGGATCCGTAGTCAACGCAGTATTTAATCCTCACAAGGACTGTTCAAGGGAGAGGTTTTATCCCCATCTTACAGGCTGTGGGAAGTGAGGCTCTGAGAAGTTAAGTGACGTACCCAAGGCCACACAGCCAGAAAGTGGAAAAGGAAGGTCTGTCTGCCCCCACAGCCTGTGTTCTTTCTGTCTTTCCACTTTACCTTTTTTGTTGCTGACTCATGGTTACAAGACAGCTGCTGCACCTCCAGGCCTCATGTCTGCTGTCCAGGCATAAGAAGGACCAGTGATATCGGGGGTGGGAAGGATTTTCGTCTAGTGAGCTTTGCCTTTGTATTCAGGGAGAGGCTCCCCCACTTTCTGCCGCCAGAACTTGTACCTCCATCAACTTGGCCAGAACTGTGTCACGTGGCTGCCCCTACCTGCAAGAAAGTCTGGTGATATTGATGCCCCAAACCAACCTGAGGCTCTCTTAGGAAGGAAAAAGGGAACAGATATTGCAGAGGCTCCAAAGGAGATGCCCAGTGAATGAGGAAACCAAGGACCAGAGAGTGACCTTCACACGGTGATTAGGTGATGGTTGTCACTTGCTTCCCTGTCCCTAAACCTCACCCAGCCCCAGAAGCAAACCTCCTCTCCCCGTTTTCTGTAGTCAGAGCTTGCAGGTTTGTGGGCTGACTTGCCCCCAAAGCTCTCCCTCTTTGGAGAAAGGAAAGGGGAGGGGATAGAACAGTTGAGAACACTAGTCACGTAGCCAAGCTTAATGGATCCAGAACTCAGCTGAGCTTCCCAACTCCAAATCAAACCTCCTTCCCCTTCTCTGCCACCTCCTCAAGGGCAGTCTCAGCAAGTCTCTTCCTCATTGCTCAGACTTCTAGTTAGTTCTTTCTCAAACCTGCACCTTCTCTTCCCTCCCACTCAGTCCTCTGCTGTGGGTTCTACCCAGTCCTTTCCCTGTTTCTCAGGTAAACCTCCTTCTGTCGCGTCTCTTTGGGGTTGCTGTAACCCCGAGCTTGCCCAGCTCTTCCCGTCGTGATGATGAGTTCCCAGTGTGCTCTGTGGTTGCGGCCCAGGAGCCTAGCTTTAGCAGAAGCCAGGATCCTGGAGGGTCCCCCTGGTCTCCAGGGTCATGCAGCTCGCCCTCTGCCCCAACCAGGGCCTGATTCTGGGCTGGTTTCTAAATGCGTTTCCTAGCTCAGAGTTTCTCACTACACAGGTGGGGAGAAGTTGAGCTCCACACCTTAGGGTAACATCCCAAGGTCAGTCAGCAGGGTTTTTCTCGCCTCTGTGGATGAGACGGCCCTGGATGGCCCTGGGCTTCATGCAGGGGCCTCACTGTCTTCACTCAGCACGAGGGTCTCCTGCCCCTTCCCCGCTTGGGCCTCAGAACCCAAGTCCTGACCCCTCAGGGGCAATTCAGCTCCATCTCCTGCTCCCACACAAGCTGCGCGTCTTACCTTTTCGTTTTTGACTGTGACTCTGGATTATCTTAAATGCTTATATTCTATCCAGCACTTCTGTGTGTTTGTACATAGAAAGAGAGCTTCCCATAGCACCTCAATCCGCCATCCTGACCAGGAACCTAAGAGAACAGACAGTAAATATTTAAGCCATTGGAAACACTCATGTATTCGTACCACGTTTTCTAAGCACCTTCTATGGACAAAGCCCTGTGCGGATACCTGGGTACACAGAACTGGTCCAGGCATGCCCACTGCCCTCTGAGGCTCTCCTGGGCCCGAGTGGAACAGGCCATGAACACCCATGTTGGGACACAAACATGCTTTGTGCAGAGGGGCCCCAAGAGAGCAACTGCTGCTTTCAGAACCATGGGAGTCCTGCATCAGATGCAAGTATTCCACGTGTCAACGTGGCCCGCAGCCTCCTGGAGCTGGGCAAAGAGCCTGGGCTCGCCCAGCCAGCCCAGTCTGCGGAGGATTACCCGGCCCACCACAACCCCATCAGCTTCTGCTTCCCACGGCTGGTCTCCGCGGTCCACCTCGTCCCAGATGGGGGACTCAGCTCCTCCAAATCGCACAAGACAGTCCCTCCCCCCACCACATCTGTGAGCATAGTAACCCTGACAGATGATCCAGAGGGGAAGACGCGGATTACGTTGCAATGATGCAAATATTTTCATATGGAATATTTGACATCACGATTTATACAGTGTCATTTAACCTCTGCCCCCATCCATCTAGAGTGTTTCCCTGTCACTTCTCCCAAACTACACCCAAACCCTCTCCACCTTTCTCTCCTCTGTTTTCTCTTTCTTCCTATCAGCCAGGTCTCTTGGATGAGTGCCAGAAAGCCTGACTCAAACTGACTTGCTTAAAAAAGCTGGCTCTCAGTACAGTTTAAGCATGTCCAGCTTCAGGCATGGCTGGATCCAGGTACTCAAACAATGTCACCAGGATATGGAAGCTCTGCTTCACTCTCAGGCAAGTTCTCTCCCCTGGTAGCCTCTGGGGCACTTACATCTCGAAAGGTCATCTCTTGTCGGAGCTATCCCACTGGAGTGCCAGGCTGAGCCTCAATGGACAAACCTGGAAACATGTTCATCCCAGAACCCATCAGGGGGCCAGGATGATTGGATGCTCTGATTGACCAAACTTTAGTCACTTACCCACCAAACATATACAAACCCACAGCCAACCCTGTCGAACTCTAAGACTGAGATCCTCCCAGAAGAATCACGGAAGCACGTATCCCAAACATGCTAAACAACACACAGCCCTGCCTTTGCTCCTCTTGGGAACTCACAGCCCAAATCCCCTTTCTTGTCTCGGGAACAGCCCCCCTGTGGCAACTGGAGAGTTTCTGAGTGGAGGCCCCGGAAGGAAGCCTGCTTAAACGCAGGACAGGCTTGTCTCAAAGTCAGCTCTCCCAGGCTGCTGAACGCTTTGGGGTAGTGGGGGGCACCCTGCACCGTCACCAACCTTGCCTGCCTCAGTGCTTCAGAACCTGCTGGAAGGATAGGCCAAAAGGACCCTTATTACTGGCCTCCTGGTCCAGCCCGTGAGCCCTCCTAGGGAAGCACGATGCCTTGACGTTGTTGGGCCCAGCACCAAGCCCAGGGCTCCCAGTAAGATGGTGAATGAACAAGTGAACAGACCAACAAGCGTATGGATGGATGCAGCCTCAAAACCGTCTTGGCAGAAAGGGCGTGGGCGTGCAGGAGTCCAGCACCAGGCGAGCCCCGAGTGCTCCAATGGCCTGATCCTGCTTCGGGGGGAACCATCCTCCACCCGGTGACTAGGTTCTCTTGAAGCCCCGGGTCTCAGCCAGTTCTCTGCTCTGCTGCCCCATGCTCTGCGCCATGGAGGAGAAGCTGGGCCTTTAAGACACCTGGGCAGCTGCCTGGGGCCAGCACTGCTGGGCAGGGCCTGGGCTCCAACGCCCAGAAGACAGAAAAGCTCGCTCAGCTGGAGCCGGAGGAGGGGCCGCCTCTGTGGCTTTGTGTCCTTGTCTGGGAAGGATGAAAAGGCTGGGCTGGATGGGGGGCGGGAGGCGTAGGGCAGCCCACTGGGCCGGCCACCATGCTGAGGACACAAAGATGAGGCCTGGGAAGGCCACCTCCTCTCTTCCGCCCCAGTGCAGCAGCCCGGCCTGATGGGGGGTGGGCGCAGAGTCAGTGGGTCAGGAGGGAAACAGACGGGCGGGGGGCGCCATCTGGAGCTGGGGGGCGGCTGGCTGCGGACTCCATTATCCTTACAAGTGAGCGTGTGGGTGGCCGCTAGTGGGAATTGAGGCCTTTGTCCAGGGGACAATACCCCGGGCTCACAAAGGGACACTGCTGGCCCAGCACCTGCTGCAGGCCCACCCGGGGCCATTGAGATGCAGAGGGGGGCTCGGTGGGTGGAGGGCCAAGCTCAGGAGGCCCAGCCCAACCTGGGCTTGAATCCCAGCTTTTCCAGATCTTTACGGTGGGACCTTGAGCTGGCCCCTCCCCCTGTGCCTCACTTACCTCATCTGTGAAGTGGGGTGGGGCCCTGTTGCCTTGGACGTGTGTGTTCAGTGATGTGGGGGCAGGGAGGTGCAGGCTGAGCGGGCAGCTCTGGACTCTGACCTGCCTCAGTCATTTTTTTAAAAAATAAATTTATTTATTTATTTATTGTTTCTGGCTGCGTTGGGTCTTCGTTGCTGCGTGCGGGCTTTCTCTAGTTGCGGCGAGCAGGGGCTACTCTTCGTTGTGGTGCGTGGGCTTCTCATTGCAGTGGTTTTTCTTGTTGCCAAGCACAGGCTGTAGGCATGCGGGCTTCAGTAGTTGTGGCACATGGGCTCAGTAGTTGTGGCTTGTGGGCTCTAGAGCACAGGCTCAGTAGTTGTGGCGCACGGGCTTAGCTGCTCCGCTGCATGTGGGATCTTCCCGGACCAGGGCTCGAACCCGTGTCCCCTGCGTTGGCAGGTGGATTCTTAACCACTGCGCCACCAGGGAAGCCCATGTCTCAGTCATTCTTGCTTCTGTGAGCCTCCTTTTCCTCATCTGTAAAATGAGGGTGACAAGAATAATAACGGTTATTATATTCACCTCATAGGGAATTTGAAGATAAAGTGCTAATATGTACAAAGCACCTAGAATAACGCTTAGCCTTGAGAAAACTCTCGACGAATGCTGGAGATTATTATTTTATTTATCCCTTATCACAGTACCCACCATAAATAGTAATGGTAGTGGTGGTTGGTGGTGTTGATATGAACAGAGCCCGGCCCCAGAGAACCCTGTGTGTGTGGAGACCGCCACAAGGAGTGGGCAGTGTAAGCTGAGTGTCAGGGTCCTTCCAGAATTGCAGAGTGCGGGCAAGCACAGGACCCTGACCGCAGCGTGAGTGACGCTGGCTAGGGCACCTCTTGGGGGAATGCCGTCATCTGAGCTGGGTGTTGAAGGAGTTTTCTGAGGTATCCCAGATTCAGGTTGCCGTGAGTGCAAAGGCTTGGAGGTGTGAAGGCCTTGGTGCCTCTTGGGAACAAGGAGACGTATTGTGGCTGGCGGGTTTGAGGTGGAAAGTGGCAGGAAAGGAAGCTGGAAGGGCAGGCGAGGATGGCGAAGGGCCCTGAGCACCAGGCTGAGGCACGAGGCCTTCACCCCAGAGAACGAGGGAGACAGAGAAGGGCTTGAAACAGAAGTGAAGTGATCACTTTGAGCTTCAGAGAGACCCTTCAGGCTGCCTGTGAAGGGCAAATGGGCAGGAGGGGAGGTGAGAGGCAAGGAGGCTGGTGAGGAGACCATATCTGGGTCCAGTGCCTGAGAAGGGATGGACCACCAGCCCCACACCTGGAGGCCTTACCTGGAGCTGGGCAGAGCCTCAACCTGCCATTCTCCGTTCTGGGTCAGAGCCTTCCTCCAGGACAGCACCTTAGGATTTGCAGGGTGAAACAGGCATGAGAGCCACAGGCAGCAGCCAGGTTGACGATGGGGACCTACCTCTGGGTGGAGGAGCCAGCAAGGGGTCACCCGGAGCCAGCCTTGGTGTCCTCACCTCGTGCTGGGTCGGGGAGAGCCAACACGAGTGGCTTTCACCCTAGTGTTAACAGAGCGCTCCGATGTGTCGCGGGCACGTCATGCGCTGCGGGCTGGATGGTGAGCCAGGACCTCAGGTGTCAGTGGGAGTGAGCACCGTGCCTCGAGAACCTTCCCTGGTCACGTTCACAGTCACGGACCCCCAGGAGCCCAGTTCAGCAAAGGATCCCACTGCGTACAGGCTGAGGAGGGGGGTGTCAGGTGACTGTGGCTCCTCCTGGGTCCTCAGGGTCCGGCCGGGACACAGGAAGCCTTCGATGGGGGATTACCGGACCTTTTATCCCCCTGCTACATCTCCCCGAGATTGCAGCCAGAGTTTGCTAAGAAGCCACAGTGCCTGGACCTAAGCTCAAGTCCCACCTACAATGTCTCGCTGCATCCCCGACACCTCTAGCTCCACTGGCCACAGGTTACCCACTACGGCCAGTATGGCACGTGGGTGGTCACACCACACCTGCGTAAAGATGACCTTCCAGGGGCAGCTGGGAAGACATCTCTAGCGGCGGGTTCATCAGTTAGGGATGCGCTTCAGCCGAAAGTTACAGGAACTCACCTAACAGTGCCTGGAACACACTGGGGTTTGGGTTTCACTGTCTGCTCCTGACCAGAAGCCCGGGGCGGGCTCTGTGATGAGTCTTTGCGATGTGCCTAAGACACGTGGCCTCCCCAACGCTATTAAAGGCAGAAAGCACGGGACATCTGTTCGTTTCTATTCAGAAAAGCAAGGCCTGCCCAGAAACCACAAGTGCACGTCCGTGTGAGCCCAACAGCCGGAGCGGGGCCCCAGAGGGCAGCGGAGCCGGGGACCACCTGTTGAGTTGTTCGATGGATACAGTCCCTCTCTGAGGTGATCTGGCCAAGGTCACCCAGGCCGTCAGGGCATAGCCCAGGCTGGACTCAGTCCTCAAGGGCCCAAGAGTCCGGGGCTCTCGTGCTGCTTCCCTCGGGGCTTGGGAACAGGCCTCGTCTCTGTGCTCTCGAGGTTAGTTGGGGATGCTCTGAGACCCTACGTTCGCGAGCCCTGCTTTCCCAGTTCCAAGCCAGGTGGGTGGCCTCAGGCACACAGGTGACAAGAGGACCACGATATCGGTTTCCCAGGTCAGGGGCAGCCGCACAGGACCCAGGGTGGCCTGAAGTGCCAGACCAGTCAGTCGCCTTTGGCCACTGCCTGCTTTGTCCATCTTCTTTGGTGCCTTGACACTTCTTGAGAGGCTCTGACTCTACCTGTTTTTGCCTCCGTTTGCTCATCTGGAAAATGAGGTTAATTTTAGTGCCTACATCATAGGCAAGACTTAAATGAGATAACGTGTAAAAAGCACTTCGACTTGTGCCCGGCACATAGTAAGGAGTCCACCCATTTCATTGTCATCAATTGGCGCTTACCTGCAGGGAGCAGACTTTAAATCGCGTGCCACCAGCACTGTCCATCTGTCCCGAATCTCTGCTTGTCCCTGGTTTCACGCACTCCAGCTCCACACGGGAGGGGACAGGCTGCAGTGACCCCAGATCCGTAACTTTCCAACTTCAGTGACCGGCATACTGCTTCCCAGCACCTACAGATAAAGTCTCAGGGAAGAACGCTGCCCAGCCCACCCTGGGTGACAGGCCACATCTAGGCCATCACTGCGGCCAGGGCGCTAGGATACGCCAGCCGGCTGGGACTAGGACGCACACTCAACCCTGTGGTCTGGGAGAGGTGGATGCTAGGTAGGGGGCGGGACAGTTCCTGAAAGCAAAGTGGATGCTGTTATCAGGAGACAAGAGAAGGATGCCATGAGACAAAACTAACCAACTCCACCTCGTGACCTTCCTCTTAAAAGTGAGAATCCAAGATGAGCGAAGGCTGCAGTGTGGCACCAAGCAAAGGGAAGATGAAAAAGTGGATGTCTGGGCCTCTGAGCCCAGGATTAGCACCAATCCTTCTACTGGGGTAACCCAATAGAATGAGCATTTCTTTCCCAGCAGTTCCAAGAAAATCCTTAGATTAACTCTTGATTATCCTGACATGGGTCACGCCCATCCCTGAACCAATCAGTGGTACCAGGGATGTTAGAAGATGCTGACTGGCTAAGTTGGCGGGGTGTCATGTGACTACTCTGGACCAATCACTGCCACTCTGGTTCACCGGACCTGGGTCTCACGGATGGGCTGAAGGGGAGGTGGCTTCTGCAAAGAACAGCAGTCCCTCTCGACTGGGAGCTCTTGTGGGCAGCAATGGTGCCCAATGCCCCTCCTTTCTGCCCCTGCGGCCACTGCTGAGCAGAGGGCCTGGCCCAGAAAAGCAGGTGTTTCCTCCTGACCAGGCAGGTGCACGGACCATGGGAAATGCCTGAGGCTCCCACCACCTACCCTGAATCCTCCTGAGAGGACAGAGGTGACTTAGAGAAGGCTGGAGCCACTGACATCAGAGACCCTGAAGCGGGGAGGGGACAGAGATTCTCCGTGGGGTCTCTTCACGATTTTCTGTCAGAATTAACCACTGACTGTTCCTTATCCAACCACATTTTGTCACATGCCCAGAGTGCTGTGCTGCCCTGGGTCCAAGGGAAACAGCCATGAACGAGGCAAAGTCCCTGCCCTCATGGGGCTGACGTCCTGGGGGGAGACCGCTGACCAATAGGTGACAGTACACGGGATGAATAAGGAGAGGGCACGGTGGACGTGGCTGCTTTGCTACAGTGTGTCAGTGGCAGTGTATTAGTCAGCTAGGGCTGCGTGACAAATACCATGGTCTGGGCGGCATCAACCACAGATGTGCACCGTCTTGCAGTTCTGGTGGCCGGAAGTCCAAGATCAAGGTGTGGGCAGCACTGGTTTCCCCTAAGGCCTCTCTCCTTGGCCTGGAGACGGCCGTCTCTTCCCTGCGTCCTCACACAGTCATTCCTCCGTGCATGTCTGTGTCCTAACCTCCTGTTGTTACAAGGAGACCAGTCACGTTGGACGAGGGCCACCCTAGGACCTCATTTTTACTTAATCACCTCTTTAAAGGCCCCGTCTCCAGATACAGTAATACAGTCATGTCTTGAGACACCTGGACTGAGGGCCTCCTTGCCACGACCGTGGCCCTGAGGGATGGGGCCCCCACTCTGGCCCCAGCTTCCTCCACTCTGCCCGCTGCGCACCCCTCCAGCCATGTTGACCTCTCTGCTCCTTGAACCCCAAACCCCTCCCTGGTCCACTGCAGGCACAGGGTTCCCCGACTGCTCCCAGCCAGCTCCTGACTAATTTGCATCCACCCAGCTGTCTTGGCTACATCCCACAACATCTTCAGAGGCCCCGGCCCAGCCAGCCTGCTCCCCTGTCATCTCGCACAGCCCCTGGCCTTTCCATCCTCCATTTACTTTTGTTGTGACTTCACCGGGGTCCATGTCGCCCAGGGGAAGGGAGGCTCCAGGAGGTCGGGCCGTTCTGGTAAGTACAGTGTCCCCAGCACACAATTCATCTGTGGGATGAACTGCAGAGCCAAATTAGCAGCTCGGACTGTGGGGGGCCTGCTGAGACACCCCCTTGCACCCACCCTCCAGTAGAGGCGGTGCCCCGCATTCAGGTAGGGACCAGAAACAAGGAACAGTCAAAAAGGCTTCCCAGGCCCCGAGGCCTGTCTGCACACTCCCCTCTTCACGACTTATTTTCGGCTCTTCCTCCAAGGCCCCCCCTCAAGCTCTTCTTCCTACTGTTGTTCTTTTGTTTTCACACACCCGTCTCTGTTTCCTGCGAGCCTTCACTCAGGAAACGCCACACAGCAAAGGCAGCCGGTGTGCGAGCCTCCAGGACCTCTGGCGGCCTGGCGACCCCACTCCTGGCCAGCCCTGGCCAGGCCCTGCATGTCCTGTCTGCCCTGCAGCTTCCCAAAGCTCGGGGGCTACTGGGTGTCAGAGGGGTGAATGCAGAGAGGGAAGCAAATGAGAGTAATGTTTTCTATCCATTTCAGAAAAAGCTGAATGCAGGGGTGTGATGGCCTCTGGCTGGGTCACCTTGCTGAGTTACTTGGTTCCAGCCCAAGTCGTTCAAGCACTAACCTACGGTTGCCTTGAGGCATTTTACATATGAATTAAAGTCTTTAACCAGTTGACTCTGAGTAAGGGAGATGATCCTGGTTAATCTGGGTGAGCCCCATTTAATCACCTGATAGCCCTTAAAGCAAGGCTGAGGGCTTCCCTGAAACCAAGAGGTTCTGCCTGTGGACACAATTTCTGCTGTGCCCAAGGGTCTAGCCCACCTGTGTGCTCCCCTGCCTCTGGATTTCAGACTCACTGAGCTGGCCCCCCAAGCACAGAGGCCACTTCCTGGTTACAAAGCTCTTGAGACAGCACTGTAGCTATAGACGTGGATGTAGATGGGCATCCCCTACTGGCCCCACTTCTCTGGTTGAACCCTGACTCAACCAGGGCTTGAGGCAGGAGGGAACAGAGGCCAGCGTTTCTGTGCACCTGTGGTTATGATGCACTGCACTAACGACTTCACATACACAACCTCATTTAACCCCCAAGCAGTGCTGTGAAGTGTTCATCAGTGACAGTGCTTTAGGTTCCAAGTAACAGAAAACTCAACTCACAATGGATTAAACCACAGGGACATTGATAATCCTGCATGAGAAGTCCAGGGGACAGCAGCTCAGTGATGTCTGCAAGGACCCAATTCTCCATCTTTCGACTCTTAGCCTGTCATCTTGGCCTATCAGCAAAGGGCCCTCATGGTCACAAGATAGCTGCCATGGCCCAGGCATCACTGCCACATCCAGAGATAGAAAAATAACTTCCTTTTTCAACTTCTCTGATCCCAGAGACCCTCCTTGAAGACCTCCCCTCATCTCTCATTGGCCAGGATCACATCACATGCCTGTTCCTAAACCAATCCTTGGCAAAAGGAAGGAACAATCATGGTCAGCTTAAACCAATCAGATCTCCTGTCTGGAAGCACTTGGCCACTCAGTGCCTGACGGAATAACTGAGATTGTGCCAACAAGACAGATGGGGTGTGATTGTTTGGGTTGTTGTATTTGGTTCCTAGCAACCATAACAAATTACCACAAATGTAGGCACTCAAAACAACATCCACTTATGATCTCACATTCCGCAGGCCAGAAGTCCAGGCAGGCTCGCCCGGGTTCTCTGCCTAGGCTCCCACAAGGCTGAAATTAAGGTGCTGTTGACCTTGGGCTGAGGGGAAGAATCTGTTTCCAAGCTCACCCAGGGGTTGACAGAATTCAGATCCTTGTGGCTGCAGGACTGAGATCCCCATCCCTTGCTGACTGTCAGCAGGCGTTGCTCTCTACATGCCATGTCCTGTGTCCCTGTTCACCCTCCAACCAGCAACGACCCAAGTCCTCACACTTCACATCTCCCTAACTTCCTCTTCTGCACCAGCCAAGAAAGTTCTCTGCTTTTAAAGGGACACGTGTGACGAGGTGACACAGCTTAAGGTCAGCTGTCCCATATAACATAACACCATCCCAGGAGTGATACCTCACCACATTCACAGGCTGCAGGAATTAGGGTGTGGGATCTTGGGGGTCATTCCTAGAAATTCTGCTCCTGCACCAGCTGGGTCTGCCCTCCCTTACTTTCTGCCCAAGCCTGGTCCTCCAAGCTGCCGATCGACTCTGTTAGCTCCTGGGTGTCCTGTCCACCAATTCCTTTCCTGTTGCAACCATGAACCACTGGCTTGGGTACAGCCCCGAACAACTCCCTTCTCCTTTCTCTCCAATGAAGTGTCTGTCCTGCTATGGCAGCACCATGGCCACTGTGCGGGTGGGCAGACTTTCTAGGAATGACCCCGGAGATCCCACACCCTAATCCCTGCAGCCTGTGAATGTGGTGAGGACAAGGTGTCTCCATGGGAGCAATATCTCCCCCAGAGACATGCTGGAAATCTGTGGGGAGGGACTGTTTGCTTCAGTGACTAGGAGGATGGTGCTGCCAGCACTTGGGGGTGGATTCCAGGGATAGAGGCCTCCAGGTAGGCCCCGTACAACCCACCAGGATTGCCTTGTACCGCACCTGACTTCCAAATACCCTGCTGTGTGTTCGTTCTGTGAAAAACTTGCTTTCACTGCAATTAGCTGAGCCTAGGTCCTAAGTCTGCTTTCCATACAAACAGTTTTTTTTGCACAGGTTTAATATACAAAGAATTTTGCAAGAATGCAATGCTGTGTGAGTTGAGGGAAGGTTATACTTTGGTTTGTTTGGAATTTTCCAAGGGTGGCTCATCATTGCATAACCACATGACAGATGATAGCAACATCTGTGAAGCTTTACCAGCTGGTGAGGAGTTCCTGTGTCCACTAGCATTCATTACTCTGCGTCCCAGGGAGTCTGCATATCTGTCTATCTGTCTGTCCATCTGTCCCTCCATCCATCTATCTGGATACCTTTTCCTAGTCCTTATTTCAAAATGTCAACTATAGGGAAAGAGCGTCAACAACATTCCACTGAACATGACCTTACCTCTCTCACATTCAAACTTGGCCATTATAAATAGTTTTAAGCACCTGAAATTTTCTTTATATCTGAGCATTTGCTTACTGAAATGTATGTTATAAAATTCCTTTCTCCTTTAAATCACAAGGCATCACATTAATTTTTTCAAAGTATGTGTAATGACAGGGTCTATTAGCTCATTTAGGGACAGCACAGGAATGTTCCAAAATATCCATTATCAAAAGAGGGTGTCAGTATGTTAGCGGCGGGGTCCTCTGCTGTGGGGGGGATAGAACGAGTGGCTGAGGGACAGGGCAAGAGCTTGGCTCCGCCAGTGCCCACAGCTTATGATGTGCTGCTGTCCAAGCGTTTGCCCCATGTCAGACACCCTCCTAGGGGCTGGGTCATCTCTCACCGTACCTGCAGAGCACCTGTGCTGCTATCCTTTAGTTACTATTTTGCCTTACGTCATCTCACTCTTTTTACTTAATTTAAAAGGAAGTTTTATCACTGTCATAAACATGAAACTAAAATGGTTCATTAACTGTCTTTAGTACACATTATACTAAATACTTAACTGTTTAAAACACACACACACACACACACACACACACACACCTGTTTATCCGAGTGCCAAACAGAGGCAGGAGCTCCCCATGTTTAAAAGTACCATTATTTCGGGGCCTCCCTGGTGGCGCAGTGGTTGAGAGTCCGCCTGCCGATGCAGGGGACACGGGTTCGTGCCCCGGTCTGGGAGGATCCCATATGCCGCGGAGCGGCTGGGCCCGTGAGCCATGGCCGCTGGGCCTGCGCATCCGGAGCCTGTGCTCCGCAACGGGAGAGGCCATGACAGTGAGAGGCCCGCATACCACAAAAAAAAAAAAAAAAAAAAAAGTACCATTATTTCTTTTCATCTGCATGGCACCCCAGGGCCCATCAGTGTTTTCTGCTCAATGAACAGAGGATTGAGATGGAGGCCGGGGGGCGGGGGCAGTTGCGGAGCGTCACACCGCGAAGCCACGGTCCTGCGGGGGGGAACCCAGATCAGGCAGCTCCCGAGAACCCCCTTTTGCATTGCAGAACCAAGGGAGGCTCTGTCCGTCGGTGGCCCGGGGCTGGGCGTGAGCTGCCAGGGCTGGAAGGAGTAGGGGGAACATCTGGCCCTTGTCAGATCGTGTTGGCCGCCGGGCTCCAGCAGGAAGAAGGCGTCAGAGGGAGGCTCGCTCGGGGCTCAGGGCGGCATGCAGAGGTGCGCAACTGGAGGGGACGCCCTGCTGACACGAGGACGTGGTCTGTCCGGGCATGAGGGGAGAGTGGGCAGCCGAGGGCCCGCCTCTCCCCAGGAAGGCCTGGAGCTGAGAGGGAGGTGCTCCGCTGTGCCTGTGGGGTGACAGGAGTCTCTGCAGGTCCCAGAAGTTCCCCCAGCCCCTCCATGCCCCCAGAGGAGAGTGGCCCGAGGTGGGCACGGGGTGGACGTGGGGTCACAGGCCAGCGAGGGCCTCTGCCGGTCTTTGCAGTCCTGGTTGTCTCAGGTCCTGGACTGACCTGGTGAATCTCTAACTCCCCTTAGCCAACCTCTCTTTTTAACAAAGAAAGAACAGCCTGAAAACAGGATCTAGCTAGAACTGGCTGTTTTGTTGTCTTTGTTTTTCTGGTTACCTTCTATTTATGGCAAGAGACAGTGGCTTTTTACTCTTGGTGATAATGTTTCCTATGAAAGGAAATCTGTATTAGTCAACAATAGGGCCAGTGACCCAAAATGCCTGCAGTTTGGGAAGGTCTTCCTCACCCTCTCACCTGGAGGGTCCACCCCTCTGACAGCCCCCATCCATGGGACTCAGCAGTGATGGGGCTGGGACTCGCCCCCGTCCGTGGCTCCAAAGCTAGCGCTCTCCTGTCTTTCTGGAACAATCCAAGAGCAGAGGGACGGGAGGAGCTGGAATCCCCCGCCCCCGCTAGTCACGTGAACTACTGCCAATGGTGTCATTCATCCGTTCCTGCATTCATCTTTCAACAAACCTTGATGGGCCACTCTGTCCTGTGCTGGCTGCCCTCCAGGAAATGCCGTCTGTTGGGGGAAACACAGCACAACAGCCGCTGGAGACCGTGGGAGCTCAGGGCATCCAGGTAGGGAGGCAAGCTCTGAAAGGAAGCGACGTTTGTGTCGGGGACCCGGCAGGTGCATGGCTGAAGGACCAGCAGGGGTTTCCAGGCAGAACTAGCTCGGGATGGGTACACCCTGCAGCTCGAAGGAGCTGCGTGCTCTCAGCAAGTTTCCCCAGCTCTGGACGTCAGTTTTCTCATCTGTGAAATGGCAGGAATGAGAATAAGTTTTTCTTAGGGCTGCTGGGAGGAATAGATGAGTTTTTTCATTAAAACACTCAGAGCGTACATACTATCTATAAAATAAATAGGTAAGCAACAAGGACCTACTGTAGAGCACAGGGAACTCTACTCAGTATCTTGTAATAACCTACGCAGGAAAAGAACCTGAAAAAGAATTATGTGTGTGTATGTATATACATACACATACACACAAGTATAACTGAATCACTTTGCGGTACACTTGAAACTAACATAACGTAAATTAACTATACTTCAATTTTTAAAAATTAAATCTGTATATATACGGGAAAAAAAACACTCAGAGCAGCGTCTGGCACACAGTAAGGTGCTGGCCGTGGTCATCACATGCAAGGACCTAGAGGGCAACGCGCCGGGGGGTCCGTGGGTTGGGCTCTGCCATGCCCAGGGGGCATCAGCAGCCATAAGCTGGAGGGCTGGGCCGGGTCAGACCGTGAAGGACCCTCGAGGTTGTGTTAAGGACACTGGCGTTCTTTCTCTTGGCCACAGAGAGCCACTGAAGCATTTTGCAGGGAAGATGGACGGGGTCAGAGCTGACCTCTGCTCCCTTTGGCAGCCAGAGTAGAGTGGGGACTGGAGGGCAGAAGTGGAGGTGGGCAGGGGGACTTCTCGCCACCTGTGGGACCCTCTTGAACAAAATACATCCTTTCCTCCTCCGGATCTTAGGTTCGTCACTTGCGGAAACTAGCTTGGGGAGCGGCTGGAATATGGGGGGATCTGGACTTCTCTGGTCAGCCGTGGGAAGACACAGAAGGCTTTAGAGCAGGGTCAGGGCTGTTTTCCAGATAATGGCCATGACAGCAAGTGCTGATGGCCTGGGGGTGGGTGGAAAGAGACACATACTTATCAGGTTACAGGGTCCTCTCTGTGACTTTGGGGCTGGAGCATTCAAAGAAGCTGGAGCTGCAAGTCAGGGGGGCCATAGCACTCAGTCCACCCAGGGTGGGGGGCACAGGTGACCTCCACCTGCCCCCAGGTCACTCCATCTCCTCCCCAGAGCCAACCCCAGGGATCTCGTTCTTATGGGAAACCCTCATTAAACCACTGGGCCCTGTGGTCCAGCCCCAGGGCCAAGAGCTGTCAGATTTCTAAGGCCGGACTATTCCAACAAAGCCTTTCACAAACTACTGCAGTGAGGGTTTGCAGTCAGTCAATCAAGAAATATTACACAGGGCTTCCATGCTGGCGCAGTGGTAGAGAGTCTGCCTGCCGGTGCAGGGGACACGGGTTTGTGCCCAGGTCTGGGAAGATCCCACAGGCCGTGGAGCAGCTGGGCCCATGAGCCGTGGCCGCTGAACCTGCGCGTCCGGAGCCTGTGCTCCGCAACGGGAGAGGCCACAACAGTGAGAGGCCCGCGTACCACAAGAAAAAAAAAAAGAAATAGTACACAGACGTGTCCTCTTAGCCTGAACCCCTCTCAAGTGGCCTTTTGCAGGTCAAAAGCAGGAAAAGTCAGCAATTCCATCTGGGTCAGCCTAACACAGCTTCCACCACCTGTAGTATGAAGCTCAGTGGGGCCTGTGAAGCAGGGAGTGGGCCGTGGGGAGGTCGGGCTGGGCAGGGCGTGGACCCGGGTCCGGATCACCGTCCTGCCCGCAACACCTCTGTGACATAATCTTTTCATCCTCTGAGGAACAGCAACCTCAGAGCCCAGGGATGAGAGTTGCCCAGAATAGCACACCAAGGCCCAGCCCAGAGCAGGGTGCCAGGTGAGGGCCAGCTCACCCGTTCTCCGGTCCGCTCTGCGAGCCCGCCACCCTGGCCCTGCTGCCCCGGTCTGTCCCCAAACACCTGCCACCTTACTTCCTCTGCCCAGGCCTCTTTCACGCTGCTCAAGCCCAGGTCCTGCCTCCTTCAGGCCGCCCGCCCCGCTCTGCAGACCCAGCGGCCTCCTTGTCTGGGGGAGGTCCAGCCCTGCGTCCAGCGGGCACGGCCCTGAAGAGTGAGGGCTGTCTGTGTCCTCCCTGCCTGATGGTCCCGTGTCTCCACCCAGAGGACCACTGAGAGCAGGGACTGCGCCCCTCTCCCCGCCCACCGCCGCCTGCACGGACCCAAGCATTGTAGGTGCCACAGAATAGCATGTATACTGCAGCCCTCTGCCCAGCACCATTGCTGCGGCCCCCCTGGACTAGGCCCTGCGTATGACCTCCAGGTGGCCAAACCCAATGGACACTCTTTGGGTGGCCAAGTGGGTGACGGCACTTTACACGGGGACGGGGGGAGCAGGAGAGGCAGCTGGAGGAAGGAGGCGGGGTGGAGATGCCTGTGGGACATCCAGGTGGAGATGCCAAGGCAGCAGCTGCGCTGGGGAGCTCACTGGGAAACCAGATCTGAGAAGCCAGAGCTAGAGGCAGATTTGGAAGCCACTGGTGCTTGAAGCCACAGCACCGGCTGAGACCTTACAGAGGGAGTGCACACGAAGAAGAGAGGAGGCCCTCGGGTGGTGCCGAGGGCCGCGGGGGTTAGGGGCCAGGAGGAAGTAGCAGAGCAGACAAGAAAGGGTGCAGCGGAGGTTGAGCGTCTCCCGGAGCCGAGAGAAGGAGGCGTCCAGTGAGGGAGCGGTGTGGGGCCGCCCTGCCTCTGGAGGCCCGGCCGTGGGGCGGTGCCGGCCGACAAGACGGGCGCAAAGCAGGCAGAGACGCGGGTGGAGGAGCCGTGCGGCGGGAGGGTGGCTGCGTCTGTGTCAAGGCGGAGATATTACAGCTCGTCTGTGTGACACGCGAACGACCCTGCAGACTGACCCAGCAGAGAGGGGGGCAGCGATACAGGCCGTTAGAGACCAGCTGCTGGACGAGCGTAACACCCCACTCTGTTTCTCCGCAGCCCCGCTGCACTTGGAAAACTCCAAAGTGTGTCCTCATCCGTCCCACCCTCCGAACTCCGTCCTCGCTGGCTTCCTCTTCCCCCTTTCGTTGCATGTGACCTGTGGTCACCTAACGAGGACAGCAGCTGGGCTGGGCCATTCCAAGCTTGCCTTGCAAGCTTCCCCTGCACCTGGCGGGGCCACTGAGACGCGGGCCTGGAGCCAGGGGCCAGGGTGTAAACCCAGCTCCTCCACTTCCGAGCTGTGCGGCTTGAGCCAGTTACTCTGGCAAAATGGAGGGCATGATGGTACCTACCTCGCGGGGTTGTTGTGAGGAAATGTTCAAAGCCCTAGAACAGTGCCTGGCACCTAGCGAGCATGCTGAGAGATTTACTGTTGTGTTGACGCAGGAAGTCGCTCTTGGACACGGCTTCTGAGACGCCAGTGGCTGAGGGGATGCAGGCAGGGGAGGCCCAGCTTCTGCTAGGAAACTCTGAATAAGGGCTGTCCCCCCATCTCATTTTGCTTGTTGAAGCCCTTAAATAATTTAGGGGAAATATTAATTCCTCACAGTGGGAAGACTTAGACATTGCCTAGTCTGACTCTATCCAAAATTCCACCCATTGAAGTCCCTTATCTGCTTACATACCTCCTCTGCTGGGAAGCTCACCACCGCCGAACGCAGCCCATTCCATTCTTGGTCAGCAGTCCTTGTGAGAAAGCTTTTCCTCAAAGGGAGCTAAACCTGCCTTCTTCTGACGCTCTCTCGTCTTTGCTCCCCCTCCCCTTCATCCTGGTCAAGCACTCCCCTCTGGGGCCACATAAAGGCTACTTGCCTCCTCCCCTGCGTCTTGGAGACAGGGACCCTATACCCCTGTGTCTTCTCTTCTTTTGGCTGTGGTCTGAGCCTCTGGAATTGAGAGGGACTGTCACCTGCCCAGTTAGACCTCAAATGATATGACCTAAGCTCTAATCACACGGTTTCTCTTTGAACCAAGAATCCCCATCCAGGGGGGTCTCACACTGATCACTGCCAAGCACCTTCCCATTCTCGGCTCGCACTGGAGGAGCCTGAAAGCAGGACTTTATCAGTCAGAGTTACTGGCTCATAAAACACAAAAGGTTAGGCTTAGCTCCAGCTTCAGGCAGAACCCGATCCAGCAACTCTAATAATGTTACCAAGGATCCCTTCCTATTGCCGTCATTGTTAGGCTCTATCCGTAGCCCCCAGCGTCTCCAAGTGGCCCCCTAAGAGTCACAGGTGGCTGTGTCACATCTCCCCACGGCACACCTACTCGGTTGGGGAGAGGCTGCCTCTGTTTCGGGGAAATTCCCTGAGCCTACAGCTCCTTGCATCTCATTGGCTACCTGTGCAGCCCTTAGCCAATCATGGTGGCTGGGGGTGGGATTACGCTGATTTGTGTGCTACGCCCTCCTCTGAGCAGGTGAGCAGCCTGTGGCTGGGGGTGGGGACAATCAGGGAGCTGTCACCCCTGGGGAGGGGGTGCTGGATGGCCCCGAGCAGCGGATGGCTCACCCTGGGCCTCATGTGCAACCTTGCAGACCACCCCCACTTGTTTGGCTCAGCAGATGGTCCTCTGGGTGGTGAGTTCACCTGACCAACCCTGGGCGCCCACACCTGCTCGGGTTCTCTGTAGCGCCTTCTCCCCGTGTCCCAGTTACTCCGGGACAGCTGCCGTGGTACCCCTGACCGGCACGCGGCCAGAGGAGCTCCTGGCCAAGCCAATGGCTTCCGGGTCCCTGCCCTCTCACACAGGCCCGACCTCAAGAACCCAATCAGAGCTGAGAGGACCTCAGAGGCATCGGCTCCAGTGACCCACCTGCAAAATGGAGCCCAAGTCCCACTGCCCGTTCCTACTGGCAGCGCTGGGGTTGGAATCAAGGACCCCTGCCCGGCCCTCCTGGATGCAGACGCTCCTCAGAAGATTTTGACTTTAGTCTCGTTGGCTAAAATTCAGTTACAAGCCTACGATTTAGCTGCAAGGGAGGCTGAGTGAATATCCACCATGGAAGGCTGACTCAGCCATACTGGCCACTGGGTAGGGCGTCAATGGGGTCAGCCACAGAGACCACACAGGGGCTTCTGCAGGCACGTCACAGACAGCTTAGCTGTGCAGAGCGAGGAGTGGGGAAGGACGGGCCCATACCCCACGCTCTCCCGCAGGAAACTGGCTGCGCCCCCTCCCTCCCAACACCTGTGTCTTCCCACACCCACAGGTCGGAGGACAGGCGCCTCCCAACCTCCCCACGAGCCAGCCCAGAGCCACAAGCCGAGGGTGGTGCACCTGCGGGTGGTAGGACCGGAGGCCCAGACCTCCCTCCAGAGGGAGCCTGGGGCTCCGGCAGCAGAGACCCCCGCACGAAGGTCCGTCTCGCGCACCCAGGCGTGCTGCCAGCTCACGGCTGACCAGGCTGCGCCCCAGCCCTGCTCCCAGGGTCCCTTCTGAGCTGATGCTACAATCTGGCTTCCAGACAGAACCCCATCCCCTACCTGCTGAGGCTGGGCATCCCCAGCCCCCAGCCCCCCCACACCCGGGCCTGAGAGCAGACACCCAGCGGGGGAGGGTGGGATCCAGGGAGGCAGGTTCTGGCTCAGCATGGGAGAATGTGTCTCCTGTCAATCCCGTGTAGGCGTGGGTCGGGCCAGGGAGCTGGGGTGGAGTGAGCTCCCCATCATAAGAGGTGTGTAAGTAGGGCTGGACGGTCACCCCTCAAGAAGAGCGCAGAGACGCCCACCATCTTAAGAACCTGGGTCTGGTGGCTGTGGAGCATCAGGAGGAAAGGAGAGAAAAGCTGTCTGAGCCAGTGCCCCAGGGTTCTCAGGGCTCTACCAGCTCAGCTGCAGGCAGGAGTGGAAGGGCTGCTGGGTGCCATCCCTCCCACCCGACATCAGAGCCCCTACTGCCCCTGCCTCGGGCATTGGGACGACTGTGACGATAATGACACACCACACACACACACACACACACACACACACACATCATCATCATCATCATCATCAGGAAACTCCCACAATGAAAAACAAATCGTCAATATTGGAAATACACATAATCAAAAAGTCATGGACCAGTCCCCTCAAACCTGTTCTCTTGGGTCTGAGACACTTTTTATTGAGACAAAACAGAACGGCCCTGAGCCCACCCAGCTGGGTGTCCAAAATCAGGACACCTGAGCCAGTGGTTCCCAAACCTGCCAGCCGGCCAGGATCACCCAGGAGCCTCATGAAATGCAGGTGCCCAGGGACTTCCCTGGTGGCACAGTGGTTAAGAATCCGCCTGCCAACGCAGGGGACACGGGTTTGAGCCCTAGTCCGGGAAGATCCCACATGCCGCAGAGCAACGAAGCCCGTGCACCACAACTACTGAAGCCTGTGCGCCTAGAGCCCGTGCTCCACAACAAGAGAAGCCACCGCAATGAGAAGCCCGTGCACAGCAATGAAGAGTAGCCCCTGCTCACCGCAACTAGAGAAAGCCTGCGTGCAGCAACAAAGACCCAACGTAGCCAAAAATTAAAAATAAATAAATAATTTGTTTAAAAAAAAAGAAAGAAATACAGGTGTCGGAGCCCACCCCCAAGCTGCTGCGTGTGATCCTCTGGGGGCGGGGAGGTGGAGGATTCCACGGCCGTGCCCGTCAGGACACTGTCCGGGAGTGTCAGGCCTTTCGGTCCGAACCGGCTCTAGTTAAAGGGAACTTGCTGCTTCACATAATTCACTTAAAAGCCCAAGAGGGTCAGCAGACGCCATCCCTCCCAGCCTCACCTGCCGTCCTGTGCATGGGCTCCCCTCACGCTGACAAGGGGGCCCTCAGCAGCTCAGACCCACGCCCTCCAGACCCCAGGCTGGAAGAACAGTGGTGTCACCCTTCTCTGGAAGTTTAAGTCAAGTTTTGGCCCGACTCTCCCTGGCTACACTGGATCCCTGGCCCTGCCTGCACCAGTCATGTGGCTGGGTGGTCTGTGCTCTGACCGGCCAGGCTGGACTCACATGTCCCCCAAGCCAGGGTGGAGTGGAGGTGCCCCTGGAGACGGGGCCTGACGCCGGGCAGCCGGACCCCAGTTGGGCATGACATAACCCAGGGTTTCTGACGCTCATTCCACCTGGAGCGCACCAAGAGGCATGGCCACGTCAGGGATCACATTGAGTCACACATGTGACACCCCTCCCTGCACATCCCTGGGCGTTGGAGGCATGCAGTCCCTGAGAGTTGAAGATCGGTTCACTGGGTGCCCGTGCCCTGCAGAGCCCCGGCCCAGCCCGAGAGAGGGTCTTGGCCCCCTTGGCTGAGATCACCGTGTCCTCAGTGGGAAGTAACACGCCCATTGAGGGCACAGATGGGCCCTGGCTTCTCAGCAGAGAGGAGAGGAAGGCTTGTCGCTCCCACTGTCCCCCTGTGAAACCCAGGGAGGGGGTCCCGGGCCAGGCACACGGGAGGGAGCCGCACGGCACAGGCCAAGGGGGTGGGAGAGCCACTGTCTGGCGGAGGGGGTGAGGGACCGGCAGGGGAGATGGCACCAGGGCCTCTCTCCCCTCCCCCCCGCCCCCCCCCCCGGAGAGCTGCCTGCTTCCCCCATCTCTGTCCCTTACCTGCAGCCCATGCTTCTCCAGCAGCGGACGAGCAGCTGTTCCGCTCGGTCGAGGGCCAGGCCGCCTCTGACGAGGAGGACGACCATGAGAAGTGGCAGGAGGACAAGGGGCCACCGGCTGAGGTCAAGGCCCTGCTGGCCGGCCTCTCCAGCTGCGGGAGTGGGTGCGTGTGCCGGTGAGGACGCCCGGGACCGGGCACCAGGGCGCCGGGCTCTCACAGTCGTCCCGGAAGTGCAGGGCGGCCCCTCCGTGCAGTGACAGACCTTGAACGTGGGAGGCTGACCCCCGATTCACGTCCAGGCTCGGTCACCTCCCTGCCCTCTGACGCTCTGTGCCCTCATCTGTTGGGGGAGGGGAGAAGACGGCCCCCGGCATGGGCGAGGGTGAAATGAGATGAGCCAAGGCACAGTTCCTGGTGGTTTAATTCCCACTGAGTCTCACCTCCTTGGCCACGGTCCCAGGACCTGCCCCGAAGCTCTAGGGGGACCCTCAACACATCAGTCCCTTTCCTAACCCGCTGCTCCCGACACCTGGGGCGCCTCGGCCAAGTCGCCCAACTTCTGAGCCTCAGTCTTCCTGTCTGTCAGATGGGACAGTAACACCTGTCTGGCAGAGGTTTTGTGAGGATTCTCCATCGAGGATGTAAAATGCCCCATGGGTGCCCGATCCCAGCAGGTACTCCACTGGGGGGCGGCCTTGACTTTTTAAATTATATTGTAAAGTTCAGTTGATCTTCCAGGGTCATTGTTATCACCAACCCTTTAAGTCAACAAACATATACTAAGCACCTACTCTGTGCCAAACAAATTTGGGGGCACCGGGAAAACAGCACTAACCAAGACAGGCCCTCTGCCCTGGAGCCTCTGTTCCAGTGAGTGGGGACAGGCGTGAGGGAGAGGCGGGGCAGGGGCAGGACATGCTGGGAGGGCCTCTGGAAGGTGCTGTTTGAGAGGAGCCCTGAATGAGGGAAAAGCATTCCAGGCAGAGGGAACAGCAAGTGCAAAGGCCCAGAGGCATGTAGGAGGGGCCATAAGGAGCCTGCGGTGGCTGGAGTAGAATGAGTGAAGGTGGGTGGGAGGGAGGTCGGGAGGTCACGGGGCAGAGTGGGCGAGGCCTCTGGCTTTTGCTGTGGTGAGATGAGGAGCCGCGGGGGTGGGTGAGCAGGGGGTGCCATAGCCCCGCTTAGCTTTCAGGGGAGACAGACTTGGTAATAACACCCCCCTCCCAGGCTGGAGCAGACTCTGAAAAGCAGCTCCCTCAGCGCTGGCACTCTCTTTCGCTGCAGGTGTGACGACCAGACAGCCAAGAAGCTCAGGACCTACTTCACCCACTTTGGCAGTGCCGACCATGCCCGTGCCCTGGGGGAGCTGGAGCAGCTGGGGACGCAGGGCTGCAGTGGGAAGACCCTGGGGACACCAGGGGAGGAGGTCAGCTGAGTCCCACAGGCTGAGAGCTGGACCAATGCTAGAGTCTCTCACAGGCGGAAGAACTGAGGGATCTCAGCCGAGTGCTGTGCCCCATTCACAGATGCACAGACCAAGACTCAGAGAGAAGATGATTTAGATCTAATGAAGAATATTTTGGTTGCAAGTTAAGGGATACATCTCAGATTAGCTCGAGTGAAGAACAGGAATTTTTAGAATATGGAGCTGGGAGAACAGTTTCAAAAGAACAGCTAAGATGAGCTTCAGGCACTTCAGCTTCCTAACATGGATCCAGGGAGGCAGATTGCCTCCACCTATCTGCTCTGTATTTTTCTGGGTGCTGACCTCACTTTCCCCTACTTCAGAGGGGCTTGCTCCATGTGGCGGGGGGAGGGAAGGTAGGACCACAGGCAGCTCTAGGCTCCCATCAGCCCACTGAAGAAACGCCAGGGGAACAATAACAGCCCAGTACATTAAATCTCAGGGAAGAACTCCAGTGGTCCAGGCTCAGTCACGTGCCCATGCCAGGGCCAATCCCTGTGGTAGGCGGGCAGGGTCCCATGACTGGCAGCTCCATCAAAGTCAGATGAAATGGAAGAGGGACACTTCCCTCAAGGGAAGTTAGTGAGTTTGTTGTGGAGGAGAAGGGTGGTGCCGGGCAACACCAAGAGAGGTGTCTCCATCTCAACAAGACCACTAAGCATTTTTTTTCTCATCTGTCTACACCATGGCAACTTCCCTGTTCCATAGTAATCAAACATGGAATGCTATGGCAAGTTATTATTACACTAAGCCCTCTAGCACAATGCACTTTCGCAAACTGATTTTGGTAAAAAGAGTTTTATATTTATATACCCGAGATTCTAAATCCATAGTTTTGTTTTCTTTTGTTTTTTCAACGTATCTGTGATCTGATACAGTTCCAAAGGGCACAGCGACCACTCCTTTCTAATTAAATCTCAGACAGGCGGCTGGGGAGCTCAGTTACTGAGACCCACAGACGATGTTCCCAGGCCTCCTCTCTCCTGCCCGAAGCTAAGCGTCCAATGCCTTCAGCTGCTTCTCTTTCCCTCCATCGGTGCTAAGAGAGGGGGCTGCCTCACCCCTGCCATCCCTGCTTTGGAAGGCAGGTGGCCATGCAACATTTTGCGACCTCCCAGCATCCACCCTCTGGTATTCTGATGGGATCAACAGCGTCAGTGCCCCCTGGCCAGGGGTGGGCCAGTGACTGTGGCTGGGCCAGTCGGGCCCCTCTCCTGGGGCTCTCTGTCCCGAGTGAGGGGGGAATGGCTGGAGAGTGTTCTCAGCTGCAGCACCCGGACAAGAGGCTCGAGATGTGTCCGCTGCCTCATCCTGAGGCTCTCCAGCTTCCAGTCCATTCTGGGAACAAGGCACTAGCCTGCCAGTGAATCCTCTTTCTGTTCAAACTAGCCAGATCGGTGTGTTGCTTGCAGCCAAAAAAACTTTAAAAAGTAAAAGCAGATGGACAGAGAAGAGAAGGGAGGAGGGAGTCCTTCCACCAGAAAAGGAGGGCTGTGTATCCTTACATCAGCCTGACTCACTGTGTGGCCTTAGGCCCGGCACTCAGCTTCTCTGGGCCTCGGTGCCATCCCTGGGGAGACGGTGGGGCTTCTATGTGCCTGACCACCTGGCAGGCTTGGGGGGCCAGAAGAGATGACCTCTGTGAAAGGGTCAAGGCAGGCCATGGGCCCTGCCTGGGGATGCTGCTGTGAGTATGGAGCAGAGGGCAGCAGGGCGGGCACTGAGCCCGTTGGTCCCCCACAGGCAGAGCTGCAGCAGAAGGTGGACGAGAATGAGCACCTGAGGCTGGAGCTGCAGATGGTGGAGACAGAGAGGGTGCGGCTGTCCCTGCTGGAGGAGAAGCTGGAGGACGTGCTGCAGCTCCTGCAGAGGCTCCGGGACCTGGTAGGCTCACGGGAGCTGGCACAGCCAGGGAAGGGGAGGAGCTTGGGGTGTGGGGCTGGGGAGCCCGGCCTGTGTCGGGCACTGGCTCTGAGCTTTCCCCACGTGGGCAGGTGTCATCTCTACTTCCAGATGTAGAAAGAGCTCAGGGAAGCTAATCCAAAAAAAGGGGAGGCTCTCTAATTCATTTTATGAAGCGAATATAACTTTGATCTCAAAACCAGAGGACAATAAATATAATAAGAAAGGAAAATGATAAGCTAATGTCATATTTAAATATGGATGCAAAAATATTAAATAGCCTATTAGTAAACCAAATCTGGCAGTGTTTAAAGAAATGCAGTATGACTAAACTGGATTTATCCCAGGAATTCAAAGATGATTCAATATCAAACATCTATTAACACAGTACACCACACTGCAGATTACAAGGAGAAAAACCACGTGTTCATCTCAATAGAGGAACAGTCAGTAACAGCTCCTCTTATTATAAAACCTCTTGGCAAGTTAAGAACAGGAGGAATCGTCCTTAATCAGATTAGGAGTCTCAGCCAACTACCTCTCACAAGCCTCACACTTATTAGTGAAATGTTAGAAGGAATCCTTCTAAAAATCAGAATCAAGACAAGCATGCCTGTCATCACTGCTTCTGCCACGTACAGGTTCTAGCCAATGCAGTAAGACAAGAAGAAGAAAGGATGTGGGCTTCCCTGGGGGCGCAGGGCTTAAGAATCCGCCTGCCAATGCAGGGGCCACGGGTTCGAGGCCTGGTCTGGGAAGATCCCACATGCCGCGGAGCAACTAAGCCCGTGAGCCACAACCACTGAGCCTGCAAGCCACAACTACTAAGCCCACATGCTGCAATTACTGAAGCCCATGAACCTAGAGCCTGCGCACCACAACAAAGAGCAGCCCCCGCTCACCACAGCTAGAGAAAGCCCACACAAAGCAATGAAGACCTGACGCAGCCATAAATAAATAAATACATAAATAAATACATAAAAAGAAAGGATGTAAGGACTAGAAAGGAAGAAACAAAGTGATTAGTAATTATGTATCACAATACTGAAGAGAATCTAAAGGCAAATTATTGTGATTCTTTGGCAAGGTGCCCAATTTTTAAAAAAATCATGAGACAGAAATCAATATTTCTAAATAGCATCAGCAAACCATTTAAAATTTTTTCTTAAGAGACACTAACTTAGCCAGGATTGATTGCACAGCCACTATGAGCTGGAAGGAGGATGTGAACACAGGTCTTCAGGGTTTGAAGTGGGCTCTGCCTGTGCTTCAGGCTGCCCAGGATGTAGGGCTACCGAGGCCCAGCCTGATGTGACACAGCCTGGGAGAGTGGCAAGTGGCAGCCCCGCACCTGTGGGCCGTGAGGGTAGTGGTTCCCAGCACAGCTCTGGGCCATGGATCCTGCAGGCAAATGCTGGTTCTTCCATCTCCCAGCTGGGTGGCTTTGGGCAGATTTCTCATTTTCTCAGCATTGCTTTTTTTTTTTTTTAATTTTTTAAAAATTTATTTATTTATTTTGGGCTGTGTTGGGTCTTTGTTGCTGCACGCGGGCTTTCTCTAGTTGCAGTGAGCAGGGGCTAATCTTTGTTGTGGTGCACGGGCTTCTCATTGCGGTGGCTTCTTTAGTTGTGGAGCATGGGCTCTAGGCACACAGGCTCAGTAGTTGTGGCTCGCGGGCTCTACAGCGCAGGCTCAGTAGTTGTGCCACACGGGCTTAGTTGCTCTGCGGCATGTGGGATCTTCGCGGACCAGAGCTCGAACACGTGTCCCCTGCATTGGCAGGCAGATTCTTAACCACTGCGCCACCAGGAAAGTCCCCAGAATTGCTTTTTTCACTGCTTAAAATGAGAATAAAACAAGCTCTTTCAAGGATTAAAGGAGCTGATGCATCAAGAGGCTCTCTGTTCACAGTCGTTTCCCAAGTGCCTACTTGGGCACAAGGACAGTAATCTGTAAGCACGTGATCTCTGAAGAAATAGGTCCTGCATGCTGCTCCATCACCCACCTAGAGTCTGGGCAGTGTGGCCACCCTAGGGGTGGGGGCCAGGGAGGGACCATGGGCAGCGGGACTCTATCTGCCACAGGGAGCCACACAGAAGCTCGAAAGGGCCACCAAGTGCCACCCGCCCTCCACTTCTTTTTAAGAACATATCGAAAAGAGCCCTGGGGAAGATTTTGCTGAGCACACTGGACGCTTGCAGGGACCCTGCACATGGTAGGTGAGCCCCCGACCCCATCTTCCAGAGCCTGGCTGCAGCTGGAGGGCATCCTGACCTGGCACCTCTGTCCTAAGTGTCTGGGCTAAAAAATGCCACCTCATTCCTGCCCTGCCCACCTGCAAAGGGTACATTCAGGAACAGGCTTCTGGAAGCTGAAGGTGCTATTTGACAAGAGCAGGGAGCACCCCAGGGAAAAGGCCAAACAGAAGCCAGTGTGGCCAGACCCCAAGGGAGCCAGGCAGTTCCCTGTGGGCAGTTTAGACTCACCCACAGTCCTGGGCTTACTGTGGAGGAAGGGCTGTTATCATACCCATTCCACAGATGGGAAGATGGAGGCACAGAGAGGCCAAGGGCCAGCCATGCCAAGACCTCAGGTCTCTCCCTTAAGCACTAGGCCACGTGGCCCCGTTGTTTAGACAAAGTTCAGGGCAGCAGGATTTCATCAGTGCCAGCTTGTGCCCAATGAAATCAGGAGGAGCAAGGCCGGCTCCTGCCTGACAGGGCCTCACAGGCTGGCGGGGAGACAGACGGGTGATGAGCATTTGCTCGCTGGCCTCACTGGGCACCGCTAGGCAGGGCTCAGGTATGTCCAGTGCCCTGAATGGCCCCTGGTACCAAGGAGGAGGTCAGAAACTATGCATTAGAAGGTCCCTTCCCCAGGGTCCTCGGTGGGAGGGGAGCAAGGGGGGGACAGCTGAACAGGGCCGGGGAGGGCCCAGGGAGGAGGCGGAGCAGCTGTGGGCCAGAATGAGCCGACTGACCCGCCCTGCTGCCCACTCTTTCTTTTCAGAGGGGACGTCTGGCCCCTCAGCCATGCTGGATGCCCTGCACCGAGCTCTGGCTGGCTGTGAGCTCCTGCGTAGAGAGCCCTTGGCAGCAGCCTCTGCAGCTCCAGCACTCAGCAACTCCCTCCTCATCTCCTGCTGAGGTTGCTAGCCCAGTCTGTGGGCCCCCTGGGCAGCCTGGCCACCATCAGACCAGCCTCGAGGAACAGCCTGGCCACCAGCACATCCTCAGAACCCTGGAGGTGCAGGCTCCTTCTGAGACTGGCCCAGGTTCAGAGCCCGGCGGCCATCTCTTCCTTGGGTTCCTCCCAGATTCCCTTGCAGCCCCTGCATTCCTGCTGCCAGGGTCCACACTGCCCTACGGTTGCTGGATCAGCCTGTACCTGCTGCAGTCTCCCGTGCCCTTGGAGTGGAGCTGCACACTCTTCTGCCCGGTCCAGTCCAGAATCCCTTCCCTGGGCTCCCAGGGTCTCCTCCCCTTCCTCCCCACAGCATGCCTGCCGCAGGGACTCTGTGTCCCCCGGTCCACCGGGGAAACTACTCATGCCTCAGGAATTGTGGAAGACCAGGCAGGGCTGCGGGAACTCCAAGGGAGGCAGCGTGATCACTGCAGGCTTCCTGGTGGAGCTGGCCTTGAACTAGCTCTAGAAGAGGGATAGGATTTAGATAGGCAGAGAGGACGGAAGGGCATTTCATGTGAGGTGAAAGCGAGAGCAGAAGTGTGGGGCCAGAAAGGGCCCCCATTAGTACAGAGCCCAGAGCCCCTCTTTCCTGAGCACACAGTAGGTACCAGGCCTTGTGGGGTCACAGGAAGGAGGAGGACAGGCTGCCTGGTCTCCTCTACCTTAAGCTCCCGTAGGGGAGAGAGATACGATGGCAAGCAGTGCAACGCGGGTGAAATCCGGGCTACCCTGAGGTAGAAGAGAGGGTTCTGCATTAAAACTGCAAACCCCAAAGCTATGTCAGAGTGTGAAGGCATATGTGAATATACGAAAATTAGAATTTTTGTGTATACAAAAAAACTCCACAAATAAAGTCAATTATCAAAGGCAATGGTTTGATAATATTTTTATTAAAAAAAAAAAAAAGAAGAGAGAGTTCTCAGAGCTCAGCTGAGAGGGATCAGTTCGATCCAAGGAGGATGAAGCACTACAGAGACGGCAGGACGAGGGCAGATGCCGGCAGGGACGGGGCAGGTCAGGGGGGCCTTGAGGACAGACGAGGGCTTAGGACTCCATCCCCCAGCCAATGGGGGCCTTGGAGGGTTCTGACCTGCCTCCCAGAGCGTGGAGCAGAGAGGAGGAGACAGGAGGCTGGAGGAGAGTCACCGGGACACAGAAGGGGAACCCTGGGGGAAGGCGATCAGGGGAGCCCGGGACAAGCAGGCACTCCTGGGCAGGAGCCACAGGGGGCGCTGGAGGACAATGCCCAGCCTCGTGTCTTGTACGAACCTCATCTCACTGGGGGCAAGTTTATAACGTGGACTAGGATGTAGAGGTGCCCAGAGAGGCTGGATGCGCTACCCAGCATCACACAGCAAATTAGCATCCAACACTGGACTGAGGCCTGTTTTCTAATCTCATATCTCACACAATTCCTACCACTTCCAGCTGTCTCTGGCTAGGAAACCCCAGGCTTGGAGTCTGGATTAGTTATGGTACACGCTAAACCACCCTGATAAAAGAGATCCCGATATACTCTGGGTCAGACAGGATAGAACTCTCTCCCCTGTAACAGTCCAGAGGTGAGTGGTCCTGGTTGACAGAGCAGCTCCGCTCCACGTCGTCACCCAGGGATCAAGGTTCCTTCCACTTTGTTGCTCTGCCTTGCCCTAGGGTGTCACCCTCCTTTGCATGGTGGAAGCCAATTCACCAGCATTGCACCTGCCCTCCACAGGAAGGAGGAGAGAGGAAGGGCAGGCTCAGGCACCCTGGCTCACATCTCCTCTACGCTCATCCCATATGTCTCATGAACACTGACGCAAAAATCGCCAACAAAATATTAGCAAGTCGAATCCAACACTGTATAAAAAGAATTATACACCACGAACAAGTGGGATTTATCCCAGGTATGCAAGGCTGTTTCAACATCCAACAATCAACTAATGTAATCCATCACATCAACAGGATGAAGAAAAATCACATGATCGTATCAACAGGTGCGGAAAAGGCATTTGAAAAAAAATCCAACATCCATTAATGACTTTAAAGAAACAACTGTCAGCAAACTAGGAAAAGAGGGGAACTTCCTCAATTTGATAAAGAACATCTACAGAAAACCTACAGTGAACATCACACTTAATGGTGAGAAACTAGACACTCCCACTAAGACCAGGAACAAGGCAAGATGTCCCTCTCAGCATTCATCTTCAACATCTTACTAGAAGTCCTAACTAATGCAAAGGACAAGAAAAGGAAATAAAAGGTGCTATGGAGTGAATATCTGTATCCCAACATATGTTGAAACCCTCATCTCCAAAGTGATAGTATTGGAAGATGAGACCTTTGGGAGATGATTAGGTCACAAGGGTGCAGCCCTCAGGATGATTAGTGCCCTTATGAGAACGGACATGGAACAGGCTTCCTCCCTCTGTGTCTCCATCATGTGAGGCTACAACGAGAAAAGGGGCCATCTGTAAACCAGGAGGAGGGCCCAACCAAGAACCTGACCATGCTAGCACCCTGATCTCGGACTCCCAGCCTCCAGAACTGTGAGAAATAAATATACTTGTTTTAAGCCCCCCAGTGTATAGTATCTTGTGACTAAGGCAAAAGGCAATACAGATTAGGAAGGAAGAAACAAAACTGCCTTCATTTGCAGGTGACATGATCATCTACATAGAAATCCAAAAAAATCAATGAAAAAGGGAATTAAAAAGCAACTATAGTAAGATTGCAGGATACGAGGTTAATATACAAAAGTCAACTGTTTTTCTAATGCCAGCAACAAACAAGTGAAATTTGAAATCAAAACACAATGCCATTTACATTGGTACCATCAAAAATGAAATACTTAGATATGAATCTAACAAATGTGTACAAGATCTATATGAGGAAAATTAGAAAACTCCAATAAAATAAATTAAAGAAATAAATGGAGGGTTTCCCTGGTGGCACAGTGGTTAAGAATCCACCTGCCAATGCAGGGGACACAGGTTTGATCCCTGGTCTGGAAGGATCCCACATGCCGCGGAGCAACTAAGCCTGTGCACCACAACTACTGAGCCTGTGCTCTAGACACTGTGAGCCACAACTACTGAGCCCACATGCCACAACTACAGAAGCCCACATGCCTGGAGCCCATGCACCGCAACAAAGAGTAGCCCCCACGCAGCAACAAAGACCCAACTCAGCCAAAAATAAACAAAAAATAAGTAAAATAAAATAATAAAATAAATAAATTATTTTTTTAATGAAATAAATGGAGGTATATTCCATGTTCATGGACAGGGAGACTCAATATTATCAAGATGTCAGTTCTTCAAGCTGATCTCTCCATTCAATGCATTTCTGATCAAAATTCCAGCAAGTTATTTTGTGGGTATTGACCATCTGATTCTAAAGTTTATATGGAGAGGCCAAAGACCCAGAGTTGCCAACTCAATATTGAAAGAGAAGAACGAAGTTGAAGGACTGGCAGTATCAGACTTCAAGACTTACTACAAAACTACAGTCATCAAGACAGTGTGGAATTGTACTACCTCACACTGGTCAGAATGGCCATCATTAAAAAGTCTATAAATGGGGGGCTTCTCTGGTGGCACAGTGGTTGAGGGTCTGCCTGCTAATGCAGGGGACACAGATTCAAGCCCTGGTCTGGGAAGATCCCACATGCCACAGAGCAACTGGGCCCGTGAGCCACAACTACGGAGCCTGCGCGTCTGGAGCCTGTGCTCCGCAACAAGAGAGGCTGCGATAGTGAGAGGCCTGTGCACCGCAATGAAGGGTAGCCTCCGCTCACCACAACTAGAGAAAGCCCTCGCACAGAAACGAAGACCCAACGCAGCCAAAAATAGAAATAAATTTTTAAAGAAGTACAAATAACAAATGCTGGAGAGGGTGTGGAGAAAAGGGAACCCTCCTACACTGTTGGCGGGAATGTAAGTTGGTGCAGCCACTATGGAAAACAGTATGGAGGTTCCTCAGAAAACTAAAAACAGAACTACCATATGATCCAGTAATCCCACTCCTGGGCATATATCCAGAGAAAACCATAATTCGAAAAGACACATGCACCCCAATGTTCACTGCAGCACTATTTGCAATATCCAAGACATGGAAACAACCTAAGTGTCCGTCGATAGAGGAATGGATAAAGAAGATGTGGTACATATATACCATGGAGTATTACTCAGCCATAAAAAAGACCGAAATAATGCCACTTGCAGCAACACGGATGGACCTAGAGATTGTCATACTGAGTCAAGTAAGCCAGACAGAGAAAGACAAATGTCATGTGATATTCCTTATATGTGGAATCTAAAAAAAATGGTACAAATGAACTTATCTACATAACAGAAATAGAGTTACAGATGTAGAAAACAAAATTACGCTTACCAGAGGGCAAGGCGGGGTAGGGATAAAATGGGAGATTGGGACTGACATATACACACTGCTATATATAAAATAGGTATCTAATAAGAACTTACTGTATAGCACAGAGAACTCTACTCAATACTCTGTAATGGCCTATATGGGAAAAGACTCTAAAAAAGAGTGGATATATATGTATGTATAACAGATTCACTTTGCTGTACACCTGAAACTAACACAACATTGTAAATCCACTATACTCCAATAACTTTTAAAAAATTAAACACAGACCTTACACCCTTCATAGAAATTAACTCAAAGTGGATCATAGATCTAAATGTAAAATGCAAAACTTTAAAACCCCTAGAATACAACACAGGAGAAAATCTAGATGACCGTAAGTATGGCTATGATTTTTTTTTTTTTTTTGCGGTACGCGGGCCTTTCACTGTTGTGGTCTCTCCCGTTGTGGAGCACAGGCTCCGGATGCGCAGGCTCAGTGGCCATGGCTCACGGGCCCAGCTGCCATGGCTCACGGGCCCAGCTGCCATGGCTCACGGGCCCGGCCGCTCCGCGGCATGTGGGACCTTCCCGAACCGGGGCACGAACCTGTGTCCCCTGCATTGGCAGGCGGACTCTCAACCACTGCGCCACCAGGGAAGCCCCTGGCTATGATTTTTTAAATACAACAAAGGCATGATCCATCAAAAATGGTTGATAAGCTGGACTTCATTAAAATTAAAAATTTCTGCTCTGAGAAAGACACTGTCAAGAGAATGAGCCACAAGACAAGCCAGAGACTGGGAGAAAATATTCGCAAAAGACCATGTGATAAAGGACTATTATCCAAAATATACAAAGAACTCTTAAAGTCAATAATAAGAAAACAACCTGATGTTTTTTTAAATGGGCAAAGACCCTGAACTGACAAACCACCAAAGAAGATACAGAGATGGCAAATATGCAAATGAAGAGATGTTCGACATATGTCATCAGGGAAATGCAAATTAAAACAATGAGCTACCACTGCACGCCTGTTAGGATGGCCAAAATCCAAAACATTGACAGTGCCCAGTGCTGACAAGGATGTGGAGCAACAGGAACTCTCATGCCCTCATTGCTGATGGAATGCCAGTTTGCTGGTAGAAAAGCCACAAGCCATAGAACCACTTTGGAAGACAGTTTGGCAATTTCTTAAAAACTAAACATATTCTTACCATATGATCCAGCAACTGTGCTCCTTAGCATTTACCCAAATCAGCTGAAAAGCTATGCCCACACAGAAACCTGCACACAGATGTTTACAGCAGCTTTATTCATAGTCACCAAATCTTGGAAGCAACCAAGATGTCCTTCAGTAGGTGATGGATAAATAAACTGTGGTCCCTTCAGACAATGGAATATTATTCAGTGCTGGAAAGAAATGAACTATCAAGCCGTGAAAAGACACAGAGGAACCTTAAGTGCATATTATTATGTGAAAGAAGCCCATGTGAAAAGGCTACAAACTGTACGATTCCAACTATATAACATTCTGGAAATGGAAAAACTATGGAGACAGTGAAAAGATCAGTGGTTGCCAAGGGCTGGGTGAGGAGGGACGGATAAACAGGTGAGGCACAGAGGAATTTAGGGCAGTGAAAGTACGCTGTATGATACCATAATGCCAGATATACATTGGTCAAAGCCCATAGAAGGTACAACCCCAAGCATGAGCCCTCATGTAAACTATGGATTCTGGGTGATGCCATAGGTTCATCAGGTGTAACAAATGCACCACCTTAGTGGGGGAGTCTGTGGGGATAAAGGGGAACTTGGTACTTTCCACTTAGTTTTGCTGTGAACCTAAAACTGATCTAAAAAGTACTGTCTATTAAAAAAAGGAGAAAGGGAGAATGGGCACAGGAGGTCCCTCAGCCACCTTTGGGTGGAGTCAGCCCTGGCATCAGGTGCCTCCTGGACCCTCAGCCTTGCCGGCCTGCAGCCTGGTGGCCTTCCCTTTTACCCAGCGGGGAGAGGCTGGGACCCCCTCAATCCCAGACCTTGAACTTGGACGTGACCTAAGCACCTGTCTGATGTTTGGCCCAAGGTCAGGCTGCTGCTCCCAGCACAGCGAAGCCTGGCCCAAGGCCTCCGGGCAACGGATCCTGAGAAGACCATGGACTTGCCTGGAGAGAGGCCTGGGTCTGTGACCGACAGAAGCCAGGCGTGGGGTTTCCTCCCACCTCCACCCTGACTGACGAGGATGCTGATTTGGGGCCATGCCCACGGCCACGCAGCCCAGCCACCGAGCCAGGATTCAGGCCCCGGGCTGGCCGATCCAAGCCCACACTCATGGCCACTTAACTACCCTGTCACCATGATAAACAGGCAGGGCCTTCACTGGGCACCAAGGCCTGAGGTCACTGACAGGAAAGGGAGTCAAAGGGTACACTTTCACAGAAAGGTGGGGCCCACCTTTGCTGAGCTGAAGACTGGGGTGATGCCTCCAGGGGAGAAATGTGGAGCCCGGGGAGCTGACATCATGGGAAACAGGGCTTCCTTCCGTCAGAAGCAGAAAAGTGCACAATTCCTGAGAAACTCTCACCAAAAACAGGGCCTGAAAATCAGTCACGACTTGGACCTGGAAGTTTCCCGTCACTTGAGGCTCCCGGGAGCTCCATTAACCAATTATCCCTTCACAGGGCCTCTCAATAAAGCTGTAGAGTTTTCCTGACAGAGGCCTTGCAACGACTGATATTCGAATTTGAAAATTTCCTGTTAAAATTTCTACAAAGTCTCCTTTGAGATATAAAGCCAAATTCTCTTCCCTTTGAGTGTGAGCTAGACTTAGTGACTCACTTCTTTTTTTTTTTAATTTATTTTATTTATTTTTGGCTGCATTGGGTCTTCGTTGCTGCGCATGGGCTTTCTCTAGTTGTGGTGAGTGGGGGCTACTCTTTGTTGCGTTGCACGGGCTTCTCATTGTGGTGGCTTCTCTAGTTGCGGAGCACGGGCTCCAGGCGCGCGGGCTTCAGTAGTTGTGACGCACAAGCTTAGTTGCTCTGCGGCACGTGGGATTTTCCCGGACCAGGGCTCGAACCCGTGGCCCCTGCATTGGCAGGCGGATTCTTTACCACTGCGCCCCCAGGGAAGTCCCGTGACTCACTTCTAACAGAGAACAGCGGAATTGCTGGGCTGCTCTCAGACACCAGGGCGTGAAAAGCCTGGGCGGCCTCCTCGCTCCCCATGTCAAGAGGATACCCAGGCGCCCTGTGGAAAAGGCCATGTGACAGGACATCAGCGTCCTCTGTCAATAGCCAGCAAGGAACCAAGGCCTCCAGCCAACGGCCCAGCTCCCATCTCAGAAGCGTGTCCTCCAGCCCAGGTCAGGTCTTTAGATGAGTGTAGCTGTAGCTGAGGTCCTGACTGCGGTATCCAGAACCAGATCTGCCCAGCTAAGCCACTCGCTAGGGCTTGACCCACAGGTACCGAGATCATAAATGAATGCATGTTACTGTTTTAAGCTGCTAGTTTGGGGAATGATGTGGTATGCAGCAGGAAGAGATAACAAATATATTTCCTAGTGAAAAACCACGCTTCCTCAGCACATAGGGTGATTTGGGAGCGTTCTGGCAGGTGTTCAGGTATATTAGTAGCCTCAGGAGTCCTGACAGTAATAACCAGCAGGTTAGAAGGAGGACCAACCCTGCTCCCCGCACCCCAGACACAGAGCCGGCTGAAGGAGCACTCAAGGGCACGGAGATCCTGGGGGAAGACGCAGGCCTGATGGATCCCCCTGCCACCAGCTGCAGACTGACGCAACACACCCTGGCCACGGGCATCCTGGGGGCCTGGGGGGCCAGGGGGGCAGGCAGCCAGGAGGCGGGGAGGTGACAGGAAGCGGAGACTGTGCAGCCGAGGCTCCAAGTGCCCGGTGCATGCGCCACTGTCCCGCTGGACTTCACTGACAGGACAACGCAAAGGTACAATGATTATGAATTTCAGGACAGTGGCCACAGAGCACCAAACCCCAAGCCCAGGGCCTTTCCGAGTGGGCCCTGGGCAGCTGCACGGGTGGCAGGGCCTGCAGCTGGCCCTGGGTGGGCAGAGGAGGGTAGGGGCAGGGGCAGGGGCGGGGCACGAACCCTGCAGTGTTTTTGGAAGAGGAGAATGGGATATTTGTGAACAGCCTCCCCGTCCACCACTCTCCTTTTGCCTTTTTCTAGAAAGGCTTCTTTGGGGTTGTTCAAATGGTCTGCAACTCATTAAACGTGTTTTCTAGGAAATTCTAACTAATGTCCTCTCTCACCTTCTGGCAACAAAATCGTTCTGTTGGCCTGGAATTGCCTCCCCCACTCCCCGACCCCGGCCATGAAAACATCTTGTAGTTTCACACTCTCACCACCAGGCGGCGACGGCTCGGAGTGAAGGTGAGAGGGTCCAAGCGCTCAAAGCAGGTTGGGGCGTGGTGGGGGAGGTTTTGACTCGCTTCAGTCCCCTCCTTGGGGATGTGCCATGTCCCTCCACCACCTGTGCTCCTACCGACTCTACGTAAATGACCTTAAGAAGGAAAGTGTGTGTTCTCCGTTAGCGGAGACAGCAAGCAGCCTTACCTGCGCTGCAGAGGCGGAAGCGCGACGTAAGTTCACAGAAGATGCGGTGACGTTGTTCGCTTCCGACCAGGTGTGTCTGCTGAGCCTGAGGAGACCAGCGCGGGGAGGCCCGTGTCAGGGCTGCAGGCCGCGTCCCGACACGGAAGCCCTCCGACTCCGGGGGCAGAGCAGGGTCTTCAGGCCACCCCTGCGCCTGAGGAGGCCGGCTCCAAGCAGCCCTCGGTCAACGCCGGCCGCGCTCAAGCCTCACCCTTCATTCTCCCCACTTTACAGACGAGCAAACTGAGGCAGAGGGAGGCTGAGACTCTCCCAGACCACAGAGCTGGCGCGAAGCACACCGGGCTCGGGAGCCAGGCGTAGCCCAGCCCCACACAGCCCTGTTGCTAGAGACGCGTGTCTGCAAAGACGCAGCGAGTGACAGTCGCCGACGTGCGCTGAGACGCCAGGTTTGCAGCAGAGAGAGGGCTTATTCACGAGACGCCAAGAGAGAAGACGGAAGAGCAAACCTCAAATCCCCCTCCCGGAAGGCGAGGCGCTGGGTTATCTATGGGATAAAGCTGAGGCTGCGGAGGACGGAACGGTGATTGGACAGAAGAAAAAGGTGCGGTGCGATCCTTCCGCTCCAGGCTTCTTCATGGGACGCATGCTCAGAAAAAGGCCTCGTTAACATCTTCGGAGGGTGGAGTTTGGGGCCTCTGATGTCAAAGGTCAGGGAGCGGACACTCGCGCAGGCCCTGTTGGAGGGTCGGTGGTCCTAACCAGTCTTAACCGGCTCGAGCTCAAACTCGGCAAAACAAGTCAGGGGAACATCTTTCTTAGGCTCCAGGCGGCCTGGAGGAGGTGCAAGGCTTCCAGCGAGCCCGTGGGGGCAGGTTACAGGTGTGATGTGTCTAGGTGATGATCGCCCTCACACTCACAAGCGGGGTTTCTGCTTCTGCGAGAAGGAAGAATTGCTTCGGGGGGGTAGTGAAGGGTCCTGGGCCCGCGGGATAAAGGTCTTCCTCAGCGTCCTCCCTTATAACACAGTAAATGGACTAAGGCTCCGCCTCCAGGTCAGGGCAGGGGAAAGGGGGCTCTGCCCCTTGTGTTTCTCGTTATTTCTTAGGCGTGTACCGCCTGAAACCGCCTAAGAGCCCTGCCCAGCTTTCAGTCGCACCTGCTCTGTGAACAGCGCCCAGGACGCTTCCCGTGTGGCCACCATGGTCCCCTGGAGCTGTTGGGCTCGTGGGCAGACACACAGCAAACAGCAGCACCACTTACTCTACTGGGGGAGCGGTCCAGGAGAGCTTCCTGGAGGAGGTCATGCCCTAGGTGGATCTGCAAGGATGGAGAGTGCCAGGTGGAGTTTAGGGGAGGGCTCCAGAAAGAGAACGGCCTGTGGTGGGGAGAGGGGACGAGGATGACTTGCTATGAAGCTTCCGGTTACAAGGCAATGACAGGGGAGGCTGGAGAGGAGGCCAGGGAGGACCCTGCTGAGGAGATGATTTTAACCTGAGGACACTGAAGATGAGGTCAAACCTCTGTCACCAGAGGCGGAGCCCGGCACTCAGGAAACAGCCGTCCTAGAGAGAAGCGGATTGGCTGGAACCAGAGGAGACATGGTCCACAAGGCTGACAGATGCTTGTTACACCTGCTCTGTGCCAGGCACTGGTGTGTCCTAAACAGCAGTTACCCTTCTGAAGTTCCCATCCAGTGGGAGGAGACATTTCCTAACTGCACACAAAATGTAAACAGAAGATAATTTTAGGTCCTGCAAAATGCTGTGGAAGAGGCAGAGAAAGCAGAGGCATTTGGAGGAAGATGTGGACTTAGGGAGTGGGCTTTCCAGAAGCGCCGTGTTCTAGGCATCTGTAATCTGATGCTAAGGGTTCAGTGAAGAAGGAAAGGCGATGGGAGTGGGCTCGCGGCAGTAGCCATGACCTTGAACCGGTGAAGGGGGCAGAATTCAGAGCTCAAGAGCAGAGTCAGCCTTTGTGTTGATCTTCTCTTGCTGCTGTAACAAAGCCCTGCCAACGAAGAGGTGACCGCAGCAATGTCCCCTAGTGCTGCGTCCCTCGCTTCCTCTTCTGCATCAGCCGCAGAAGGCTGCCTGCATCTAAGGGCTCCCACGTTCAGCTCAGGCCTCCTGGAAGACCTCCCTCTTTCGGGGTCAGCCGTCCCATGAAACACAGCCCTGAGGTTGCACCGGATTCTCTGGGTCCAGGGATCAGGCTGTGGGATGGTGGGGGCCGTTCCTGGGGATTCCTACAGGAGCAGGAGCCCCTTGCGCTGGAGCAGGTGGGAAGGCAGGACGTGGAGGCCTGTGTGCACGCACACACACGAACACGCACATAGGATTTTTCCAGAATAAAGGAGGCCTGAGCACGTTTAAAGACAGAAGGAGCCAGAGAGAGGGGCCTCCACGGGTAGGGAGGGAGGGAGGGACCTAGCAAGGAGCCCGAGAGGCCGGAGCAGGAACGCCTCAGCCTCCCCCCGGGGGAACCGTGTGGTCAGCCAGGCCGGCCAGCTCAGGCAGCCCTGGAAGCGGGGGTCCCCTCCGGAAGCCCAGAGGCTGCCCCCCGCCCCGTCCCCACAAACGCCTGTTGCGGCGAGATAAGGGGAGCAGGCGAGCCCTGCATGCCCAGGATCCCCACATAGAAGATGCGCCTAGAGCAGAGCCACGTGAATGCTGGTGACCTGCGGCTGGACCCACAGGCGCGAAAGCAGGGTCCCCAAGGCCGTGGACCCTGCGTGGCCCTGTTTGGGTAAGAAAACAATACTCACAGGACAGAAATAAAAGGTAGTCTTGCTGGATATCGGGGTTGAGGACAATTTTTATCGTCTTCTTCCCGCTCAGCTGCAGAGTTCAGGTTTTCCACAATGAAAATGATTTCTTATTTGTGTCACTTTTCGTGGTTTTAAGTTGTACGTGTTGAAAATAAGAAGGAAACCTCAGAGGCCCCAGAGGAGGAGAGAGCGTGGGCCCAACCAGATGAGGTCGGGTCAGGAACAGCCTGGGAGTCGCAGGGCCAACACCTGCTGCCTGTCCTGAACGTGAGGAACATTCCTGGGGGTCTGGGGTGCCGGGGGTAAAGCGCCCTCAGCCCCCTGACTTTGATTTCTCCTGCCCAGCGCCGTGACCTCCAGTGCGACGACCCTGTTTTAAGAACAAGGAATCAGCTGGAGAGGGTACAGGCTCCCTCCCTCCTGCTGGGGTGGTACCTGGCCCTGCTCACGGTCCAGTGTCCCCTCGGCTGGCAGCACAGCAGCTCTGGGCCTCAGTTTCGCACTCCAGCCCAAACCCTCTGAGTTTTAGAGGGTTTACAACCATCCAGACTGGGGGCCCGAGACTGACGTCCTTGGCTGACTCTGGCCACAGCCATGGGGGATGGCCAGGGGTCCCTCTCCTCAGCAGCCCCCCACTCTGGGCTCCTCTCCTGGGCCCCTCTGGTTGCTAGAACCCCTTCTCCCTGTTTCCAAAGCATTGCTATACCCCAGGGGTTCCCACACCTCAGTCCCCCCACCCCGCCACGGGTGCAACTTTTGCCATCTCTGCAAATCCCTTATTGACTAAGTTAATATTTCATATTGCTGACATTTTTATCACTTATAATAAAAAGCATAATGTTTTAATTTTCCGATATAATTCTTTGTAATATTTCACTGTTTAGCTTCATTTTAATGCATATTTTATAACGTTAAAATATAATTAAAGATACATTTATCTTTTATAGAGAACTTTATATCACTAACATAGATGGGAAGCTGATGTCACTCCCCAGAGTAGACTGTCGCTATAGAAATAAATACAATGCACATACGACTATGGTCTTGACTTCTAGCCTGAGACTGATGCAGCTCTTTGTTAAAAAGAAGGATCAGAAAGTGTTGAAAGGCGCTGAAGATGCTACTGCACCCTCCTCCTGGATGCCTTGCACACCTTCTGGGACCGGGACCCCCCCTTGGTTCTCCCGCACGCCCTGGACTGAGGATCATGGGGCACTGGCGGTGCAGTGAGATGCACTGTACCCTTCCGTAAACTGGGCTTGAACTGCCGTTCTGTGCGCAAGTCCCTGGGACCCCGAGGGCCCCCACCTCTGGAGATAAGCCCTCTGGGGGCTGCACACAGGGATAAGCCAGGCTGCTTTCACCATTTCCTTCCTCCTGCTCGGGCAGGGGCTGCCATCGGCTGCCCCACAGAGAGTGATCACTGTGGCCTCAGCCAGGACAGCTCAGGCCGGGAAAGGGGCACCCCGCCAGCAGGCCTGAAAGGTAAGCGGCCCTCATCACCCCAGCACCACCTCCCGCTGTGTGGGCCCCTGGCAGGGGAGGCGGTGGGACCAGGCCGGGCAGGGAGAGAGGAGGCCAGCAGGCAAGTCCAGCTTCTGTCCCTCCTGGGGGGTGGGGGGCACGGGCAGGCGTTCGCCCTGAGACACCAGGTCCTTGGCTGAGTCAAGATTCATTGGTTTATTCAACAAACGTTCACTGGAAGCTTGTCTTCGCGAGGGGAAACGGCCTGCACCGAGTCCTGGAGGGGCAGTGAACCAGGCAGAAAGCAGAGGCCTGCGTGCCAATGTGGTCTCTGACGTGAAGCGCTGGGCAGCTCTGCACAAGTCACTCTCCCTCTCTGGGCCTCAATTTCCCAACTCCAAGCACGAGCCTCGATCAACAGCTTTCCAGGCTCAGCCCCTTCTGGGTCCCCTTCCCTATTCCCCCGTCAGCCTCCTCAGCCAGCTGCCTTCCACACGAGAGACCACTTGTGAGAGTTCACTCCGCTGGGGCCAAGCTACTTGGAATCCGCCGGCTGAGGTGTGGTCTGTGGCGTGCACACCATCTGCCAGACCAAGGCTTGAGGGTGGGTGTTGGGAGCAGCCTGGGAGGCCCTCCCCGGCCTCAGGGCGGGGGCGGGGCCAGGCCTGGGATCCTTTAGCAGGCATCTGCTTCCCCCACCGGGGAGTAGAGGCTGGGTCTCTGCCAGAGGACGGGAGGGTCCTTCCTCTTCCCAAAGAAGGACTAAGCCCGCTCCGTGCTCCCCCCGCAGCGGCCTTCACGGTCCTGCCTGCTGACCATCCGGGGAGGGTCAGCCGGCCTGGACCCCGCACGCTTCACTTCCTTGATCCCAGCACCCATTTCACAAAGGAGACAGCCCGGCCGGAGAGGGAGGTGAGTGGTCCCTTGTCCGGTCGGGTGCCACCAGCCCTTGGGTCGGGTGCAGGCCGCCAGGACCTCACGGCCACTGTCCCCGCAGCCCGTCCTGCCCGATGTCCATCTGGGCTGCCCTTCTCTTGCTCTGGGCCATCGCCGAGGCCTCCGAGGGCTGCCCCGCCGCGTGCGCCTGCCGCGCCCTGGACACCATGGGGTTGCTGGTGGACTGCGGGGGCCGGGGACTCGCGGAGCTGCCCGCCCTCCCGGCCCACACGCGCCACCTCTTGCTGGCCAACAACAGCCTGCGCTCAGTGCCCCCAGGAGCCTTCGACCACCTGCCGCAGCTGCAGAGCCTCGACGTGGCGCACAACCCCTGGCACTGCGACTGCGGCGTCACGTACCTGCGCCTCTGGCTGGAGGACCGCGCGCCCGCGGAGCTGCTACGCGTGCGCTGTGCCGGCCCCGGCCCCGGCCCCGCCTCCGGCCGCGCGCTCGGGCAGCTCAGCGGCTCGGAGCTGGGCAGCTGCGGCTGGAGCCTGCGGGCGTCCTGGGCCGACCCCGGGCCCTGGTGGGACGCGGCGCTGGCCGTGGTGGCCGCGCTGGGCCTGGCTCTCCTGGCGGGCCTGCTGTGCACCGTCTCCGTGCCCCGAGCCTGAGCCGGGGCCCCCCAGGTCATCCCGGCCCCGGCCCTGGGTATTCCAACCACCGGTAGCTCAAAATAAACCAGCGGCTTAGCCGTTATCCAGGCTCAGAGATGTTTCCCTCTCAGCACCCGAGTCCGTCTCATCCTGGAAACCTGCGACCATGTTTGTTTTGACAGATATTGACTGGGGCTTCCCTATCCACCAAGTTCCTCGCAAAATGGTTTATCCACGTCCACACCTCCTCCAGCCACCCCCAATGCCACCATCTCTGGACACCCCGGGCACTTCCCCAGGTCCCGGGAGTCACGTTCTCACACCCTCCTGGCTGCTGGTGCCTCCTTCCCACATGGGCCGCCGGACAGCCCAGGCCACCCTCACATTAATGCTCTAAGTTCCACAAAAAACCTTGTCCTAACAGCGCAGCAGCAAACAGACCCCAGGTGGGAGGAGAGGAGACATACCCGTGACAGACCTTGGAAGGCACATCACTGTTCCCAAAATGGGCTTTGGCCACCCTGACCTGGCCATGAGGCCACCTGGCCTCACCCCACCCCGTCCTTTGTCATCTTCTTCTCTCTCTCACTCTCTCTCCTTTTCCTCCTCTCTACGCCTCTTCTTCAGAAACCAAACCACCAATTCCCCCCTTTCTCATGGAAGCAACTGCCCTCCTGATGCTGGCATCAGACACCTGCAAACTCTGGGCTTCCACCTCTACCCTAAGCAATGGTCACCAAAGTCTTCAAACAAAATGCTTCTCTCCCTCAGTGGGTTTCTGGTGCCAGCAGTTACAATATTAAACTTTTTCCCACCATATGAGATAATAATTACAGATCCATTACTGGCCAACCCAAATCCAATATAATTATACCAAAGATCCACCCCGCAAGGAGGTCCACATAGTGGGGATGTGGGTCAGAGGGTGCCACGAGGAAGGCCAAGTGGGCACCAGGCGCCACTGGAGGGCAGTGACCCACAGAGGTGAGGCTGGACCAGGAGCCCCAAACTCGGGGCTGGTGGACAATAGGGAGTGGTGGGGACTGCGGTAAACAGGGGAGCCCACGCTCCATCCAGAGGCCCAGTGGAATGTTGCCACGTGGAAAGGTGGCCAGGTGCCCGTTCTTCCAGAGAGGTTGGAAGAAGTTTATGTTAAACTGAATTATTCAAGCATTGGCGACTAAATTTAAATTTTTAAAAAATATACATCAACGGGACAAATAAAACACATTAATCAGCATGAATAGTCCGGAGGCTGAGAGTTTGGTTTCTGCGTTAGGAATCAGCTAGCATCCGCTCGCTGGGCGCTTACTATGTGGGAGGCTCTGCATAAAGCACCCCCCACGGGCCTTTCTCCTGTACCCTGTGAGCCCTGTGAAGAGGTGCTGTCCTCCTGCACCACATGGAGGTGGACTCAGGCCCAGACCTGTAGTCACTTCACAGGCACAGGCCAGACACGTGCCCCATCAGACCTGAGAAGCGCTCCCTTGGAAGCTTCCTGGCCCTGGGCCCCCAGAACTGAGCCCCTTCAGCCTCAAGTCCCCAAGCGGGTGCCCCCAAATTCTACCCTGCTCCTTCCTGGGGGGCCATCCTCCCGTGACCCCCGTGGCCCCCGCACCCACGGCTGCGGATCAGGGCTGAAGCGGCAGGGCCTGCGGCGCCGGCCTGTGGGGAGCACACAGAGGATGCCCGGGAGTCGGTCCAAACCCGCCATCCCGGCCGAGTCTTTCCCTCCCAGTGGGGAGAACCCACAGCAGAGGCCACAGCTCCGGGCAGAGTGGGGGGGCTCCCCACCCTCGGGAGGGGTCCTGGGCGTGTCCAGCGGGCCTCCCGAAGGAGACTGGGGGCAGCGGAGCAGTGCCAGCCTGAGCGAAGGGGTGACCGTCAGCGTGTGACCTGCCTTAGGATGTTCCCGAGCCAGGGTGGAGGGGGTCAGGCGGAGGCCGGGCAGGGTGGTGAGTGGCCGTGGGGAAGGTGACCTGGGGCTTCAGAGCTGTGAGGGGGAGGGGAGGGGAGGGCACAGGACTGGGCCGGGGGCTTCCTTTCCCTGGAGGCAGGGCTGGAGGGGCCCCTCGGCCGAGCCCCTGGGCGAGTGTGTGCCAGGAGCAGAGAGGGTCAGGGCTGGAGCGCTGGGAGCCCCGGGGGCCAGGCAGGGTCAGACTCAGCCCTGGGACCCACACCCAGCCCAGGGCTGGCCCCCGGCAGGGGCTCAGGAGCAACTCAGTGGGGACTTGGAGCAGGTCCCTCTGGACACCGGCCTCAGGTTCCCTGTCTTAAAGGCCAGGACTGGACCTGGTGCCCTCCGAGTTTCCCCCGGGTCTGGGCAGTCCCATGGGGTGGGCAGAGTTGGGGGTGGGGGGGCTTGGGACAGCCAGCCCCTGGGGAGCGTTTGGAGGGCCCAGCTCAGATGGCCCAGTTACAGGGTTTTCGTCCGAGGGTCACTCGGGTGGGGATCCTCGCTTTCAGTGAGAGCAGGCGGTTCAAACGACAGGTGTTTCTCGTCCCTGGAAAGATGGTTGGCAGGTGCGTGGGGCTCGGCCCACCTGGACAGTCCCTCTCCTTCCCACCCACCCACCGCACCCCCGGCTCCCCAAGCCTCACAGTGGCTTCATGGGATGGGATGCAGGCAGTGCAGGAATCAGTGTCCCGAAGAAACCAGGCTCTCGTGGAGGAATGCCTCGTCCAAGGTCACAAACCAGCCTGGGCAGACCTGGGGTTTGAGTGGAGGCTGGTGTGACCCCCAGCCTGTCAGCCTGTCTTGGGGGAGGCTGGGCAGGTGGGCACAGCACACCTGGTGCCCTGAGCGGCTGTGCCCTCCCGTCAGCAGGGGCCCCCTCTGTGAGGGACCAGGGACGGACTCTGCTGATCTCGGGGGGCTATGGATTCATGGGGTCCCTGGGGTCAAGGCTCTGATCCAGGTGCTCAGCAGCTCTCTGAGCGCCCACTGTGTGCATGGATCCGGGCACGGTGCTGGAGAACAGTGATGAGCAAGACCCATCCCGCCCTCCGGGACCTCGCAGACCCTGACTTGGAATAACAGCTGTACTTCCTCGTAGCTGCAGGACTCAGGCAAGGAACTCCCTACCCCGAGCATGTCAGCTCATCTGAATAAATCAGGGGTGGAGGGATGGTAACATGTGTGCCTCGCAGGGTTGCTGGGCTGGTGCCCCTGGCGCTCACCAAGTAGCACTTCCCAACCTGCCTCCCCAACACGAAACCAGATGAGGGATCCTGGGGCCCAGAGAGGTGCAGTGACTCGCCCAAGGTATCCCTGGCAGGGATGGGACCCAACCCCAGCTCCTCCCTGCCCCTGAGGCACTGTCTGCTCCTCTGTCCAGGGGTCCCGATGGTCTTAACAGAGCTCTGGGCAACAGACGGGCAGGGGTCAGTGTGTGGGCCTGGAGGCCAGTCGGGGGAGCCAGCCAGGCAGGTGGGACATCTGTGGATCCGTGGGCACTGGAGCCAGCTCCGAGCTCCAAGCCAAGAGAACCAGTCTGGGCGCTGCCGGCTCGTTACAGAAACGTTTAATGGTTTAGGAATGCGTACACTCTGGCTCTGCTAAGTCTCCATAAAGGCAACTTTTCCATGTTTTAAAAAATAGATTCGCTATAAAGATTTATATATTCATAAATAGGCAATGTGAAAAATCCCCAAATTCAATGGCATCCTTGGGCTGAGGCCCTCCCCACCCCAGCCCAGGTGCAGGCTCAGAGGTCTCTGAGGGCCCAGCCTCGGCAGCCCTCCGGGGAGAAGTAACTGCATTCAATGTGAATTAGGAACTTCCTCCAGCTTCACGCCTGCTGGGGCCTGTGTCCTTGAGCTCCACCCGCAACACCCACCCCGCCCTCTGGACCGGGCCCACCTCTGTGGCTGAGGAGTCAGGATCTCCGTCCCTTGCCTGTCCCCCTCCCGGGAGTATAAAACACAAGCTTTCCTCTGGTTCTCCTTCAGCCCAGGCCACAGACAGCCCTCCTCCGCCCGATGGCTGGGACACTTCCTGGCCCTCCTGCCCGGCTTCCTCTCCCGGCCCCTGGCCCCTGACCTCACCTGCCCCTGTTCTTGGGCAACTTATAAACAAAGGAAGAGGCCCTGGGAGAGGGAAGAGGCGGGGCCGTGCTGTCTTACACACTTCCCCGTTGTCCCTTGGCCAAGTCCATCCGTCCGGGCCCATCTGACAGAGGACTTAGGCCCAGAGAGGTAGTGAGGCCCCTACCTGCCAGGGCACCCCAGAGCAGGCAGCCAGCAGCACGCCCAGGGAGGTCCTGAGCACTAGCATTTGGCTCTGAGACAGAGGACGGGAAGCCTCTGTAGGAAATGGCTTCAGCCCAGGACGGGAACCTCGCAGGCCAAGGGTGGGTAGGGAAGGAACGAATTCTTGCCAGGGGGTACGATGAGCAAGGGACCAGCTGGGGCCTGTCCTCAGAGGCATCCCGCTGGTCATCTGTGAGATTCTAAATGGCACGTATTCAAGGGCAGGGTCGGTAAGCGGGGGAGGGCAGGAAGGAGTCTGCCTGGACAGAAGCTGCTCCTGTGGGCAAGATGGTGCAGGGGAGAAGGAACGGAGCTGTTTGAGGCCTTGGACATCCACGTGAGGATGGACTGCATCCCGAGAGCCCAGGGGCGACTGGAAGGTGTCAGGATGGGGGAGGGACGTTTCATAGCTGCCCCCCTCACAGCAGCAGGATGGTGCTTGGGTTGGTGGAAGCCCAGGCCAAGGAGGTCAGGGAGGCATCCAGGGGAGGGGATGGGGCCCATCTGGGCAGAGGGGCCAGGGGCACGGTTATAGGGTGGGGGAGAAAGTGGGGAGCCCGAAATGACCCCTGAGTTCTAGGCTACAGCCCTGGAGCGAGGCTGCTCTGTGCGGAGGACGGGTGGCAGGAGACCCACTGGGCCCTGGGACTGTGAAAGGAGAGAGTGAAGTGCTGCTTCCTTGGTTCTGGGTGAGGAAGGGCCACCGTGAGGCCACCTCCCCCCAGGGTTCCGGGCACAGGAGTAGGGGGATGGCTCACAGCCCAAGGTGGCAGGTGAGCCCCTGTCACCTGCTTCCTGTACCTGTGCACCCTGGACGCTCCTGGTTGCGGGCTGCCGGATGCTCCCGGCAGCCTGGCAGGGCTCCTTCTGGAGGAGGTGAGCTGGGGGCCTCCCTCCTTCCCTAAGCCCTGTGAGGCAGCCCTGAGCCCAGGGTCAGTACCTGTGCTCGCTGGAACTGGGGCGCAGTCCCGGCCGCTGCTCCTTGCATGCACCCCACCCCCCAGAGCAGCAGGTCTGTGCAAGGTGGTCTTCATGAGACTTCTCTCCCAGCTGGGCCTGGACTGAACGCCCAGCTCTGCCCAAACATCAGCCCCCTGCAGAGAGGTCATGGGGCTGGAGGACCTCTGCCCTTGGCCTGAAGGGGGCCCCTCTCTGGGGAACCCCTCAGTACAGGCACTTTCTACTGTGCAGGTGGAGGGGCTGGGCCCCATCCCATCAGCAGGGACGGGGGAGGGAAGCCAGGCAGCCTTCTTGCTCCCAGTTCCCACCCCACTCGGCCGACAGCGGGCTGACCCCTGCTCAGCAGCTCCTGGCCCGTCCAGGCCAGCGTCCTTCCCCTCCAGGACCAGGCTCAGTCTCCGCGGCTGGAAGGGCCAGCAGCCCTGCCCAACCCGCCTCCTGGGGCTGCCTGGCAAGGTCTGACTTCCTGCTCTGCGTCCAGGCCTGCCTGGGAGGGTTCAACTCAGACCAGGTGCTGGGATGGAAGGCAGGGAGCCCGATTGCAGCTGTGCGGCACCTCTGGGCTCCCAGGGGCCCTGGGCTGTGTCTCCCTGATGTGGCCTCGCCCATGGCTCTGAGAGCAGCTGATTTCCTGGGGCCCCACACTGGGGCGGGGGGCCTGCAGGGCTGAACTGGGCTGATGGGAGGGACTGGGATTGGCTTAGGAAGACCACCTGCTCCCCCAGTCCAGTCCCTGTGCTCCTCTGAGCTGCACCCAGAGAACGGTGCTGCTTCCAAGGGCCCCAGTGATCCTGGTCCCCCGCTGTCTAACCTCAGTGCCCAGCGTATGCAGAGGCCATTAGAGTGGGTGGGCCCAGACCCAGGCCTGCCGGGGCCTCTCCTTTTCTGTGTGGGAAACTCTCTAAGCTGGACTGGGAGCGGCGGGGGAGCTGGCACTCTGAACGTGGCACGAAGGATCTCTGCAAGTGGGGTGGGACACGGTGGGCTCAGGGGCGCGAGCGTTTACTTTTCCCTTAAATGTCCACACTCCTATCTCATTCCCACTACCCCCCAGCTTCTGAGAGCCAGAGCTAAAGGATTCACTGCTTTTGCAACCTGAGTGGCAAAACTTTGGGCCCCAAGCCAGCAGATGAGCGCTGTGGGCCGTGACCCACCGTCGTCCCGGTGAAAACAAGAAGCTCCATGGAAATGGGAGAGGGAGGCCCCGCTGAGGCAGGAGCCGGCCCCGGGCGCCCGGGAGCTGAGAGCTGGCCGTGAAGGAAGGAGGGGGGTAGGGACCCCCCGGGACGGAGCTCAGGACTGAGTCTGCTGGGCCATTGCTCCTGCACAGGAGGCCCTGGAATGCCCTGGGTGGACCCGGAGCTCCGGCCACATCCCTGGAAAGCAACACCCTGCTGCGGCCTCGGGTGTGAAACGGTCCCAACCAGGCAAGCACGTAGACCGGGAGGCCCACTCCCAGCCCCTGGGCCGAGGTCCACACCGCTGGGCTCGGGCCAGTCCTGGGACGTGCCGCGTGCGGCGGGGACAGCAGCTGGCTGGCAGGAAGGGCCCCACACCCTACCCTGTGCCAACAGGGCCTCCCCGGGAGGAATCCTGCTTCTTCCTTCCTGGAGAGCAGTGCTCCCATCAAGCATCCAGGCCACAGGCGGGGTAATTCCAGGCCTTTATCTGGCTGGCACCCTGGAGGCCAGCTCTGGAGGGCTGGGTGAGGAGGCCCCAGGGCGGGAGGAGGTGAGGCGGCCCCGCCTGCCTGCCCTGCACCCCGGTCAGCACCCGCAGCCCCAGCTCTCTCCGACGTCCTTGCTGTCCAGCTGGATGTGGTCAGTGCCCTTCTCGCTGAGCAGAGGGCCCCCGTGCCGCATGACCAGCTCCGTGGCCACCCTCACGAAGGCCTCCTCCACATTGCTCGAGTCCTTGGCCGACGTCTCGATGGCGCACAGGATGTCGTGGTGCTCCGCCAGGCTCTGCGCCTCGGCCAGCGGCACCTCCCTCAGCTCCCTGAGGTCCGACTTGTTCCCTGCGGGGAGGTGGGGCAATGGTGAGGCCCAGGGCCCAGGTGGGCGCGGCTACAGCTAAAGGCAGCGAGCCAGAGAGTCTATCTTTAATGCTCTTATCCCATCCTTTTGTCCCTCATCTCATCTCTTCCTATCTTTGCCAGGGGCTTGTGCATTTTATTGCTTTTTCCTAAAAAATAGAAGCAGGAAGGTCTGGTGAAAAGAACAGGGTGCTTAGAGCTGGAAGAAGACCTGGGTAGAGACGCCAGCTTCCTGTCACCCGCTGGGTGACGCTCGGGTAACACACTCCATCTCTGAGTCTCAGCCTCCCCATCTACGACACCACCTTCTGCAGAGCAGGGATTAAATGACACAGTGGACACAAGCTAGCACCTAGCGAGCACTCCACCAATGCTGAAGTTAAAGAAATCTGGCCTTGCTATTTTTTTTTGGCTAAAACTTTGTCATTTTTCTGATTATTTATGCTCTCCTATTTTCCTTTGGAATTTTTAAATTCTCTGTAAGATTGTGGGTTTTGATTATTTTGCTTTTCTGATAATGAGAGCACAGACTACAGCTGCCCCTGAGAACACACCTTTGCTTCTCCCATGAGGTATGAGGTGTTTCATTATGTTTTAAATAATCTGGTCAATTGCTCCTTGGTCCAATTTCTACAAGAATTTTTTTTAAGTCTCTAAGTGATTGACTTTTACAATGTGATTATAGGGACAAAAAAAAATAGATAAGCATCTCTGAAGATCTAGGGACTTCGCTGGTGGTCTAGTGGTTATGGCTTGTTGCTTTCACTGCCAGGGCCCAGGTTCAATCCCTCGTCGGGGATCTAAGATCCCCGCAAGCCATGTGGAATGGCCAAAAAAAAAGAAAAAAATTTTCTAAAATTTCTTTGGTAAACTTAAACAATGCAGCAACCAATTTCAATGTTTGGAACTTATTTGGATCCTGATTTCAACAAACTGGAAAGAAAAGCACGTGTGATATTTATGAGCAATTATAAATCTGACCACAGATCAGCTAACTTGATTGTATTAGGAGATGTCAGTAGGTTTTAAATGTGAAAAGCATACTGTTATTATATATTTTTAAGTGTTTGTATCTTTTATAGATTTATGCTGGAACATTTGCAAATGAAATCATTTGGTGTTGGGATTTGCCTCAAAATAATGAGGTCGGGGGAGGGGCCGAGGGCTGAAATGAACGTGCACAGGACTTGCCGGCTCTGCTGAATCTGGGGTTTGCTAATGCTATTCCTTTTATGTCCTTGTGTAGCGTGCTCTATGATAGAATGTTTTATTTTAAAAGTCCTGGATTGGGAATTCCCTGGCGGTCCAGTGGTTAGGATTCCACGCTTCCACTGCAGGGGGCCCCGGTTCGATCCCTGGTCAGGGAACTAAGATCCTGCAAGCCGAGCGGCGTGGCCAAAAAAAAAAAAAAAAAAACTAAAAAAATTAAAATAAAAGTCCTGGATGAAGGGGGAGCATCAGGCCACGTAGGGAGAACTCCCTTCCTGCCCGGGGAGATCAATCCACCTAGAGCACCCACACCCCAGTCCAGGCCCATCTGCACTTGCTCACCTTAGAGGAATCAGCCTGACTGTTGAGACGAGCACGCCAGGGACCACACACATGGTCCAAAGCTTCTTGAATCCAGGCCCGAGAAGTTTATGCCGGAGGAAAAGGTAAAATGGAGGTCACGGCACCCCCTGCAGCACCGGTTCTCAAAGTGGGATCACTGTGTCACCTGGGAACTTGTTAGAAATGCACATGCATGGGTCCCCCCAGTGCTCCCGAATCAGATGCTCTGCAGGTGGTGCCGGCGTCTGCCCTCCACCAAGACTTCAGAGTGGCTGGGGGGAGTGTGGACACCTGAGAAGCACCCCCTGCAGGGTGGCCGACAGGGCAGGCCACTGAATCACGATCGGCCACGTTTACACGCTCACAGGCTATGTGGACACGATAAATGACTTCACTTTTCTGACCCTCGGCCCCGTCCCTGACACATGGGGAGCAGGCAGGGTTATGAGAACACACATGATGAAGACCGAACTAGCCTGGACCAAGGTGCGGCCACGTGGCGACCGCTTCCTGGCCTGCAGTCGTCTCATTTCCACTTTGACTGTAACTTTACAAGTGATTAGCAGGATCCGAAGTTTCTTTTTTTTCTGGCTGCGCCTCGTGGCATGTGGGATCTTAGTCCCCTGACCAGAGATCGAACCCGTGCCCCCTGCAGTGGAAGCTCAGAGTCTTAACCACCGGACCAACAGGGAAGTCCCCAAATGTTCTAGATCATGGTCCTGGCTCCGCTCCTACCTGGCCAAGCTCAGCCCTCTCTGTGCTCTGTTTGCCCTTTGTTTAGAAAGGAGAGAGAGACTGAGACAGACAGACAGACGGGTGGAGCGCAGGGGCCCCCGCTCACCGATGAGCAGCTGCACGATGTTGGAGCCCGCGTACTTCCTCACGTCCTCGATCCAGTGGGGCACCGACAGGAAGGAGCTCCTCTTGGTGATGTCATAGGCCAGGATGGCCCCATTGGCGCTGCGGTAGTAGCTCTGGGTGATGGTGCGGAAGCGCTCCTGGCCAGCCGTGTCCCAGATCTGCAGCTAAAGGAACAGGGGTCCCGTGAACCCGGGGGTGCAGCCGAGCGCAGGGGACGGGGAGGCCGAGCCCCCAGACCCACCCTCACCCCCAAAGAGCTGCTTCCGGGGGCAGGCCACCAGCCACACCTCGGCAGGCACCACGCAGGACGGGCCAGAAGGTGGACGGAGCGGAGAGGCCTTCTGAGCCCTTGGAAGGCAACTCAGCGGCCTGAGCAGGACGGGGGCAGCAAAGTGGAGGCGGGCAGCCCCGTTTCCACCTCCAGGGTCCCAGGACAAGGGGCTGGGTTCTGTACGGTGGCGGGAAGCACACTGGACCCCGAATCCTCTCTGCCCTGGACACCAGGCTCACTGCTGGCACTGTGTCCAGTGCCTGCCCCTCTGGGCCGTGAGTGCCCGCCGCCCCCACCGTCGGGAGGCCCCCAGCACTCAGGCTCTCTGTTCTGCCTCAGCGGCGCCGGGGAAGATGCTCACGCTGGGCAGCGACGGCCCGGGGAGGCTCCTCTCAGGCGGCCTCTGCCATCAGCTGGCGCAGCCTGCTAACCCTAACCCCGGTCCCAACCCTCCTCCCGCCCAGGTCCTCACTTCACTAGCACCCATCAGGGCCGCTGCCGGGCCTGCCTGGATGGGCGCCCGGGGGAGCGGGAGCATCCCTGGCTTCCAGCGGCAGCAGCAGGATGGCGGCAGAGACGCCAGGTAGGGCGGCGGAGGCTGGGCCAGGGGCCGACCTGGACGGTCACTGTGCCCGGGCCAGGAGGCTGCGCCACAGAGGGCACCAGAATGGGCAGGTCCAGGGCTCTCAGTGGCTCAGGGCCTGCCTTCTCTGCTGCACAGACCACAGGTCCTCAGGGCCCTGAAGATGACATCCTGAGCCGCAGGCCATCCACCCTCCTCCACTGGCACAAGCACTCTGGGTGCCTCTTTATCCCGTTCTCAAGGGGCGTCCGGGGTGGAGACAGACCCAGAGACCGCAGACAGTTCCTGCAGGCAGGGCTTCTGGCCCTGGCACTGTGGAGGTGACCACCTCTTCCTGGGCCTCACAAGAGGGGTCCACCAGTTGACGTGTTCTGAGCCACGACTCGCCAAACCAAACCCCCGGCCTGAGATGTCCCATTTGCTCCGCAGGGTGAGAGGCTCCAGGAAGCAGGCCCCGGGGCACAGCTCACACAGGGGTGACGTGAAAGGCGGGACCTCGGCACCATGCCAGCCTGGGATTCAGACGACCTAGGACTCCCCTGAACACCCCAGAGGGGAGCGTCAAACACAGAGGCCAAGCAGACACGGGAAAAGGCAACTTGGCGGAAATAGAAACTAGGCAGTTTCTCAAAACAATCTCCAAAATAATCATCAGTGTTTTCAGAGATAAGAAAAGGTCCATGAAATGATAGAAGAACACTCTTATTTTAAGTAGAGGGAACATTCAGAAAGGAAAAATGAGCTCTTGGAAATTAAAAATATAACATAAATGAAAAATGCAACATAAGGATTGGAAGATAAACTTGAAGAATTTCCAAGTAGGGGGAAAAAAAGCAAAGAGATGGAAAAGAGAGAAAAGGAATTGAGGAACCAGCCTAGAAGGTCCACCATCAGGATAGTAAGAGTTTTGGAAAAAAAGAATAGTAAAATCAAAGAAATGCTTCAAGAAAATTCCCCAGAACTGAGTGAAAAGGCCCATTAAGTACACAATGGAGGAAAACAGACCCACACAAGACACTTGGCCGTGGGAACTCCAGAAGAGTGAGGAAGAAGAAAGGACCCTAAAAAGTTGCAGGGGAAGAAAAAGAGAGAAAGGAAGAACGGGTTTGAAGCCTTCACAGAAAAGATCCATATCGCATTAGACATTCAATGAAACGATGCCTAAAATTACAAGGGAGGGCTTCCCTGGTGGTACAGTGGTTGAGAGTCCGCCTGCCGATGCAGGGGACACGGGTTCGTGCCCCGGTCCAGGAGGATCCCACATGCCGCGGAGCGGCTGGGCCCGTGAGCCATGGCCGCTGAGCCTGTGCGTCCGCAGCCTGTGCTCCGCAACCGGAGAGGCCACAACAGTGAGAGGCCCGCGTACCGCAAAAAAAAAAAAAAAAAAAAATTACAAGGGAAAATAATTTCCAGCCTAGAATTCTCCACCTAATCACTATGAGTCAAATGCGATGGTTTAACAAAGGCATTTGCAGACATAGGGGCCTCGAAAAATTTACCTTCCTGCCACCCATTCTAAGGAAGCTGCTGAAATCAACCAACATGAAGAAAATGGGGGATCCAGAAAGAGAACTCAACTCAAAAGAGAGGCGAAGGGAAACCCTGGGGTGGTAGGGAGACCCCAAGACAGCAGCCAAGCCGCAAGCCAGGATGCGGGCCAGTCGGGAGCCTCCAGTTCTGGCAGAATATTTAGTGGCCGTCGAGACCTCCCTCCTTAAACAACCGGGAGACTGAGAAAAACATGGGAGGCTACTGTTTTCAGGATGTAAACAACACAGCACGAGACCCTAATCCTTGAAAGAAGCAAAACTCATGGAAGGCGCCTCATGATTGCCAGCAGTCTACAGGGGACGGTTTCCTTACCACAGGACAGGGGGCTAGATTCCAAGCAGGGAATGGAGCCTGGAGCAGCTGGTGTGACCGGGACGAGGAACGATGTGGGGGAGTCCCTGGTGGGTCCTGGCACAGGTGGGGCTCCCAGGTTCTAACCAGAAAGCGGCTCCTCCGGGGGTGAGGACACACCAGAGGTGGAGGCTGAGCAGTGCTGGGGGATATTCCAACCCAGCCACGGGGAAGAGGCCTCCTTAGCACCTTGCGAAGGACCCAGATATTGAGCTGAGATATCAGGAAAGCTGTGCCCCACGAGTGAGGACCACGGCAAGAGGCAGGCCTCCCGACACCTGCCCAAGAAACCCTAAACCAAGCTCTCAGGTTTGGAGGCCGCATTCTGTCAAGGTGAAAGGCTAGAGAAACACTGTCAGACTTGCATCTCTGCCCTAACAGAACATGAAGACAAGCCACACAGGTTCGAGGTGATCAGCCAGTCACTGAATTGACTACTAGAACATGAATCAGTGCCCTTCAAACATGTTCCAGAGTCACTACCCAGTATCAACCAGTATTTCCAGTATACAATTTAAAAATTGCTAAACATGCAAAAAAAAAAAAAAAGACAATTTAACCCCAAGAGAGAAAAGCAGTCAATAGAAAATGATGCCAAAATGGCCCAAATATTGGATTTAGTAGACAAAGACTTTAAAGCAGTTATTTTAAATATGATCAGAGAATTAAAGGAAAATATGTTTGAAGAACTGAAGCAAAATATCACTCTAAGTGGGCAAATAGGGGATTTCAGTTAGAGAAGTGGAAATTATTTCTAAAAACATATTTTAAAAGGGTCAAAATTCTAGAACTTAAAAGTACAGTAAGTGAAGTGGAAAATTCATTTGATGAGCTTAACAGCAGAATGGAGACAGAAAAAAAGAATCAGTGAACTTGAAGAAAAATCAATACCAAGTATTTAATCTTTGATTAAATAAGATCTTAAATCTTAAGATAAGCCTCAATAAATCTCAAAAGATTGTATTCTTATAGAATATTCCTCTAGCCACAGAAAATCTAAAACAGAAATTAAGAATGCTCTGGGAGAGACTTCTTCAAGAAGATGGAAGAGGGCTTCCCTGGTGGCGCAGTGGTTGGGAATCCGCCTCCCGATGCAGGGGACACGGGTTCGTGCCCCGGTCCAGGAAGATCCCACATGCCATGGACGGCTGGGCCCGTGAGCCATGGCCGCTGAGCCTGCACGTCCGGAGCCTCTGCTCCGCAATGGGAGAGGCCACAGCAGTGAGAGGCCCGCGTACCGCAAAAAAAAAAAAAAAAGAAGAAGATGGAACTGAGAGGCAGCAAGATGTTGTGGGGACAATTACACAGTACGTGGGGTAGATGGAGAGGGTGAGTGTGCCATTTAGGGGAGGATTTGGAGCTGAGTTAATGGTAAATACATAGACCCCATGCAGAAACAAGATAATCACTACCGCCAGGAAAAACTAGGGAGCACGGGGAATGAAAGACAGTGCTACATGGCTCAGCCGTGAACAGCTCTTACTAACCAACATGTGTTCATTCAGCCATTTCAACAGCGCTTACTGGACACCTGCTCTATGTTCTAGGTACCAGAGAAAGCAGAGGAAACAGATTCAAATTCCTGGGCTCAAGCTTACAGTCTAGTGCAGGAGACAGATGCTAAGTAAAATAATAATAAGTAATATGGATATATATTTGTTTATATGGAAATACAGAATATAAATAAAATATTTATCATAAAATAAGTAATACAGTAATCAGTATGCTAGATAGTGATAAGATGGAAAAAACAAGCAGAGGAAGAAGTGATCAAGTACGGTGAGGAATGACGTTTTAGATAGGAAGGCCCCATTGAGATAACAGTTGGGTAAAGATCTGAAGAAAGTTAGCTAGCTGTGCCGATGCCTGCGAGACAAGCATTCCAGGGAGAGAGAGAGCAAGTGCAAAGGCCCTGAGGCAGAGACATGACTGGTGCACGAAGATCAGTGTGTTGGGAGCAGAGTGAAAAGGGAGAGAGAAATGAGGGATGACCGAGGAATTGGGCCAGATCATGCAGTGGTGCCCTGGAGACCACAGCAAGAACTTTGTCCTTCACTGTGAGTGAACGGGAAGCCAGGGAGTTTCGAGCCAATCAAATTTACTTTTAAACAGGATCACTCTGACTACCGTATGGACAACAGATCAAAAGAGAGCAAGGACAGGGAATTCCCTGGTGATCCAGTAGTTAGGATTCCATGGGTTCACTGCTGAGGGCGCGGGTTCAATCCCTGGTCGGGGAGCTAGGATCCCGCAAGCCGTGCAGCCAAAACAAAAAAGAGGAGGGACAGAAACGGGGAGCCCAGTTAGACGGTTGTGGCCATAATCCAGGGAAAAGACCACAGTCGTAGCAGTGAAGTTAGGGAGAAGTGATCAAATTGGGGCTCTGTTTTGCGAATAGAACTGCAAGGAACTTAATGCTGATCTAATCAACATTACCACACACCTCTACTGGGAGGGTGCAAAGTGTGTGTGTGTGTGTGTGTGTGTGCACGTGCATGCGTGCATGTGTGTGATGGGGGCTAGGGTAGTGCTGAGAGAGTTAAACCCTCATCTTCCAAAGCAGGAAGTCAATAGATGATGCGTGTACCTGGGGAGGAGGGGTAGCAACACAAGCAAGAGAAGGAGAAACAGAAGAGGCGGAAGTGGTTGCCCCTAGAGGCTGGGGGCAGAGGGGAGTGTCCAGAGACCGTCCGGTAACAAGCCTTGTTGAACCATCATACACAAGTGTAACCGATAACAATGAAAAATAAAAACCCAACACAATAGCTACAGATTACGGTATCTGGGTCAACCAACTCGTGAAATCTGGGCAGTAATGGAGGAAATATTTTTGGAAAGTAGGTCCTTCTCATGACCGGTAATACTCTAATCCTACTTCCCCACATCAGAGCCAGGGGAAGAGAAAGAGCAGGGTCAGTGCTCAGGCCAGGCAGCCTGAGATCCTGGACCAATCCCGTCACTTCCCACCTTGGTGTCTGCAGGCTAAAACCTAATTCAGTTTTCATCTGTCAAAAAAGGTGCCGTAAGGGTCAATGATAGACTCAGAGTGTGCTCGGAGCCAAGTGCAGAGAAGGGGCTGGATAAAGGCGTCCACTTAACAGTGTTACTGAGCTGGTATCACTCGGGGCTGGCGTTTTTAATACACGCCAAGGAGCTTCAATGCAAAGGCGAACACGCAAAGGGCTCAAAGAAAGGCACACCGGGCTGTGTGCACGACCACACATTTGTTCATTCAGTACGAACCGAGCGTCAGCCATGTCCTAGCCCCTGTTGGAAGGACTGGCCACGTTGCAGGGGGTGAAACAGGAACAGAGCTCCCTTTCTAGTAAAAAGGAGGCTGACGAGAAGGCCAGTGGGATACTTGCAGAGAAGGGGGGATGAGCACCCTGAAGAGAGCAAAGGTAACGGGAGGGCCTCCCCGGATGGCACCTCTGAGGGTGGTCACAGAAGGTGGCCCCTGGGCTGAGGCTCCTGCCAGTCGTGGGAACAGTGTTCAGGCGCAGGGGACAAAGGCGCAGAGGCAGGACAGAGCCTGCCACGTTGGAAACACAGCAAGGGCAGTGTGGCCAGATGGCAGCAAAGCAGCACCCCGGAAGGCGAGGCCGTCGGCGGTGCCGGAGCCAGAGCCTGAGGGTGGGTGTTACTTCACCGTGGTGGGAGACGGCGACAGATCGTCCAAAGCAGGGGATGTGTATCAGACGCCTCTCATTCCGCTTTGCATGTCTTAGCAGCACCCTGTGCTCCAGCCGTTGCTGCAGCAACCACCCTCGCACAGGAACAGCCTTCGAGCCTCCCTGATCCTAGCCCGGGAGGCCCGCTGGAAACCACCAAACACTCGGGACTTGTGACCCAGATGAGAGGGACCCGCCAGCCTATGGACTGACATTCAGCCAGTGCAGGGCAGGGGATGCCGGGCCTGATCAAGCCCCACTTGCCCACAGAGGGACCCACATGAGAATGCAGCCTACACAGCCTTTCCTCCCTTCTCTGTTCTAGAAACAGATGAGCTCCGCGCACGCTCTTGCCTACGGCTGTCCTCAGGGAACCCAGGCAAAGCCGGGACGTGCCCCGACTTATGTCTGTAAAGCTGCCGGCTGCTGGGTGGAGGACGGTCCTACAGAGGCGGCCCTATGGCTTGGCCCGAATGCCCCCTGTGTTCCAAGAGCTGGGTGAAGCCAGGCTGGGAGCGGCCCCGCTTTCCGAGCAGCCCAGCACAGCTCCGCCACCAGGCAGGGCCCTGGGGAGGCTGGTGAGAAAGTTAATGAGGCTGATCAGCCACCTGAGCTACCAGAGACCCAGGCGAGCAGAGCAGCATCGTCCCGAGCCATCTCCGGGGCAGCACAGGCCCGGGCTCTGCCTTAGAAACCAGAGCAGGGACTCCCCTGGTGGCGCAGTGTTTAGGAGTCCTCCTGCCATTGCGGGGGACACGGGTTCGATCCCTGGTCCAGGAAGATCCCACATGCCGTGGAGCAACTAGGCCCATGCGCCACAACTACTCAGCCAAAAACTTAAAAAAACAAAACAAAACAAATAGAAACCAGCGCAGAAGCGCCGCGTGGATGCTGTGGGGACCTGTGCAGGGGTAGTGTGGGGACCCGCGGGGGTGCCGGCCTCGCTCGGGGTCTCACGGGGCTGTGGGCAGAGACCGTGAGCCCCACATCACAGAGGAGAAAGCCGGCTCTGGAGATGCAGTGATTGGCCGAGGAAGGCATCTCGGCATCGTGCTGGGTCCGAGCCCATCTGCCTGCCTGCCTGCTCCCCGGCACAGACCTCGGCAGGGGCCCGGCACCCGGGAAATCACGGGTGTGGGAAACCACGGGTGTGGAGGCCCCTCTGCTCTGCGGTTCCCGCTCCTTCACACGCATCACCGCCAAGCCGGCGCCAGGCTCCCTGCGGACGGCCTCCACCCGCCCAGCACCCGGCCCACGCCCCGCACAGCAGCCACTGTGGAGCCGCCAGAACCCAGCTGAGATCCTGCAGCCCCTCCGATCTCCGGCCTCCACCCTCAAGTGCATCCCTCGAGCCCTCCGCATCGCCTGCAGGCCCCACAGGCCCCGACTTCCTGCAGTCACCCACCCCGCGTGTCCAGCTCCCGGGAGGCCACATCAAGGCCCCTGCCTGAAACGCTCTCATCCCAGAGCCTCGCCAGCCCAGCCCCGCACCCCAGGGCTCCGCCTCAGCCTCTCCACCGCCTGGCTGGACACAGGCGTGCACGCACACTTCTTAAATGTTTACCGTCCCTCCCTCACGTGGGACGCTTGAGGGCAGGGGCTGTGTCTGGCTGGCTTTCTGCATAAGCCCACCAGCCAGCACAACACCTGGCAGGTAGAAGGTGCTCGATGAATACACGGTCCATCGGCTGGATGCGCACCTGCCTGCCAAATTGAAGCCACCACCCCCGCCCACCTCCTTCCCCACCTGGAAGTCCTCCACCTGCACTCACTGGACAGACAGACGGGGGCCTTGTTCACGGATCACACCCGAGCCCCCTCCCCGACGCCCGCCTGCCACCCACCTCCCACCGGGCATATCGCCAGTTTCTCCGACCTTCCCAGCCAGGCTCACTCATCTGACAGTTGACTTTGGGGGAAGTTCTCTGGCCTGCTGATACCCAGAGTGAAGTCTGGAAGCATCTTCGTCGTACAGAGGGTAGGACTGAGGCCCGGTCAGGATGGAAAAGGGCTCCCAGAGCATGGATGCTCGGGAGAGGGGAGCTGCCCCCTCCAGCTCCGCAGGGGTCAGTCAGGTGAGTTTCAAACAGGTGGGGCGGGGATTTCAAGGGGAAGTATGGTATCAAGGTGAGGAATGAGGCTATTTTCCCTCCTAAGCTCCACACCTAACAACTCCCAGTTCACACTGTCCCTCTGGGTCCCCACACCCAGGAAGGGTGTTATCATTTTGTCATTATCTCCTTTTCTAGGATAGACTGCATTCCTCTTGACCTTTTGGTGAACTCCTACCTAACCGTCAGGGCCCCAGTTCAAGGTCACCTGGTCAGTGGAGCTTCCCCGACACACAGGCCTGGGCCCACACCAAGCGGACTCAGCTTTCTTTTCCTCGTGGTCCACAGCCCTTTACTCTTGCCTCTATGACAGCACACACCACAGAGGATGTCAACTGTCCCTAACTTGGGTGCCTCTGGGGGCCAGGCAGGGAACATAAAATGCAGCAAGCTGACAGAAAAGGATATCCTGCCTAAAGCAAATTCAATAAAAAACAAAGCAGCAAATCACCACTGCGCAGGCCAAACGAAACGGTTCATGGTGGGAACTGGCCCAGAGCTGTATGTGCGGGGCTCCTGGTTTGTAACTCTGCCTCTCGCCATCAAGAACGGGCTCTGGGGATTTCCCTGGTGGCGCAGTGGTTAAGAACCCACCTGCCAATGCACGGGACACAGGTTCAATCCCTGGTCCAGGAAGATCCCACATGCCACGGAGCAACTAAGCCTGTGAGCCACAACTACTGAGCCCGTGCTCTAGAGCCCGTGTGCCACAACTACTGAAGCCCGCACGCCACAACTACTGAAGCCCATGCGCCACAACTACTGAAGCCTGCGCGCCACAACTACTGAAGCCCACGCGCCTAGAGCCCGTGCTCCGCAAAAAGAGAAGCCACCGCAGTGAGACCTCCACGCACTGCAACAAAGACTAGGCCCCGCTCACCGCAACCAGAGAAAGCCCCGCGGGCAGAAACGAAGACCCAACACAGCCAAAAGTTAAAAAACAAAAAAACAAAAAATAGGCTCTGGTGGGGACAGACCCGATCTCATTCCTTTGCAACCTGGCGCAGAGCAGGCGCCTGGCCAGGAAGGAAGCCCTCTGAGAGCAGGTCCTGCGCTCAGGCCAGTGGGAGTGAGATGAGGCTGGCGGGGCAAGGGCTGCTCTCCAGGGAGGGTTCCCATGTGCCCCGGTGGGAAGTCAATTCTGCTTAGTAGGTTAAATAAACCTAATAAATAAAATCAACTGCACCGTTGGCGATTCAGGTCCCAGAACCTTTGTCCAGCACCATCCCTCCCGATGGAAACAGAAGAGGATTTTATCCGAACAGCCTTTCTCCCACAGGATGAGGCCGGCAGTGGGAAGTTCCTGGCTTCTTCACAGCAGAAAGGGACCTTGGAAAAATTAGTTCTCAAGACAAAACTCCAAAAACTGCTTGGAGAGACCCAAATACGAGCCCCGATGCTGCTGTTCATCGTGTCTCGGAATGTGGGGAGTCTGAACCAGGAGGTGGTCTGCAAGCTACTCCCCGGCCAGCCGCGGTCACTTCTGCCTCAGTCTTCAGGGAAGAGCTCAGCCCTGGGCTTGAAAACAAGCCTTGGCCGAGAGGCAGGTGCACTGCCGGAAGCGACGGTAAGACCCTGCAAAACCTCCAATGTGTTAGCGGGTGAGACAGGCAGGAGGGGATGGAGGCTAAGCGAGGAGAACTGGGGCCGCAACACCGGACGGGGGGCCGCGTGGACCTGACACAGACGCGCCCCCCAGCGGCTGACAAGGGCTGTGGACGGGTTCCGGGGCCCACGTTCCTCCCGCCCCCGAAACACGACTGCTCAGGGTCCCAGCGTCAGAGGCAACCTTCTGTGTCCCTGGTCACCATGCAGCTCTCCCTGTAGAGCCACCACCACTGGAAGAAGGCAGGCGGGACCCCTGGTTCCCTGCCCTGCTCTGCCAGCCGGGGGACCAAGGGTGATCAGGTGGCTTCCTGGCATCTGCGTTTCACCTCCAGCATCTTGGGAACAGGGGTGGGAACCCGGGTGATGAAGGTGACAGACGCGCTGTGAGCCCCTCCAGGCTGACTGTGCCGGAGCTCCCTGTCTCGGTACATTCCATGCTCAGGCAGCCCTGCAGGTGCACCTCAGCGCCTTTTACAAGACGGGTCCCAGGGCACAGGAGAGGAGAGCTCAGTCTGACTCCGAAACCCGTGCCCTTCACTGTGGGCACGGCGCCTCCACAGACCATGTCCTGTGCTCTTTTCATGAAACCCCCTCCTCCTGCAGGAATCAGTCAGCCTGTCCTTAAGTCCTGGCGGGAAGAAAGGCCCAGCCTCCGCCCATGGGGGATGTGGGCAGCCTGAGCTCCCGGTGCAGCGAGGAGCTCTGGGGAGCTGGTGGCCCTGTGCTGGTGACCAAGGTGGGACTCACAGGTGGCCTCTTACCTGCTTGTAGCCCCTTCAGGCACAATGGGGTACATGGGGATGAAACCCAGGCAGGACGCCAGGCAGCGGTCTGTGCCCCCCAGGGAGGTCAAGAGCAGTGGCCGCAGCACCTGGACCAGGACTTGCGGCTGGGCCGCCACCCAGCACCAGACAAAGCCAACCCATTCACTCCTTGGCCCAGAGCATACCTTCCAGCATGACCGGAAGGCAGCTCCCACGGCCCACGGGGCCCCACTTCCCCTGACTGGATGAACACCAGGCCCTCTCCTGCTTCCGGGGCTGCACATGAACACGGCCCTGGAGCACAGCCCGTCTTTCCTCACTGGGAACTGTCCTCCTTCAACGCCCAGCTCCAAGGCCGGGAAGAGGACTGCGCATCGTCTGTGTCCTGGGCACCACGCAAGCAGCCCCGTGACAGCATGGCACCCGAGCAGGAACAGTCCGAATTTCTGATATCTCGTCCTGCTGTGGCCACAGTAAACACACGTATGCTTGTAAGGCCGCAAGATTCGGTTGCTGGTTTGGCAGTTCAGTCCCTGCAGCAGCAGTATGGACGGCACTCATGCTACTTAGGTGCTTGCACGTCTGTCCCCCAAGCCAGACAGACATGAGCTCCGAGGCACAGGGACGCATCTCATGTGTCTTCCTTTTGTAGGTACTCAGAACAGCACCCGGGAGAGAGGAGGTACTCACAGAACAAACCCTGAACCCACTGACGAGCAGTTTCTGTCCTGGGTGTCACATGGAAGCTTCCAGCCAACAACCACAGTTAAGCTCGACAGAGCACCTTCTAAGTTTCAGGTGTTTTTCCCTTTTCATCTCACTTAACTTGTCTGTTGCTCCAGACAGAAGAGGCCAGCTCAAGGCCCTGGCTCTTAAATTATAACCCAAGAAACAAAGGAAAATGGAGCAAAAAGGAATCTTTAACAATAAATGTGAGTGGAGATCAAACTTGGCCTCACCTCCAGCGGCGGACCTTCATGACGTCCCACCTGCCGTGGGGCAGTGTGGGTGCAGACATTACCCGTGGGTCATTCTCGCCAAAACTCTTCCACCCGAGTATCTCTGAACCTCTAAACTCAACCTCCAGTTTACAGAAAATACAAAGGAGAGAGGAACAAGGGAAAAGACACCAGGAGGGAAATGAGAGACAAATCCAGAAAGCGACTCTTAAAAAACATCAGTCATCAAAACAGAAGTGAGGCATCGTTCTGGACTAAACCCACACTGGACTCCAGCTCAAGGGGGAAAACTCTATACAAGACATTTTGGAGGAAGTTGGGGAAACTTAAAAATGGACTAAGTAGATGCTTATAGAAACAATGATTTGCTTAGGTATGATAACACACTGTGCTTACTTTTAAAAGCTGTATGTCAATGTATCCAGGGGTGAAGTATCATGCTACCTGCAACTTACTTTCAAATAAAAAAATTTATATTACACATACAAAAAGATACGACAAATTCAGCAAAACATGAGCAACTGTTAAATCTATGTAGAGCATATATGGGGCTCACTATGTTATTCTTCCAACTTTTCTATATTTTTTAACTTTTTCATAGTGAAAAATTGGGAAAAATAGAAGTATTAATAATATCCTGAGAATGAAAATATTACTGATAGGAGAAAGTACCAACTGGAGATCTTGGAAATGAAAAACGTAATTGTCAGAATACAGAAACTAAAAGATGAAATGAACATCGGGGGCTTCCCTGGTGGCGCAGTGGTTGAGAGTCCACCTGCTGATGCAGGGGACACGGGTTCGTGCCCCGGTCCGGGGAGATCCCACATGCCGCGGAGCAGCTGGGCCCGTGAGCCATGGCCGCTGGACCTGCGCATCCGGAGCCTGTGCTCCGCAACGGGAGAGGCCACAGCAGTGAGAGGCCCGCGTACCAAAAAAAAAAAAAAAAAGAACATCGGAATAGGGGCAGCTGAAAAGTAAATCAGGGATCTGGAAGGTGGGGCACGGGCTGCCAGAACACAGCACAGCAGAACACTCTGTCACTACAGAGGCCAGACCCTAAGCCCGGCTCCCGCCCTGGGCAGCCTCCAGAGGAGAACAGGGAGAATGACAAGAAGGAATGAATCGAAGCAATACAAGCAAATCCCATAGAGCTTCAGGAACATGGGACTTTTCATATTGATTATACCTACTGAGCTCAGAGAGGACGCATGGGAATATCCCATCACCTGGAGAGAGTGCTTTACTCACCTGCCAGGACACACGGGGAAGGCACAGTGTCAGGTGCAGACGCACGGAACGACACGGTGACCGTGACTTGGCGGGTGGGTGGAGTGCTAGGAAGAAAAACCAAGCAGGGCGAGGAAGGGATGAAAAGTAGCTCAGACCTCAAAAACATGACCCAAGGACCCCGCGACAGTGTGTGGTTCCATGTACACGTGTGTCCAGAAGCGGCAGCTCCACAGAAATGGGCTGGGGGAGAGTGGAACAGGCATGACTGCTGAGAGCTACCAGGTTCCTGTCTGGGTGATGAAAATATCCTAAAGTTGACCCTGGTGAGTATTCAAAACAACAGGAAAAAACACTGAATTGCACACTTTAAATGGGGGAATTCACAGTATATGAATTTTATCTCAATAAAGATTTTTTTTAAAAGGAACTTGATGGAGTACTACTTTGGACAGGATGGTCAGGTAAGGCTGACTTACGTAAAGCAAAACAATAATGTGTTGATGTACATACACACGTACACACACACAGAGCAAACTGCCCCAGGCATCCTAGCACACGGGGCCTTCCATCTCCCCGGCTCTTGCATGGACCACACTCTGCAAGCTGAGGTTCCAGACCCACCTCCGGCGCAGACATGCCCCTCCGCCTCTCCCCCCACACACACCCCCGGCCCTCTCCCTCACTCGCTCCTTCATTCAGCCAATACTGGTCAAGGGCTTATTCTGGGGAAAATAACCTGATGCAAACTGCAGAGCTGGAATTTACATTGAGGTATTTACCTTGTGATTTCAATATTAAGGTTAATTTTTCCCATGCATTTCATCTGTAATGCAAACATGGCAGATACTGACAATTCATAGCTGGCAAACTGAAGTTTATCCTGTGATCCATTTTTTCATCATGAAATCATCCACTGTTCGTGTCCCCACTACAGATTTAAAACCTGAGAGTAAAAAACAAGTCAAACCAAAAAATCAAAGTGTTTCACTGAAAAATATAAACAGAATATTTTTAATTTAAAAAAAAATCTGATTTTTACACTTCTCAGACATAAAAAAAGGCAGAGGTGGGGACTACCTGGCTTGAAACTACAAGGAACTTTCCTCAAGGAAAATGGAATCCCTCAGTGATCGTGGTCCAGCCTCCTCATATGGCGCCCAAGGAAACTGACATGCGGAAGGGAAATGACCCGCCGACTGTCCGCTGTGAGGTGGAGGCCACCTCTGCAGGCCTCTGGGATCAGGATGAACTTTGTTGCCCACACATGGCGACTGCGCTCAGGCAAGGCCCGGCCTGCCGCGAGCGTGGACTCTGCTTTCACAGTCAGACCTCATCTGGGACCAAAGGCCTCCTGACAGCGTGGCAGGCTCTGCTCCGGTGTCCTCTGACCCTTCTGAGTCATCAAACCCACCCTGTGATCCAACATCCGGAAATACTTGTGCAATTTCCCAAGGAGACCACTTTGAGAGGGATAGGTCCTAGCGAGACATCTAAGCTCCAGGTTGTTGCCTTTTAAACAACCTGTGTGGAAAGTCACGTACCTGGTCTAGGGCTACTCTGACCTCTTCCTGGGGTAGGAGAGGGAGGCCTGCAAGGCCAAGCAGGGCAGGTAAGAAGGGAGGGGATGCGTATGTAACCCACGGAGAAGGGCGCTGCTAGTCACTAACGGTCCTGACTCACTACATCCCCAGACCAGGTTGCAGGCGCCTCTACCTACCAGCACTGGCTGTACGTTCAATAAAATAGCATTACGGGGCTTCCCTGGTGGCGCAGTGGTTAAGAATCCGCCTGCCAATGCAGGAGACACGGGTTTGAGCCCTGGTCCAGGAAGAGCCCACATGCTGTGGAGCAACTAAGCCAGTGCGCCACAACTACTGAGCCTGTACTCCAGAGCCCACAAGCCACAACTACTGAAGCCCGTGCGCCTAGAGCCCGTGCTCCACAACAAGAGAAGCCACCGCAGTGAGAAGCCCATGCACCGCAACCAAGAGTAGCCCCCGCTCGCCGCAAGTAGAGAAAGCCCGCACACAGCAATGGAGACCCAACACAGCCAGAAATAAATAAATAAATTTATATAAAAAAAAACAACCCAGCATTACGTAGGCCATTCTAGAAGGCAGGCGCTTTCTTTTGTTCACACTGGCCATAAGCACCACTTCTGCTAATTAATCTGAATTAATAAGGATTTGTTTAACAAGCAGATGGCATTAGTATGTTGATGTGACACCGGTAATCAAAATGTAAGAAAATGTAAAATGCAAGTGATAAACGACGGCCCAGATTTCACATTGGTCCCAAACCTTTCCGTGTGTGTGTTCATGCACGTGTGTCTGTGTGTGCGTGCGCGCACATGAGCTCACACATGTGCGTGTGGCAGCTGGTAGTGGTAGAGGGCGTGCACAGCAATGAGGAAAAGGCACCACACGAGGAGCTGGCAGGCAAGGTTCTGGTTCAGACCTGCCGCACATGGCCTTCATCTCCCTGTCTGTGAAATGGGGTCTCACCGGGTGGCTGCAAGGACCAGGCAGAACAGAGCACGAGAACAGTGGTAAAAACTCGGGAGATGATTATAAAGCAGAAACTAATTTAAAAAATAATAATAATAAAATATATAATATAAAAAAAAACAAAACAAAACTCGGGAGATGGGGGACTCAGGGAGGGAGGGCTGCCCCCTTACTACTAAGCTTTACGATCCCTCACGCCCAAAGCCTCTCTGCAAGGGCCACACAGGGCTGACGGAAGGAAGGAAAACGCAAACAGGCCGAAACACCAAAGGGATGGAAGCAAAAAAAGGAGGCAGGTGGAGGCCCTGAGCTGTGAGAAGGCCCGGTCTGGGCGATGCCGCCCCCGGTGACCGCAGTGGGCTTGCCTTTTCATACACAGCGGGCCCTCCATGGCACGGACATGGGGATTCTGCCTTCACTTCATCGCTGGGGAAGCAGATCAGTGCACAAGGGCAGCTGGGCAGCCAGGCTGAGAAGCTGAGCCTCCGGAGCCCCAGGCCACCAACTCTCTCAGGGGACCCACGCTCGTGTCAGCTCCCACCTGCTGCTGCTCTGCTGTGCGTCAGGTCCCTAAGCTCGGGGTTGACAGGTGAACAGATCAGGAGCGGTGATGCCACGTGCCCCAGGCGGCAAAGCCAAGATTGTGACCTGGGGCCCGAGGATCTACCACTGGCCCCCTTTCCACCGTCTTCCCACAGCATGTGCTGCCTCGGAACTTGCAGAAACCTCAGGAGGCAGGTTCGTTTTGCCATGAGGATGATTGTCACTGGCATCAAGAACAGATTTCTTGGGCTTCCCTGGTGGCGCAGTGGTTGAGAGTCCACCTGCCAATGCAGGGGACACAGGTTCGTGCCCCGGTCCGGGAAGAGCCCACATGCCGCGGAGCGGCTGGGCCCGTGAGCCATGGCCGCTGGGCCTGTGCATCCGGAGCCTGTACTCCGCAACGGGAGAGGCCACAACAGTGAGAGGCCCGGTACCACAAAAAAAGAAAAAAAAAAAGGAACAGATTTCTTCAGACAACCAGCGTGACCCAGAACTTATCTCTTATCTAGAGATCCTTTTGCTATCTCTGATCAAAATCGGAAGAGTCAAACCAATTTTATCCAAATAGGAAAAGCACATGAGCAAGGCCACACCCCCAGCTGGAAAGGCTAAGGATGCAAACTTTAAAAGGAAGCACTTTCGCACCAGGAGAGCGATGGAGCGCAAGGTCCCGGAACGTGGGGCCCGGGGCCCAGGGCAGAGACTGAGCTCTGTGTGGGAGGACCCTGGCTGCCTTCCCAGCATGGGGACAGTGACCCCGACAGAAGGCCGAATAAAGGGGCGCAGCTGTCCAGGGCCGACCCGTGTGCGCGTCCCCTGTGAGGTGCACAGACCAGTTTACATAACAGGCCTTTGTGTCGTCCCAGATAAGGGTGCATGAGCAGCACTCGGACGTGCTCAGGATTTAGAACCGGCTGAGATTTCCTGGGGGATGGTGAGGTGGGGAGGGGCAGGTTAAGAAATAATCCTAATAATAATCCCTGGGGAGGAAAATGCTAACAACAGCAACCATCAAATAATCCCTTATGTTTGTAACTCCTTGGTTTTATTCACAATAGCACTTTCAAGATAGACAAGAGGTGGGTAGCATTGTCTGCCTTTTCTTACACGGTGTCAGAAATGGAAAGGACGGCTGTTGTTTTTTTTTTACGGTACGCCCTTTTATGTCTTTGAAATTTTGAAATTCTGAACCATGTGGATGAATTATCCAAAAACATACAAGGGGAATTTTTAACTATTTTGAGCGTGTCCATAGCCATCCAACAACCCTGAGAAGTAGGCAGAGCAAAGATCGTTTGTTCCATTTCACAAAGGAGGAAGCCCGGGGCTCCAAGAGGGGACAAGGAACCGGCCAGGGCTAGGATGAGGCTGCACAGACCTCTGGACACCTAGTCCAGGGGTCTCCTGCAGAGACATCACCGCCGAGAGGCCAGCAGCTCCCAGAGTTGCCCCCAGCTTCAGCCTGCACAGCTAGAGCCCAGTGAACTCACACACGGCCGCCCGGGGACCGGCGCCACGGCCAGAGCCTTGCCACCAGCAGGGCTGCTACGGGAGCTGCCCAGGGCTGCCTGATGCTCTGTTAGCAGACAGCACCCTGAAACTCCTTGGGGTTTCCACCCTCCTTCCTGAAAATCTAGAAAATGCCCAAGTCCATACGCTTCTCTCCAAGTGCAGTGACCACAGTTGTCTTTTCACTAGTCACTAATGTACAGAATCTCAGGGTCATCGGTACGAACTGAGTGGGACTCAGAAGGGTAGTCAAGTGTAAAAATAGGCGCTGCAACTCGGAGCCAGGGAGACCCTGGGTTCAAAGCCTGGTTTTGCCACTGACCTGTGTGGGGCCTTGGGAGTGTCGGTCACTTCCTTTATTGTGGCCTCAGCTTCCTCCCTATAAATAAAAATCAATGAACACAAAGGTAGTGAGCACCGTGTGTCTGACACTATTGTAGGTGCGGGGATTCACAGGTACGCAAGGCGGTGTCCACTTTCAAGGAGCGGACACTGTACGGGAGAGACCCACACACAAGGGAATGTCAAGTCCTGGTAAATGCTATGAACCTACCCTGTAATGGGACGGAGGGCCTAGGAGGCCAGGGAAGGCCTCTCTGAAGAGGTGGCCTGTGCAGTGACAGCCGAATGATGAAGCAGCTGTTACACGGGGATCTGGGAGTGGAATGTGGCAGGCAGGACAGCAGAGGCAAAGGGCCTGAGGCAGGCATGTTGGAAGGACAGAAAGGGCCGGCGAGGCTGGGGACTGCGTGTGGGGCAGAGGCAGGGAGATGAAGTGGCCGAGGCAGACAGGGGCCCAGCTCTCCAGGTCAGGTGTTGGGATGTCATTCTGGTCGCAAGAGGAAGTGACTATAGAAATAAAAGGATTTAATTCAATCTGTGATGTTCCCGACTTTTTATTTTTTTAGCAGCAGAACTCTTCAGTCAAAGACAAGCGGAACGTCAATATATAACTGGATAAAAGTAAGCTAGTTAAGGCCCTTCTGACCCTGCGGTCTCTCAGCCTCCCTCCTTCAGTCTGCAGCTCCCCAAGTACAGAGCAGCTGGAAAAGCGCTAGGTGATCTCTCTCTGAGCTTCCTCAAGAGCCAACAAGAGCCAGCAAGCACAGGAGAGACGGCTTTGAGATCCTGCTGGATGCTTGCTGGACCCCAGACAGGCCTGGGAAGGTTTTAAACTAAATCCCTGATGTGGACATGCTTTCTGCAGAAACAACAACGATAAACTCTGGCTCCTCAAAGGTTCCAGTTAAAAACCACAGCGTTGAAACTATAGGGACAGAAAAGAGATCACTGGTTGCCAGGGCCTGGGGTGAAGGGAGGATGCTGACACAAAGGGACACAGGAGAACTTTCCGGGTTGATGGAAGGAATCTATACTCTGCATGTGGTGGTGGTGACAGGACTGCATAGGTTTGTCAAGATTCACAGAACTCGACACCTGAAATGAGGCCCATTTACTGTGTGTAAGCTGCACTTCAATAAACTTGATTTTTTTAAAACAATCACTTTGCTGGAAGACACCCCAGAGATAGTTTATGGGTGAGGAAAAATGACCTGCCCCCGCTGAGTCCCGAGAGCCCAGCACCCGGGGCCAGGGAGGCTGTCCTCTCACCCCACCCACCCAACTGCAATTCACAGCCTCTTCAGTGCCTGAGCCTCAGGATTCTCTGGCTGCAAGATCAGGAAGTAAATGCTTGCACAGGCTTTCCCACTCCACGCAATCAGAAGCGGCAGAGTCCGCTGTAGGGAAGGACCCCAACGCCCTGGAGTCCGAAAAGCTGCAGGAAAACTTACACGTCGGTCGCTTCCCAGCTGTGTGCCTGGGGAGGCCTGCCCCGTGCGAGGCGGGGTTAATCACAAGAACACCTCTGTAAGACAGCTGGCACACACCAGAGTCTTGAGAGCGGTGGCCGCTGTTAACTCTTAGGGGGGTTACCACGCCTACACTGCTCTCCTGGTCCCAGAACCACCCGGCTGCCTCCCAAGTAGAACAATCTGAAGGTGACCAACAGGAAAAGAAATCTCGAAGTGCCTGCCCTGCATTGCATAACCTGTGCTCGGTACACAGTGCACCCAGGGCTCCGCACAGGTTATCTCGCCAGGTAAACAGGAACACCCAGCCCCTCCTTGACCACCGTCAGCACCGGGAGAGGGGAGAGGGGAGGGCAGGGGGAGGGGAGGGGACGGGGGAGGGGAGGGGGAAGGGAAGGGGAGGGGAGGGGAAAGGGAGGGGACGGGGAAGGGGAGGGGAGGGGAAAGGGAGGGGAGGGGGAAGGGGAGGGGAGGGGAAAGGGAGGGGAGGGGAAAGGGAGGGGAGGGGGGAGGGAGGGGAGGGGGAAGGGGAGGGGAGGGGGAAGGGAGGGGAGGGGAGCCGGAGCAGGCCGCCCGCTTGTTTACGCCTATCCTTCAACTCGCCACTTCCCCGTGGCTGCTGGCAGCGTCTCAGGGCACAGACTCATCCGCGGACCCCATCCCACAGCCTTCCCTCGCAACCTGCTCCAGAGGGTGGTCCCGAATAATGACTCAAAGCTGCCTGCCACACCTTGTTCTTTTTTCCTATCCTAAGGAGACTCAAAACACACAGAAACCCAAAAGACTGTTACAAAAAGAAAAGAAAAAAAAAGAAGCAACCCTTCTGGCAGGGAGCTTCTGCTTCCCCTGTCACGTCAACTCCAGAGGCACCGTGTGCATGGAAAGGCTTTTGGCTGACTTTTTCTCCATGCTGGGTCGGGAGGAAGAAATTATCCCAATTTTGCAGAAACAAAGAGCTAAGCATCCTGCCGAAAGCCAGCCGGTAGCAGGCCCACAGCAGCCCAGGGAGGCCGGGCGCCACAGTATCGAGGCTCACGGGACTCAATCACCCGGCTCCACCTGAAAACGCGGAGATACCAGCAGATGCCTTGGCCCTGGGCTGCCCCGCCCAGGGCTCTTAGGAGCCATCCCGGAACCGGTGGGAACTCAAAACCACCAGAGAGGGGAAAGGATTTCCGTCCGGCGCAGTTCAGGCAAGTTCCCGAGTAAGAACAATGGTGTCTCGCTGCGTTCGGGAGGGCTGACACCCAGGTTAAGAAACTGATTCACTAATCACAAATGTTAGTTCTCAGACCACTGCCAGGACTCTGTGGCAGCCACATCCTGCCGGTCTAGTGCGGAGCCACTGCCAAAGCTCGGTCCTCTCCCCCACCTTCCGGGGCCCGTGAAGTTTTCAGTTCCTATCGGGCTGCAGCTGGGGGAGGGGACCCGGGCCGCCCCGGCCGAGTAAAGTTCCACCACCAGGTCCACAAAGAGACTGCAGGGAGGCGTGGCCAGGCCGGAAATTCTGACAAAAAGTTTTGGCCCTCCGGTCCTAGAAGAAACTACTTCCTGGTCCCTCCTAGTCGTGGGGGTGTCCCTTTCTGCCTGGGGTCCCCTCCCGAGGGCCGAGCTGGGGCCTTCGACCGCGGTGGAGCAGGGGTAGGCCGGCCAGGCGGCCCCCGTGCCCGCACCCGAGGCGCTCAGCCGCCGGGCACCGGAGACGCTATTCTAGAGCAAAGTCCCCCAGGGTGTACCTCGGAGGGCAGGGCCTCTCCTCCGCACTCCCCCCAGCACGCGCACCCCAGCGCCCCGAGGCCCGCGCTCTGCGCCCAGAGGCCGGCCCCAACGCCCAGGCCCAGGCCTGCTCGGACAGGGGGCCAGAGGGGACCCCAGCCCCCGCGGACCAGTCGGGTGCTCGCCGCGGCCCCCGACCCCGACCCCTCCGGGGAGACCCTCCAGGGCCCTGGCCGACCACTAGCGCCATGGGGCCCGGCTGCACGGCGACCCCGGGCCGGGCCTCCCACCTTGACCCGCTGGCCCTGGATCTCCAGCGTCTTCATGGTGAAGTCCACGCCGATGGTGCTGCCCTGGCGCTCGGAGAAGACGCCTGTCTTGAAGCGCTGCACCACGCACGTCTTGCCCACGCTCGCGTCGCCCACCAGCACCAGCTTGAACAGGAAATCGTACTGCTCGTCCGGGTCCCCCGGGCCCGGCCCCGCCATGGCCGCGGGAGCCCAAGGGCCGGCGCTCCGGACGCTGGGGCGGCCTGGGCTCGCGCAAGCCGCGGGCCGCCTGGCGACGTGGAAGCGCCGCAACACCTGGGGAAGGGGCGCCACCGCCCGCCGGCCGCCCCGCCCCGGCCCGCCCGGCCGGCCAGACACCGCGGCCGCGGCTCCGCCCCGTACTCGCCTGGCCCGGCCCTCCGCGCCGCGCCAGGCCAGTCCGGCCCTCAGGGCCGCGCTGGGCACCGCCCCGGGCCCGCCCCCGGCCGTACTCTTCCAGCGCTGTTCTCGGGCCCGCCCCCAGGCCTACTGGGCCCTCGGCACTGCCTCTGGCCCGCCTCCAATGAGAGTCCGCCCTCAGACTTGACCCAATCAGAATCCACCTTCAGACCCGCCCCGGCCAGACTCCGCCCCCAGCGCTGCTCCCGACCCCGTCCCCATCCCGACTGCGCCCTCAGGGCTGCCCTCAGCCCGTTAACACTCCTCGGCTCCGCCCTTAAGCCCGCCCACAGAGACCGTACCCGCCACGCCCCCCACCGCCAATTTATCCTCTGCCACCGCCTCCTCCCCCCTCCCCCCCGACCCCGCACCTCCCGCTCACCCAGGACTAGCCAGCTGCCTGGGCTCTTCTACCAACCTGGGTTCTCCTACCTGGTCTCTCCCAGACCCACAGAAAGGAGTGGGCTCGAGGGAAGGGTGGCCTGTTAACCCAGCTCTTGGGCCCAGAATGGCCTCCTTTAGAATGGATCTCTGGGGAAGGGAGACCACTGGGCCACCTCGGTGCAGACACCAAAGGGGCTGCAGAATCCCTCTAACAGAGGATGGGGGAGGCGGTAGCATTTTTCCTGTACTGAAGAAGGGAAAGGCCTGGCGCACACTGCAAGGAGGAAAAGAGAAGGCTTCCATGAGGCCCAAAACTAAGCTGGCTACAGAACTGGGGAGGAGGCCAGAATCCTCGTGGGGCTGTGTGCTCAAGGTGGCCGCCCCAGGATTCTGGGAGAGTGGAATTAGGGAACCCCGTTTGGTGGGAGGCTAGGTTTGGGGGATTCCAAAGCCCAAAAGGCAGCCTAGCAGTGGTGGAAGCAGCTGCCCATCCTGTCTCAGGATGGGCTGGCTCAGTTGGAGATTTGGGTCCAGTTGGGGGAACTGACCCACCTGATAAGACTGACCTGAGCTGAGGAACAAGGACGGTTCACGGGGAGTTCTGTGTTAGGGCAGACCCGCTCCCCAGGTGGCCTGGTGAACCAGGGCTCCTCAGAGAAACGAGACCCAAATGTCTCTCAGGAGCTTAAAATAGACCAAATAGGACCGATTCCCCAAAGTCTCCCCAGTCACCCAGATGGAAGGGAATTGGGAACACCCCTGCCCTCTTCAGACAGTACCCTTACAAAGGGGCCGCAGAACTTCAATTCCGTGTAATTTTAAAATTCGATTAATGCCTGCTATGGGTCAGGTACTGTTCTAAGGCCTTGAAATCCATCAGTGAACAGCGCAGAGAAAAATCCATATCCTCTCCAGTAGAAAAGGGAAGATGGCCTTCCTGTAGCTTAAGGAGACCACAGAAAGCAAGTTCACCAGGACTAGGAACCCCAAGGACCCTGACCAGCTTTACTGGCCAAGTGGGGAAGAGACTGGACCAGGAGGCAAACGCAGACCCACGGGGATGGGGGAAGAGTTACTGATCTCCACTCCCATGAGAATCACCCAACAGCACCAGACAGGAGCTCCCCAAGTGCCAGGGAAAGCAGGTGTGGGAGCCCAGCTTTGTTACATCACGTTGGAGCCAAGGACATAGCCTCCATCCAAGGCAGAAGTAGGCTGAAGGACATGGGATGGAAGGCTTCCCCCTGCTGGGCTGGCTCTGGGAAGCGGGGGCACGTCAAAGCCCAGGACCCCAGAAAACAACGTCTGTCCCAGTGGCTACCCACAGCACCAGGTGGAGAGGAGGAGGGGAAAGGTGGTTCCAGGAGGGGCCAAAGTCCCACCATCCACAGGGACGGGGAGAGGGAGGAGGCTTGGGCAGCTGTGAGGGTGCTGGGCAAGTGGCTGGCCAGCTGAACTGGCCTCTCCACTGGCCTTGCCTGGAACTGGTTTGCGGTGGGGAGTGTTGGCCTGGGTGTGGACTTTTCCAGAAAACACAACCACCATTTGCATTTGTGGGGTGATGGCATCGTTCTAAAACTGGACTGTCGTGAGGGCTGCATGACCTAGGAGATTTATTAAAATCATTAAGTTGTACACTCGCAGTAGGTTTTTATGGTATGTCAAGTATATCTCAGGAATGCTGTTAAAAAATATCTGCATTTCCTCTCTTTGGTGGTAAATTCTTGGATAGCACAGTGGCATTTTATCTGAAAATGAATTATGCGCCTTTGAAATGGAGACATTAAAAAATGTTTATGATGTCTCACTTAATGCCCCCCAGTTTTTTCCCCCCCTTTGGTTGCACCACATGGTGTGCGGGATCCTAGTTCCCCGACCGACCAGGGATCTAATCTGCACCCCCTGCATTGGAAGAGCGGAGTCTTAACCACTGGACTGCCAGGGAAGTCCAAGGCCCCACATTTTAAATAACGCACCTCCCAAAATCTTTTAAATGTGTCAAGAATTTAACATTCTTAAAGCTAACGGTGGGTGAGCTGAACGAATTTCCAGTTTGTGCTATTGCCACACGGTGGCACCATCCTAGCTCACAGACGGAAGCACCTGAGGTGACCCCAGCGTTGCGTGGATCAGAACTCCTCCAAGTGGTGAGAGAGAGACTTTCTGCCCCTCCCTTCCTTCTTTTTTCATCTTTTCCTTTCCTTCTACAGTCACCATTATTAAAATATATAGCCTCTAACGATATCATCCGAGTTTTCTCTCTTTGGAAGAGCCCAGGCTAGGGATGAAAACGTGCCCCTGGTCAGAAACAAAGGTGGAAAACACCACGAAGACCAGACACCAGCCATGACGCCCTGGGTTCTTAATACAGAAGAGTGCTTGCTGCAAAATGTTAAAAAGCTGAAAGCAGCAAGAATGCAAAAATATGCCACAGCAGCTGTAGACTTAGGTGCTCTGGGCTGGTGCTGGCTGAGGGCTGGGAGGACTCCTCGGGGCAGCCGCCTGGTGGCCAGAGAAACGTCAGACGTCTGCTCTCCCCTCCAGTGCCCCCAAACCTCCTAACGGAGGCCAAAGGAGCCCTGCTTCATTCCAAGGTACCAGTCGCACACAGGAGGCTCTGACTGGAAACACAGGGTCACCGGGCTCAGCACCTCTGCCCCAACCTCCGCCAGCCCCGCGGTGCCCTCCCACGCCAGGCGCTGTGCCCGCCCTGGAGGGGTGCCCTGGCTTCCTCCCCTCACAGCTTCCCGCTGGCCCCCAGCTCCCCTGCCCACACCAAGTGGGCCTGCTAGACAGACACCAGGGACAAGCCCCGGCCCCTCGGGAAGCCCCTCTCACCTCTCCCACTGCCTCTGGTCCCCTGCCCTGAGGCTCCTCCCCTAGTTCCCAGACCCTCACACTTGCTAGTTTTCACACAGTCCTACCCGGCCCCACCAGAGGGACCTGGGGCACAGCTCATCTCCCTGGGGAGAAACGCAGGCTCGGTGACACAGAAAAGCGCCAGGGGCAGCCCTACAGGAGACCCTTCCTCTACAGTCTGCCTTCTCCTGCGGGGGAGAGTGCGAGAGGGTGAGGCAGGAGGGGAGCAGATGTGAAAATCCGCCACCCCCACCGTGGACCTGTCTGCTCTTCAGTGGACCTGATGCCCCCCGGCTGGATTCTGCTGTCACCGCTTCCATTAGTATGAGCAGGGGCTTTGGGAGGAAGCAGTGAGATGCTCATGGTAGCAGAGGATGGGGTGGGCATGGGGTGGGCATGGGGCGGCCTGGGAGGAAACGAAATGGGCCCCCCCACCCTGAAAGGTTTGAATCTCGTCCAGGTTTACAAATTGCCCGAGCCAGAGCACGTGGGCTCGGGGCAGAGTGCACAGGGCTGGGGTGCAGGGGAGAAAGGCGCTGCGGGGCCCGGGTGGGGCTGGCGTAGGAGTCTTAAGGCGTGACAGGAGATGGGTGTTTCAGACTCACTAGCCGGGCCCGGTGGGGCAGAGGGGAGAGGGAAAGGGAGCGAAGTCCAGGGACATGTGTATCTATGTTTGGGAAACTGTGGGCAGAGCCAAAGCTGGTATAAACCATGAAACAGACTTTGTCAAAAGCTGGGCCATGGAGACCACACCCCCACCAGTGGCCACACTCCCCTGCTGTTCCAGGCCTGGGGGGAGCCCTGCAGAGACCTCCTCTCCAGCCCCGGGCAGACAAATAACCGGGGCCTACAGTACAGGAAGAAGCCTGGGGTTTGGCCCATCTCTGCCAGGAACACCTGTGCATCATCAGCAGAGCCCCAGTTTCCTCAGACGCCAGACACTGATTCCTGTGCTGCCCGCATCCCATCTGGGGAAGCCACCGCGAGACCCTGGGGGGCCGTCGGGAGGAGACTCGGGGGACTGTCCAGGTGGGCCGAGCCCCACGCACCTGCCAACCATCTTTCCAGGGACAAGAAACATCTGTCGTTTGAACCGCCTGCTCTCACTGAAAGCGAGGATCCCCACCCGAGTGGCCCTTGGACGTCAACCCTGTAACTGGGCCATCTGAGCTGGGCCCTCCAAACGCTCCCCAGGGGCTGGCTGTCCCAAGGCCCCCACCTGCCTCTGCCCACCCCATGGGACTGCCCAGACCCGGGGGGAACTCAGAGGGCACCAGGTCCAGTCCTGGCCTTTAAGACAGGGAACCTGAGGCCGGTCCTGCTCCAAGTGCCCACTGAGTTTGCTCCTGAGCCCCTGCCGGGGGCCAGCCCCGGGCTGGGTGTGGGTCCCAGGGCTGAGTCTGACCCTGCCCGGCCCCCGGGGCTCCCAGCGCTCCAGCCCTGACCCTCCCTGCTCCCGGCACACACTCGCCCAGGGGCTCGGCCGAGGGGCCCCTCCAGCCCTGCCTCCAGGGAAGGGAAGCCCCGGGCCCAGTCCTGTGCCCTCCCCTCCCCTCCCCCTCACAGCTCTGAAGCCCCAGGTCACCTTCCCCACGGCCACTCCCCACCCTGCCCAGCCTCTGCCTGACCCCCTCCACCCTGGCTCGGGAACATCCTAAGGCAGGTCACACGCTGACAGTCACCCCCTCACTCAGGCTGGCACTGCTCCGCTGCCCTCAGTCTCCTTCGGGAGGCCCGCCGGGACCGCGGCAGCTACGCGGTTCTGCTGACACGCCCAGGACCCCTCCTGAGGGTGGGGAGCCCCCCCCACTCTGCCTGGAGCTGTGGCCTCTGCTGTGGGTTCTCCCCACTGGGAGGGAAAGACTCGGCCGGGATGGCGGGTTTGGACCGACTCCCGGGCATCCTCTGTGTGCTCCCCACAGGCCGGCGCCGCGGGCCCTGCCGCTTCAGCCCTGATCCGCAGCCGTGGGTGTGGGGGCCACAGGAGGACGGCCCCGCCACCTCCTCAGCTCCCAGACGGGCCGCCGCTGGTCGCAGCCCTCGCACACCAGGGCTGCGTGTTTAGGGACCCCGTCCCCTGCGGTGACTGTGAACCTCACTCAGGTCCCAGTGCAGACACGGCCTCAAGACAGGCAGCCCAGACCCAGAGGGTGCCTTTCACACAAAAATCTTTAATAAAAATAGCTCTCTGCAGAACCAGTCCTAGACAGCAGTGGCAAACTCAAACTCCTGCCACCTGGGCACGAAGGAGCAAGGCCAGCTGAGGGGTCTGAACTGAGGGCAGGGCTGCCCCGAAGGCGGAGCTCCGCGGGCTGCGACGTGTGGGATGTGGGCTCGGGGCCCACACACCTTCTCATTCTTCCAGAGGAGTTACAAACACGGCTGCGTTTTTTAGGAGTGTCACTAACTGGTCGCCCTCCCCACCAAATGACAGGAGGAGGCTACGTGAGACACTCAAAGGCTGACAGGGAGCAGCGTGTCCTACACACTCAAGACAGAAGTAAGTGGGGTCACACGTCAGCAAAACACCGGGACGAGGTGACACCGGGGCATCCGGCAGGCGAACGGCCCTCGGTCAGCACACAGGCGAGAGCAGGGGAGGGAGGAGGAGAAGCGGCAGGCAGCCCGGGCTGCCCACCTCCCACGGCGTGGGCGGCGGCCCCGGCTCGGCCTTAGTAGCCCAGGAGCCGCCTGGCCTCCTCGCTCTGGGCCTGCAGCGTCTCGCTGGTGTACTTCTGCAGGAGCTCCATCTTCTTCCTCCGCACGAGCGCCTCCTCGATCTGCGGGCGGGAGAGAGGAGGGCTCAGGCCACAGGCCCCGCAAGGCCAACACGCCGCCTGGGCCCGGCCGGGAGCCCAGCACCCCGCGTCTGAGGGCCCCGATCTCCGCCGGGGGGGCAGGGGAGCGACGGAGGGAACGCTACCTCGTCTGGACGCCTCGCCCTAACCTGAGCCCAGGGACCAACACTCTGTGGAGGGAGTGAGAGCCACCCAAAGGGACAGGAAGGACCAAGAAAACCACGCAGCGCCCCGTGGGGCCCCTCGGAGGCCAGGCGGCCCGCAGCCTGTCCTACCTCTTGCTGCGACGGCACCGGGACGTGAGCGATGAACTTCTGCTGCCCGTCCTCCCCTCCTTTCTCCTGGCCGCCCTCCTCATCAGACTGCAAAAGAGTACAACCAGAGGCCGCGCAGAGGAGACCGTTAGTAAGTGCTGGCACCGCCATAACCTGCACCAGCCTGCAGCCACTTAAAAGGAAAAACAGCGACGAGGAAGCTCTGTTCCCAGACAAAGAGACACCCAAGACACAGCGTTAAGTACAAGCAGCAACAGAACGCTGTGTATTGCGTGACCTCTTGTACGAGGAAGAAAAGAGAAGCCAGTGATGTCAGTGAGAGCCAGCGGACAGAGGACAGGGCTGTGAAAGACAAGCCGTGTTCAATCTCTGTATGCTTTTTGTGTTTTGGGTCTTGTGAATACATTATCTATTTTTTAAATTAAACTTGAAAAAAGCATATATAGAAGAAAGCATCACTCAGAGGCTGCCTGTGAGTCAGCAGAGATCACTCATAACCTAAGGAATGACGCAGCCCTGGAGGCGTGAGGAGAGAGGAGGCCTGTGTGGACGCAGGTCCGCTGCCCGCAGGTCTCTGGGCCGGACCCTGACCCCACCCCCCGCCCCAGGTCACCAGCTGCCAGGAAAGCCGCGCCGCTGGCAGGAGACACTGGTCCCAGGGCTCTGGGAAAGTCGGGCTGCATCCACCGAGGCGAGACCACGGGTGGAAGCTCCACTCCTCAGGGCAGACTCCAACAAGGAAGGCTGCCGTAGCCCCAGAGAATCCACACACGTGATGAAAGACACAGCACTGCCCACACGCGTCACACCACGTCAGGTCCCTCGGTGGACACTGCACTGTCACTGTGCAAGCCACTGGGGACACTGGGTGAAGGACCACACGGGACCCTCGGCAGCAGCTGTGCAACTTCCCGTAAATCTTAAGCATTTCAGGATAAACAATGTTTACCTCCTCTGATGGCTTTCCATCACTCTCACGGTAAAGGAAGATGCTTCCCCAGGGGAGCCGGGGCCCTTGCTCGGCCCCCCTCCCCTCCCCCAGCCTCCACTCTGCCCTCCGGCCACCGGCCCGTCCTCTGTCCCCCGCGCTCCCATGGGGTCGTCCGCTCACACTGTTCCCTGCTGCCTCTTCACTTGTGTCCAGATCTCAGCTGAACGGTCACGTCCCCAGCAAAGCCTTCACTGGCCCTGCCTTCACCATGTCGCTACCCAGAGCTCCTATCACAGCTGCCATTTCCCACGGTGTCTGCTGACCGGACTGTCCCTCCGGGCTTCAAGCTACAAGCGAAGCATGTTTGCTGTCCTGCCCCTTGAGTGGGCCTCACAGTAGCCACTCATTAAACAAACATCCCTTGAAAGAGCAAATGGATTATTTGCATCTAGAGAAAATCTTCCTAGGGCACGCTGCCACCCTGTTTCAAATGCCTGCCTGAGGGCACAAACCTCAGGTCTGCTAGATCCTGTGTGACGCTGACTAAGTCACTAAGCCTCTCTGAGCCTGCTTCCTTGCCACTGACATCATGGCAAGCCATGTGACGTCACACAGGGCCTGACCATAGTCCAGGCATGGGTGCTTCCCCTCTCCTTGCTCAGTCGAGCAAATCAGTTCCATCCTGGACCTGCCCAGGGAGCAAGGCCTGCAGGGGTGCTGGAAGCGAGGGGGCTCTGCCTGAGGGATCACAGTTCCATCGCCAACCGGGACCCCCTGAGGAAGTCTCTTCTGTGCTCTGGGCTGGTTTCCAGCTGTAGCAGGCGGGGGTTAAGACTACAAAAGTTACTGACGCTGTCATCTGAGCAGAAACAATGAGGTCATGGGCTAAAATACACTGGCTTCAAATGTGTTTATAAATCCGATTCCAGCATGTTCGAGAGGGCCTATCTCTGTGATGCAAGGAAGTCATCCCTGGTGTAAAGCAGTTTAGCAAGTGCCCTCACAGCCGTTCCTCTCTGGAACCCTCCCTGTGAACCCGGAAGGTGACCTTCATCCCCACCGTCTAGGAGAGAAGGCCGAAGCCTCAGATGGCGGCAGGGGCAAGAGCCGGGCCTTGACCCTGACCCCTCGTCTGTGCTTCCTGCTACCGCTCCCCCATCCTCCGCGGCACAGAGAAGGCGGTGAGTGCAGGGGGTCCCTCGCCGCCCCCCCAGTACCTCCTCGTCGGCGACGGCGTAGATGTCGGCCTCGGCCTCCTCCTCCTCCTCCTCGTCCTCCTCCCCTCTTGCCAGCCGGGCCTCTCTCTCTGCTTTCCACTTGTCCACTAACTCGGCTCTGACTGCAGACAAGGGAGAGCGGGCGTTACTCACTCTGGCCTCTGAGAAAGCGTCAAGCCCCACGCAGGGCGAGGCCAAGGCCTCCCTGCTGGAAAGGGTCACCTGCATCCTGCCCCGGTGGGCAGGAATCAGACAGGAATCAGACGGGCGGGCAGCTTTTAGGGGACACACCCAGATCCTCCCCAGTTCAGCACCCTGAGGTTCTCAAAAAATTAAAACTAGAACTACCATGTGATCCAGCAATTCCATTCCCGGGTATATATCTGAAAACAACAAAAACACTAATACGAAAAGATACAGGCACCCCGATGTTCACAGCAGTATTATTTACAGTTGCCAAGATATGGAAGTAAACTAAGTGCCCATCAACAGATGGATGGGTAAATAAGGTGTGGTGTATACACACACACACACACAGACAGACACAGACACACACACACACACATATGCATATACACAATGGGATCCTACTCAGCCATAAAAAAGAATGAAATAATGCCATTTGCAGCAACATGGATGGACCTACAGATTATCATACTAAGTGAAGTAAGTCAGATGGAGAAAGACAAATACTGTATATCATCACTTATATGTGGAATCTAAAAAATACAGCAAAGTAGTGAATATAACAAAGAAGAAGGAGACTCACAGATATAGAGAACAAACTAGTGGTTACCAGTGGAGAGACGGAAGGGGGGAGAGGCAATTTAGCGGTAGGGGATTAAGAGGTACAAACTATTAAAATAAAATAAGCTGGGGCTTCCCTGGTGGCGCAGTGGTTGAGAATCTGCATGCCAATGCAGGGGACACGGGTTCGAGCCCTGGTCTGGGAAGATCCCACATGCCGCGGAGCAACTAGGCTCGTGAGCCACAACTACAGAGCCTGCGCATCTGGAGCTTGTGCTCCGCAACAAGAGAGGCCACGATAGTGAGAGGCCCGCGCACCGCGATGAAGAGTGGCCCCGGCTCGCCGCAACTAGAGAAAGCCCACGCACAGAAACGAAGACCCAACACAGCCATAAATAAATAAACAAACAAACAAATAAATAAAATTTTAAGTTGGATGAAAAAAGATAAAATAAGCTATACAAGGATGTATTATACAACATGGGGGACATAGCCAATATTTTATAATAACTGCTAATGGAATATACCTTTAAAAATTGTGAATCTCTATACTGCACACCTGTAACTTACGTAATATTGTACATCAACTACTTCAGTTTTTTAAAAAGCCCTAAAAAAACAATGTTCCTTATAAAAATAAAAATAAAAAAACCCCATTTTCAAGGGAGAGAAAAGAAACCAGATGCCAGCAGCAATGAAATGAAATGCCCGCAGACCTACGTTTCTTTTCATATTCCTGTTCCAAAGGCACAATAACACCATCGTCTTCATCTAGATAACCGTAGTATTCAAAATCGATCGCCTTCATGAGCTCAGCACGTGTCTTTCTTGGAGGAGGAAGAGCTAAAAGAAAGAATTCACCAGCTTAGCTGAATTCCCCATCATAATCTCACTCAAGCCTTCTCCTCATACAATGTTACGCAGGCATATAGTAGGTGTGTTCATGAAAATATCATAAAATAGGCACTTCTCTACACTAGTAATGGGATTATATATGTGGTACCACCCCTTTTTCTGTATGTGTGGTATGCGGGCCTCTCACTGTTGTGGCCTCTCCCATTGCGGAGCTCTGGACGCGCAGGCTCAGCGGCCATGGCTCACGGGCCCAGCCGTTCCGCAGCATGTGGGATCCTCCCAGACCAGGGCACGAACCCGCGTCCCCTGCATCCGCAGGCAGACTCTCAACCATTGCGCCACCAGGGAAGCCCGGTACCACCCTTTTGAAAATCAGTGTTGAGGGCTTCCCTGGTGGCGCAGTGGTTAAGAATCCACCTGCCAATGCAGGGGACACAGGTTCAAGCCCTGGTCCCGGAAGATCCCACATACCGCGGATAGCAACTAAGCCCTTGTGCCACAGCTACTGAGCCACAACTACTGAGCGCACGAGCCACAACTACCAAAAGCCCGCACGCCTAGAGCCTGTGCTCCACAACAAGAGAAGCTACCACGATGAGAAGCCTGTGCACTGCAACGAAGAGTAGCCCCTGCTCGTTGCAACTAGAGAATGTCTGCGTGCAGCAACACAGACCCAATGCAGCCAAAAATAAATAAATAAAATAAATTTAAAATAAATAAATAAAATAAATTAAATCAGTGTTGAAATCTTTGACCCAATTAGTCCATTGAAGGAATCTATCCTAATTTAAAAAACAGAAACAAAACCTGGCAAAGCTTTATGGACAGAGGTGTGCATCACAGCATTATTTATACAACAGTGAAAACTTGGACACCCAAGGACTATGATCTGCAATTCAAGCATGGCGGAGGGGAGGGGATCCTGCAGCTCCAGTAATGCTGCTTCACAGGGTGCTTTAACAACACAGGAAATGCCATAATATTTAATGAAAAAACTAAGAATACAGATAAAACAAAAGAAACTACAAACAAAAAAGATAAATGAGAAATTCCTGAGGAAAATACTTTCACATTAAGACTTACTATTCAGAATATTTAGTAATACTTGAAAATCAAAAGGGAAATGACAACCCAACAGATTAGTCAAAGAATAAAACCTGATAATTGACGAAGAAAAAACTCTTATGTATGAAAATTTCATTTAGTAACTGAATTCGACTGTCAATTTCATTAGTAATGGGGGGAAACAAAAAAATAAAAATAATACATTGTTTCAAGCACCAGATCAGCAAAAATGTTATAATCATAAACATCTAGAAATAACTAAGTACCAAAGGAGGGATGGTCACACCAAGCACGGTTAATCCCTGAGACTCTAATCCGTCACATCGCTTGGCATTCTAAGGAGAACCATGAGAGGACATGGAAGGACTGAACACACAACCCTGTCCACCCCTCCACCACGTGGGCTTGCTGCATCCAGGACAGGGCTGAAACCCAGCAGGCTCAGAGCACTGCACGCATTCCGGCCACAGGATGGAGCTGTGATCCAACCAAAGCCAACCAGACTCAATTCTGGGAATTCTGCTTGAACTGTTAGGGGGAAAAAAATCTGTTGCTGAGAGAGAACAAAATTTAAGTCGATGACGGACAACGAGCCACCACAAGAGGAGAGTGAGACAGACAAAAAAGCTCACAGGGGCCTCCCTGGTGGCGCAGTGGTTGAGAGTCCGCCTGCCGATGCAGGGGATACGGGTTCGTGCCCCGGTCTGGGAGGATCCCATATGCCGCGGAGCGGCTGGGCCCGTGAGCCATGGCCGCTGGGCCTGCGCGTCCGGAGCCTGTGCTCCGCAACGGGAGAGGCCACAGCGGTGAGAGGCCCGCGTACCGCAAAAAAAAAAAAAAAAAAAAAAAAAAAGCAAACCAAATCAAATGCTGTTGTTAAAATGAACAAAGCTTTCAAGTTACCCACTCTGAATGCACCTGCTGAGATGAAAAATAACTCCTCTTTACAAAACATCTCAAATTCTACCACCAAGCCATTCCACCAGAGAATTCCTGGCCATGATCACTCACCATCTTTAAATTCCTTGAGGATAGGAACCAGGCCTATCTCCCTGAGTCAACAGGCAATGTCTGATACATGGTAGATACTCAAAACATCTGATGAACGGATGAAACGCTGCTCATCATTACACTCCTCTAAATGCAAACAATACTTAAGGCTACCACACTTAATACCCACTTAAGTATATCAGGCTGAGTAACAAAGTTTAAAAAAAAAAAAAGAGGGGCTTCCCTGGTGGCGCAGTGGTTGAGGGTCCGCCTGCCGATGCAGGGGACACGGGTTCGTGCCCCGGTCTGGGAGGATCCCACGTGCCGCCGAGCGGCTGGGCCCGTGAGCCATGGCCGCTGGGGCTGCGCGTCCGGAGCCTGTGCTCCGCAACGGGAGAGGCCACAACAGTGAGAGGCCCGCATACCGCAAAAAGAAAAAAAAAAAAAAAAAAAAAAAGCTCACAGGATGGAAGCCAAAACTGCAAAACGGAGCAATGGGACCTGGAACCGGCCATTCCCGAAGGCAAACTTGTCAGTTATGTGAGCCAATAAATTTATAGACTTTCCTGCCTAAAGTAATTGGGGTTGAGTCATCTGTCACTTATGCTGATGTAATTTAGTTGATGAAATAAGCATGGAAGTGCATGGAAAAGGCTGGAAGGGAACATTCCAAACCGATAATAACAGTGACGGGTCATCTCTAGCAGGGCACTGGGATGGGGGTCAAGGGGACTGTGCTACTATTTTTATTTTTATTTTTTTGCCGTGCGACATTCGGGATATTAGTTTCCCGACCAGGGTTTAAACCCGTGCCCCCTGTAGTGGAGGCATGGAGTCTTAACCACTGGACCACCAGGGAAGTCCCTGTGCTACTATTTCCATTATATGCACTAAGACTAAGTTGTGCACTTTCTTGGTAAAAAAAAAAAAAAAAAAAAAAAAAACACTCTATGACTGGAATAAATAAATAAATTTAGAAACAATGTAAAAGCAAAAAAAAAAAAGTAACATACACAGCACACCCTCATTTTAGGAGCCTTAAAAAACTGGAAGGGGATACACCCCAACATGTCAACAACCATCATCTATAAGTTGTGAAAATGTGGGTGTTTTTTCTGATTTTCTGTATTTTACAACTTGTCTATAATAAAATTATACTGCATTCATAATAAACAGCATGATATTTAAACTCTGAATTCTTTTAAGTGATGTCAATCACGCACGCAAAACCAGTGTGTGCATAATGAATTTAAGAATGAGGGCTTCCCTGGTGGCGCAGTGGTTGAGAATCTGCCTGCCAATGCAGGGGACATGGGTTCGAGCCCTGGTCTGGGAAGATCCCACGTGCCGCGGAGCAGCTGGGCCCGTGAGCCACAATTACTGAGCATGCGCGTCTGGAGCCTGTGCTCCGCAACAAGAGAGGCCGCGATAGTGAGAGGCCCGCGCACCGCGATGAAGAGTGGCTCCCGCTTGCCACAACTAGAGAAAGCCCTCGCAGAGAAATGAAGACCCAACACAGCCATAAATAAATAAAACAAACAAACAAACAAACAAAAAAGAATGAGCAGAACTGTATTTTTAAACAAATAGGAAAACCGACTGGAAGGAAACAGCAGAACGCCAGCAGCGGGAGGAATCCCGGTCTCATCCTTCTCTACTTTCCACACTGCTTTCTATAAAATGCTTGGACTGCTTTTTGAAAAGTCAAAATTAAGATACACAGAAATTCCAGACCAGCTGTTTCCAACAGCATTTTGGAGGCTCCCAGGGCTGTGGAGGGGCGGGCAGGAGCAGAGAGGGTACTCGGCTTGGATTCACCCTCCTCCACTTGTGCATCTCGGGGTTCGGCCCAAGGTGTCATGTGTCCTTCAGTTAAGAGTTTTTTCAACTAAACACGTAACTGAAAACGAAGCTGACTGAACTGCAAACAGGGAGACTCCTCACTCACACTCAGACAGGTGTGGGCAGAGCCTACAATGTGACACCTGTCAGTTCTGGGTTCCCATTCTCGCCCCAACTGTGTGCCCACCTGAGAACGATAATCCTCTGAGGACACGGGGCTGCTGTGCGGCTAAGAAATGGCACAGGAAGAGTGCCCTGCAGACGGCATGTCTACTGTTACAAGCAGGACCAAGAAGTCCAGGCTAACGCCCCGGTGAACACCAGTTACTTACGTTCTCTCTCAAACAGTTCTCTGACGCCAGGCAAGTCTTTCGCTGCTCCGAAGTACTTGTAACCTCGATTTCCTGGGACTTCTTTCCCTTCATGATCCAGCATTTTAGGGCCAACTTTCTTATTGGGAAGGAAAAAGAGAAAATGGATCTGATCCTTAAGCCCAGTATTTCCATGTTTGCAAACAGATTTAAGGTAATAATGCTAAAGGTAGAAAATATTAATGTACAACAGAAATATATTCAGGTACTTTTTTTAATCCCTTAAAAATCAACCTAAATACCTAACAGTAAGAGGATGATTTAAGTAAATTATAGCATATTCAGGATGGAATATATCCTATAGCTTAAAAATGATGGTTCATATGGAACTCTTTTACTGACTTAGAAAAACACAATATAATGTTAAGTGAAAAAAGGTTTAAGAAATTGCGAAAAACCTAAATGACAAGCAGGAGAAGACAAATGAAATATCCAGAAGATGGAATTCTCTCCACTAAAAATGATGATGTTGACAACTGCATACAGTATGCGACCCTGGACAAGGCTCCGTACTATAAGGGGAAAGGCCATAAAGGATGAAAATCAATAAAACAGCCAGATGATTGGATCAAATTTAAATGTCTTAAACTCTACCATGGTTATATAAGGGAACATTCTTATTCTTAGGAAATACACACAAAAGTATTTCTTAGTCGGCAAGCGGACTCTCAACCACTGCGCCACCAGGGAAACCCTCAGAAATGCTTTTTGAAACGATTATATAAATGATTATTTACTGACATGAACATATGCGTCTGATAAACTGTTAAGTGAACAAAGCATATAGTTAGAATAATGAACCATTATCTGTAAAAGTAAGTATATATATGTATAGAAGAAATTCTAGAAAGATAAGTAGAAAACGTTAATAGCAGTCATTTCTGTGTGGTAGGAAAATATATAATGTAATCTGTATCACACATAGAATATATAAAATTTTTTTATATTTTAGAATTTTTATATTTTTTGTTATGTATTCTTTTTTTTGACATAAAAGTAGGTACTCTTTATACAATCAAAGTTACCATTTTGAAAAGAAGTATACAACCTAGAACCAAAACTGTACATACATGAGTATGACCTCAGTTACAGGACTCATGGAAAAACAATGGACGGAAATATTCCACAAGTTGCTCCTAGTTAAAAGCAGCATGACTGCATGGTGCCCTGCTCTATACTTTTCGGAACTTAGTAACAACATATTACTTTTTCTCTTATTATTGTACGAAAATACAAGTAACAAAAAATTTGCCGTCTTAACCATTTTTAAGTGTCCAGGTCAGTGGTATTAGTATATTCATAGCGTCATGCAACCATCACCACCATCTTGTAAAACAAACTCTGAACGTGTCACTTTTTTTTTTCAGCTGCGCTGAGTGGCTTGCAGGATCTTAGTTCCCCGACGAGGGACAGAACCTGGGCCACGGCAGTTAAAGTGCTGAGTCCTAACCACTGGACCACCAGGGAATGCCCTAAATGTTACTTTTGTACATAGAAAATGAAAATAAAATTCTTTAGCATTAAAAAGATGCTAGGGCTTCCCTGATGGCGCAGTGGTTAAGAATCCGCCTGCCAATGCAGGGGACACGGGTTCGAGCCCCGGGCCGGGAAGATCCCACATGCCACGGAGCAACTAAGCCCATGCGCCACAACTACTGAGCCTGTGTTCTAGAGCCTGCGAGACACAACTGAAGCCCACGTGCCTAGAGCCCATGCTCCGCAACAAGAGGAGCCACGGCAAGAAGCAGCCCACGCACCGCAATGAAGAGTAGCCCCCGCTCGCCGCAACTAGAGAAAGCCCATGCACAGCAACGAAGACCCACCGCAGCCAACAAATAAAAGAAATAAATTTTTTAAAAAAAGACTCTAGAAGGAAATACATAAAAACATTACTGGTGACTCTGGGTGGTGGAACTTAAGAATATTGTACATATTAATTTTGTAACCCTTCCAGGAAGGGTAATAAACCTCTGCACTAAAGCAGTCTGACAGGGAGCAAAATCACTGTCACAAAACTACTGAAGATGCAGTGAGAACGTTCCTAGCACAGGTACCCCAGGAGTGGAAGTGCCTTTCCTTCTGCAACAAGAATAAATGCCTTATTTTTAGGCCAGGTACTAACATGAGAACTGTGGTTTTGCATTAAATACATAGAAAAACTGCACATATTTCTTACATAACGTACTACAGTCCACTGACTAGATACTATTGGTTCAAATGACCTGGGTAAATGGGGCAGGGCCTGGGGCAGCATTTTTCAAAGTTGACCCACTGGCGGGTCGTGAAATCCATTACATGGGTCATAATCATCCATTTTTTAAAAATCAAGATAGAATAGAAAATATCTAAGTGCAGCAACATATACCAAGTATTTTTTCAGTACTGTGTTGTGATATAGTGAGTGAGAGAGAGAGAGAGAGAGAGAGAGAGAGAGTGTGTGTGTGTGTGTGTGTGTGTGTGTTTATTTTAGAGTGGTCATGGGCCTAAAAGCTTGAAAGTCACTGTTCTACAATACTGCATTTGAAGAATCCAGAGAAAGGAAACACAGCCATGTCCCCAGGGTCCCCTTGAGTACAGAAGCCGACAATGGAATGGTTGTCCCAATTCTCAAGGAGTTCAGAGAAGACTGTGAGGGGCCAAGGTCATTTCAAACAAGAGGCCCAGGGAGCCCGAGTGGCTCACTCTGGAACACCTGGCCAGTACACGTACTGAGGCCTGCGCTGTGGACCTTTAAGCACCACTGGCCCGTGCTTTCACGTTTCCTGTCCACGCGCAACAGGCACTTCCAAGCCTCCTTTCATCTCTCCAGTGCCTACTCTGTGGCAGGGCTGCGGGGAAAGCAGGAGCCACCCTGCAGGCAGACAGCACCCAAGCTCGGCCCCCAGGGCCACGGCTTGCTTACCCCATAGTCAGGACCACCCAGCTCCTTGATCCGGGCCTCCCAGTGTCCCTTCTCTCTTAGCAGCTTGTTAATTTCATCATTCAGGTCTCGAATTCGGAATTCACCCAGACCAGCTAGAAAACAAAAATGTCCTATCGTTTCTTGAAAATACCACTCGATGTCGTAGCCTTAAGAGTGAATGTCAACACCTAAAAAGGTGCATAACACAAAGATACTATTTCAATTTATAAGAAAACCCACCCACACCGAAATCATGGAAGGGCAACAATCATGCAGAGTTTCAGCAGCGCTGGGGAGAAAAAACGTCCTCCTCATTAGCAACCACAGAAATACACACTGAAGCAATCCTGCAGCTCCATTTATACCACCACTGAAACAGCAAACTCTTAGAGGTGGGGACGCAGCGTCCAATCAGTGTCGGCCAAGATGCAGCGAGGCAGTGTCAGCATCAGGGCTGGCGGCAGCCTGTGTGAGTCTAGTTCTTTCAGGAAAGGACTTGTTCCCACCTTGCTAAGGGGGAACATCTCTGACAAAGACTAGGGCCTGAGAACTGAGCCTAAGGGACAGATTTATAGTCTTTATTTTTTACTTATTTATTTTTTGGCCGCACTGCGCAGCACACCGTATCTTACTTCCCCGACCAGGGATCGAACCCGTGCCCCCTGCAGTGGAAGCACGGGTTCTTAACCACTGGGCGGCCAGGGAAGTCCCTAAGGGATGGATTTAAAGGGATGACGACAGGGAGTTTGCTGAGGTGTTGTCGTTGGTGGCTGGGAGCCGGGAGCAGTTGGGGCTATTCCAAGGGAGAAGCCCTCCCTTTCTCCACTGAATTGCTTTTGTACCTTTGTCAAGTCAACTGACCACATACGTGTGCCCCTATTTCTGGACTTCTTACTCTGTTCAATTGGTCTGTGTGTCTATTTTTCACCAATATCCAATTGTCTTGAATACCTTTAGCTTTACATTAAATCATGAAATTAGGTGTCATGAATACTCCAACTTTTTTCTTTTTCAAAACTGTTTTGGCTATTCTAGTTCCTTTGCCTTTCCATTTAAATTTTAGAAACAGTTCGTCAACATAAACCAAAAACCACTGCTGGGATTTTGACTGTGATAGATTTTGAAAAGAAAAAGAATTGACACCTTTCCTATATTGAGTCTTCCCATCCACAAACACTGTCTATGTCTCCATTTGATTGGTTCTTTGACTCTTTCATCACTGTTTTATAGTTTTCAGCATACAGATCATACATATATTTTGTTAGATTTATACCTAAATATTTCGTTTTGATGCTTCTGTAAATAACACTTTAATAAAAGTTCTAGTTCCAAATGTTCAATGCTAGTACATAGAAATAGAATTGATTTTTGTGTATTGACTTTCTATTCGGTGATCTTGCTAAACTCATTTATTCATTTAACAAATCTTTCTGTAGATTCCTTGGGATTTTCTACATAGAAAATTATGTCATCTCAGAATAGAGCATTTTTCTTCCCTTCCAATCTTTGGGCCTTTTATTTCCTTTTCTTGCTTTACTGTACTGGAAAGGAATTCCAGTACAATACTGAATAGAAGCAGTGAGAAGGGATATCTCCACCTTGTTCCTGATCTTAGGAGGAAAGCATTCAACCTATAGCTGGCCATAGGTTTTCTGGTAGAAGTGCCTTATCAGGAAAAAAAAAAAAAAAGTTCCCTTCAATTCCCAGTTAGCTGAGGTTTGTTTGTTTGTTTTGGTTTTGGTTTTTAATTTTATTTATTTATTTATTTTTGCCTGCATTGGGTCTTTGTTGCTGCACGCAGGCTTTCGGTGCAGCGCTTGTTGCGGCACGTGTTGCGGCACGTGTGCTCTTCTTTGTGGTGTGCGGAGTTCTCTCTTGTTGCAGCGTGCGGCCCTTCTCTCTCTAGTTGTGGCATGCAGGCTCCAGGGAGCATGGGCTCTGTAGTTTGTGGCACACGGGCTTAGTTGCCCTGCAGCATGCGGGATTTTAGTTCCCCGACCAGGTATTGAACCTGTGTCCCCTGCACTGGAAGGCAGACTCTATACCGCTGGACCACCAGGGAAGTCCCATGTGTCTTCGTTTTTTCTTGATCAGTCTGACTGACTGGAAGTTTATCGATTTTACTGATCTTTTTATTTTTTAAATTTTATTTTATTTATTTTTGGCTGCGCTGGGTCTCCATCGCTGCTGCGTGTGGCACGTGGGCCCCTGCATTGGCTGGCGGATTCTTAACCACTGTGCCACCAGGTAAGTTCTGATCTTTTTAAAGAACCCGCTTTTGTTCTATTTTCTCTATTCATCTTCTGTTTTCAATTTCATTGATTTCTTCTCTTTATTATTTCCTTCCTTCTGCTTACTTTGGAATTAATTTGCTCTTCCTTTTTAGTTTCTTAGGGTAGAAGCTTAGATCACTGACTTGAGACCTTTCTTATTTTCTTTTATTTTAATGCTATAAATTTTTTTGTCCCCTGAATTCTGACATTATGTTTTCATTCTCATTCAATTCAAAATATTTTCTAATCTCCTTGAGGTTTCCTCTTAGATATATGGGTTGTTTAGATGTTTAATTTCTAAATAGTTAGGAATTTTCCAGATATCTTTTTGTTATCGATTTCTACATTAACTGTGTTATAATCAGTGAACATACTTTTCAAAATTTTAATTATTTTAAGTTTGCTAACATTCATATTATAACCTAAAATATGCTTTATTTTGGTGAATATTCCATTTGTTCTTAAGAAAAGAAAATGTACTCTTTTCTGTGAGGTGGAGTGTTCCATAAAGGTCAACTAGGTCAAACTGATGGACAGTATTGTTCAATTCTTCTATGTTCTTACTCATTTTGTACCTACTTGTTCTATTGACTATTGAGAGAGGAGGCTGACGTCCCCAAGGCTAATTGTGGATTTGAGAATCGAGCACTTTAAACAGACAAGCTAGCTTACCATTCTGAATCTGAGCCACTTTTTTTGAGATCTCTCCAATGATCTGTGAAAAAAATAAAAGGCAATATATTTTTATGACTTTTGAGTAAGTCTGAAAGCAAAAGAAATATATAATTCAAAATGAGTAATTAAAAATTCTTAGAATTCTGGTTGAAGAGTCATGTAGGTACAAAAGCCATCAGAGACCCGTTCTCCTGTAAGATCAGGTTCACCCAGCACGTACCTGTCGTCTCCACTTCTCGGCTTTGGGTAGCTCAGTACACTCCGAGGCGAGGAAGGGTCTTCGCTCCTAAGGAAAAGCAAAACACATGCTGCCGCTGTACTGTATGAAATTACAAACTTCGTGCAACATTCGTGACTGACTCAGGCATGAAGCCTGGAATGTCTAACAGGCTAAAGACACCTGCAGCTTCAGGTCCAGGTGCTCTTCTTCAAGCCTTATGGCTCACGCTGCAGCCTCTCCTTAGAAAAGAACTACACGGGCAGAAACATTCACTGCGTTGTACCTGGTACAGGCAGCCACTGGAAACAACATAGAAGTCCAGTACACTTGACCCTTGAGCAACATGGGGGTTAACCCAAGTATAACTTACAGTCGGGCTTCAGTATCCGTGTCTCCTCCGCACCCACAGATTCAACCGAGCACAAACCGTGTAGTTCTGTAGTATTTACCGTTGAAAAAATCCGTGTATAAGTGAACCAATGCAGTTCAAACCCGTGTTCTTCAGGGTCAGTCGTTACAGAGAGATGGCGAAGTACACGGGTTATACCCATTTCATGGCATATGTATGCTACCTTAGGAAATGACAGCTGTCAGTGTTTAGAACAAACATAAACATACATGCGTGTCTGTGCGTATACAGGTGTGTGTGCGGGGGTGTGTATAATTTTAAAAAACAAAACAAAAATATCCAAAACAGTACGTATCACCCCTAACCTGGCTGAGTCTCCATGAGCTAAGGTCGTTACTGGTTTCAGGTTAGAGCTGCTCCTCACAGCACACCCCACTTTGTACTATTCAGTATTAGACAGGGCTGGGATAACGTGGAAACCCAATCGTCATATTACAAGAAGCACAAGTAGTCAGAGCATCACACTGCCCCAGCTACCTGGGATTCAAGTGTACAGACTCATAAGACACAGGAAAGCATGGACGAGAAAGAGGAAGATCTGGAGTCTGAAGTCTGTTCAGGAGGCAGTTTTACTGCACTTCTTCTCAATAATTTAAAAATTCATGAGGAAGATTTAAACCAACCTTTACTTTTCCCTCTTCCAGCTGAGCTTGGCGAAATCTTGCTAAGGCCGTCCTGCCGGGAACAGAGAAGACTCCGTTAGATCCTGCTCAGAGATCTCTTACCATCCAAGTTCCTGGATGGGTAAATCTGCTCATGACCATACTGAATGTCATCCATCACTCATAAACATATATACATACTGCAGTCAAGAAACCACAGAGAAGTTATGGGTTTCCATGTTCCAAAAAGTAGGGCTTATAAGGATTTGTGTTCCTTTCACCCATATGGCGTGTAAGGACTGGACTGTGGGAAACTCTACTCATCAGGCCACTGTGGTGAGCCACACATCCAGATGTTAAAAAGACTAATATTATGGGGCTGTCACTCTAACAGCCCCTGCACCACCCCAGGTGAGCGAATGTTCATCCAGAATAAGTTCTGGGAGCTGTCAGAAAACACTACGGGGGAAACAAATGTATGGGCAAATACTATATGAATACTATTTCAACACAGGTAGAGAAAGAAAGCTATATCAAAAGACCAAACAGGGGCTTCCCTGGTGGCGCAGTGGTTGAGAGTCCGCCTGCCGATGCAGGGGACACGGGTTCGTGCCCCTATCCCGGAAAATCCCACATGCCGCGGAGCGGCTGGGCCCGCGAGCCATGGCCGCGGAGCCTGTGTGTCCGGAGCCTGTGCTCCGCAACGGGAGAGGCCACAGCAGTGAGAGGCCCGCGTACAGCAAAAAAAAAAAAAAAAAAAAAAAAAAAAAAAAAAAAGACCAAACAGAAATTTACAGACGAAATCGAGTTGATACGTACATGGCCTTTTCCGCATTTCGGGCCTAAAAGGAGAGAGAAGGGAAGAAAAATGTCGATGTTTAAAGAGCTTTTTCTTTTACTTTCTAGAGAAACGTTTCATTTACTTTGTAGAGAAAAGTTTCACAGTGACACAGGCACAAGCAGAATGCCTGAACTAGTACATGAACACGGTAAGAATCGCAACATCAATCACAAGACGCCCACATCCGGGGCCTTACTTACGCCGCGCTCACTACCTGAGGTCTTCACTCCTCCACTCCCCCACACCCCTTGCATCCGGCCACTCATCCTTCAGAATCTACCTGTGTTATCACCGTCCCAGACAAGTCTTCTGTGGCCCCTTCATCCCAGCCAGGCCAGGCTGCCCGCCTTTGTCTGGGTTTATACCTACCACACAATTTCCACCCAGCACCACAACTGTCTGTTCCCTGCCAGTGAAATTTGAGGAAGGAAAGACTGGCTTTTACAAAGTGAGTTTTATCTAAATACTGTTGCACTAATGTCAAGTCAATTATCCCTGAAACACAGTGTCAGGCACGGAACACATTTTCTGGGTTGTAGTGTAAGTAGAAAGAGTATTGCTGAGTCAAGGACTTGAGTTTCACTCCCGGCTCTCCAACTTACCATCCCTGAGAAGTTGTCTCTCTAAGCCTCAGTTCCCCCACCTTTACAGCAGGGATCACACCTTTTATCTCATAAAGATGTCATGATGATTTAATGAGATAACTACATGAAGTCATCAGATGCTCAGCAAAAGCGAGCTCAATTTAAATCTTTTTGACTCTCCCTTTCAATGGACACAGAAACAAACTTGTCAAGTTTGTTTGGTAGATAAATGAACACAATATCTACTAAGGAATAAAACAGAGGTTGTCCCAGGAGAAGCCATCATCTTGAGGGCTGAGGCTGTGTCCTACCTATTTCATTAAAGCCTACAGATTCTAAGTATTTAATTTAATGTTTCTCAATGCTTACTCCATGCTTGAAACACCACGCTGGGTACTAGGAATTTGGTCACGGTTCTTCCTTTTGAGGGAACTCATAGGAATTTCCCCCAAAAAACCATGAATCTTGTGATTAGGGCATGTACCAGGGGTGATGGAAACCCACAAATATGAATGCGTGTTGGTGACAGTTTGCCAGAAACATCCAGGCCCAGGGATCCTTCTGTCCTGCTAGGGAACGGAGACCGGCAATTCCCTATGTTTGTCAGAGTTCAGAAACAAGAGGCAGAATCAAGAGGCTGAGCCGGCTAGTATGAAGCAGTAATACGGGGCATATCCTCCGAGGGCTGGAGAATAGAAAGGGCTGCTTTTTGTCCACCGGTTTCTCTCGTCTTCCGGATCTTGGGCTCATCAGTCTACAGTGGCATCCATTACACCTTCTACCATTTATTACGGCGTCGTGCGCTTCGCTTAATGAGACCATCATGGTAACCAACATGTAAGAGTATCTTCCTCGTGCCGGCACTCTGCGTGCTCCGTCGTGAGCGCTTCTAGAACAAATGAAGCAGCCGACCACCCGCGCCCGACCACATTGATCACACCCTCCTGCGGTCACACGACGCCGGCCACTCGTCCATCCCTGGACCCCGACAACGCGCCAGACACCGCGTCAGGCTTTAAGGAGGCAGAGGTGGGAAGACCCTGCCCTCGGGAAGCTCCCCGCTGGGGAGCTGGAGAGCAGACACAAGGCAAATAGCGCAGGAACCGCTGCTGGGCCCCCCACGGGACGCGGCGCCGGCCCTGCGCGTCCCAGAGCCTCGGCTTCCCGGTGGGGAACTACAGCGCGCCGTCCGGACTAAGCACGGCCGCGGACGGCGCGGCGGCGCCGAGGCTCAGCTTCCTCCAGCCTCTGGGCTCACGCGGCGCGAAGACCCCCGCGTCCCGCCGCGGATCCGGTAGCCCGCAAGGGTCCTCTGGGCGCCCCGGACCCGGCCCGCCGCTCGCCTCCCTCACTCCCCGCCCCGCTCACCATGGTGCAAGGGAGGGCGCCGCCCTCAGGCCGCGCGGGCCCAGTCCGGGGAGCTTCGCCGCCCCAGGCGCGGCCGACCCGGACGGGAACTGAAGGTTCTAGGTGACCGCACCACCGGCTTCTGAGTCGGAAGGATAACTGGGAAGGACCAGAAGTGAGGGACCGGAAGCGAAATGGAGAATTGACCCGGGGAGGGGAAGAAAACGCAGGCGAGCTCCCGTAGGCTGCCCTCCCTCGGCGTCTGGACCTCGCACCGACACGCCCGTACGGAAAAGAGGGGCGCTGGCAGAACCGCGCTTGCGCAGTGGAACCGACGTGCCTCTAACTGGGCGCGGGGCGCTGGTTTTGCTCTCGCGATAACAACGGCGAGACGTCCCGCGGTAACTGTTGGTCCTGCACACGCGGTCCTGCAGTTGTGTGTGAGGCTACCCGAGGTGTGTGTGCAACTGTAGGTGCGCATCCCTCTTGCCCTGTCTGGTTCTGTGAGAGCAGACACGCCCTGTGGAAGTTACTCGTCCTCATCCCTCGGAGTGGACGGGGCCGCTGGACTGGGCCCTCCCCCCCGCCTGCGTGCTCTCCAGGAGCAGGAGCTGGCCCCGCCTCGCCAACCCCCACTCGCCTCCCAGGCGTTTACTTGCGGCCTGTGCTTTTTCTGAGATTTTCTCTTCCTGGAATCGAGGGGTCTGTCGGAGCTGGACCTGGGCTTGAGGTCACCCTTTTAAAATAAGAAATGTAAGGTCCAGGGGAGAAAAGGCCACTTATGTAAGGAGAGTGGTGAGAGAGGGACAGTAAGTCGGTGTCTGCTGGGCACGTTGTGGGGATCAGAAGGGCCACAGAGCAGGACCAGGGAGGCAGGGGAGAGGCCACCGGTAGGGATGGTCCTGGTGGCTCCTCCTTCAGGGTGTCAGTGATGGAGCGAGCCGTGGTGTGACATTAAGGCGGGGGCCGGTGGCTACTTCAGCCATTTTCAGCGGCTCCCCCTTTGCAAGCATGGTGCTTCGCCGTGGCGACTTGCTCCGCCACGGGGCCTAACCGATGCCGGGAACTCCGGCTGCAGGCGGGAAGCACAGGCCAGTGGGAGAAGCAGCGCACGTGTGTGGTTCAGGATCAGTCAGGACAGACATGTACTTGGGATAGACACCAGGAGCTCGTGCCTGAACCATGACAAGTTTTCTCCTTAAAAGTTTAGGCCGTTCTGCTAGACTCCATCGTCCCACCTCCATGACGGCTAGGTGTGGGGTTGCCAGTAAATAATGGCCAATGGGAATTGAATGAAAGGAATGTGTGCCACTTAGGCGGTGCCCTGAACAGTATGGACGTGCCTTGCCCTTTCCCCCTCTCTGCTGACTGGTGACTATGGGAGCAGCCACCGTGAAGGAAGAAATGAAGTATTTTGAGAATTGGGGGGGTTCCCTTCCAGGCTGACAGCCACTTTCAGACTCCAAAGGCAGATAATCCTTAGTATTTGGTGACATCACAGAGTTGCTGAAAGAGTCTTTGCCTGGAGCCCACTACTCGATCTTCAGTTGTGTGAACCAATGAATTCCCTTTAGTGTTGCAGCCAATAGTCAGCCTTTCTGGTACTTGAAACTCAGAGCATCCTGATCCACTTATCTTGCCACAGTCGGCTACGTGTCCTTCCTCTCTAGGCTCACACCGATCCTGTCTTTGTCCGTGTCAGCTGTATCTGCTGCCTGCAGAACCCTTCTCCTCCATCCAGCCACCTACTCCCCTGTTCATGCCTGCTTATCATTTAAGGCAGTTCAGACAGCCTGGATTCATAAGCCGATTCCAATGCTTCTTAGCTCTGTGGCCTCAGATGACATACTCAACCTCTCTGTTTAATTTTTACTCTGCTGTGAAATTGGCCTAGGAGTATTTACCTTCCTGTTCTCATTTTACCTCATCCACGAAATTGGGACATTTGCCTTAAGGAGCTGTTTTTGGTTTTGTTTTTGTTTTTTTTTTTGCGGTACGCGGGCCTCTCACTGTTGTGGCCTCTCCCGTCGCGGAGCACAGGCTCCGGACGCGCAGGCTCAGCGGCCATGGCTCACGGGCCCAGCCGCTCCGCGGCACGTGGGATCCTCCCGGACCGGGGCACGAACCCGCGTCCCCTGCGTCGGCAGGCGGACTCTCAGCCACTGCGCCACCAGGGAAGCCCCGGAGCTGTGGTTTTAAAGGAGACACTACACACAAAAAGTGCTCAAAACACATCTCTGTAACGTTCTGAACTATTTTTCAAAACCAAACACCCCAAGCGCTGCAGTCAGATCTAGTGCGTGCGCTCACCGAACTCCCATGTACCGTCAGCTGGCCAGGCTCAGGGGCGTGCAGGGCTGTGTAAAAGCTCTCTTAGGGGCTTCCCTGGTGGCGCAGTGGCTGAGAGTCCGCCTGCCGATGCAGGGGGCGCGGGTTCGTGCCCCGGTCCGGGAGGATCCCACGTGCCGCGGAGCGGCTGGGCCCGTGAGCCATGGCCGCTGAGCCTGCGCGTCCGGAGCCTGTGCTCCGCCACGGGAGAGGCCACAACGGTGAGAGGCCCGTGTACCACAAAAAAAAAAAAAGCTCTCTTAGCCTTTAAATCACTGGGTTTAAGATCGACAGGCCTGCCTTACTGTAATCCTCTCTTGTTTTCTATGTCCATCTCCACACCCACCTCAGGCACAGGTCTGACATGGAAGACTTTATGGCTGAATAAAGGGCACGTACAACAAGGCTATGCTTGCTGCCTTCTGTTCGGGCCAACAGCCCCAGCTGATGCTGCTTCCTAGTGACCCTGTGTGCTGTAACAGCATGTTTGTAGTAAGCGTCTCTGTACTCATATCCTAGTATCAACCATCTATATGTCTATATATTTTATCTATATATCCGCAGTAAAACTGTAAAACATGCTAAAATTAGGAGATTCACTATCAAGGGACGTGTGATCTGGAGGAAAAGCCAAGGGTGTGGGTTGCCTGCAGAACCCTTCTCAAAGGACAGATACCTTTTGGAAGAAATTAGGTGTGTGACTCATGGGTCCCCTCAACCATTTCAGCAGAAGCCAGGAAGAGAGATGGGATTATCCAGAAATGATCCGTGGAGAAACCTCTTGTGTTAGAGTGAATTCCCATGACATACACAGGAGACTCCCTAGGCTAAACATTTTACACCAGCAGAACCGCTGCCACCTTGGACTTCGAGGGACAGAGAGGGGACAAAAACGAAAGGCTGTTAAACTCCCGAAATTGTAGGGGCAGCAAAACAGACTGATGAAAGTAGGCAACCGTAAACAGGTGCCACCCTTCATGGGAAAGAATGGATGTCTCTGGGGGAGGCAGCTCAAGCAGAGGAAATGCTCAGGCCTTAAAACCTAATACTGTTTGCCCTGCTGGATTCTGTAACTGGTTGAGACCAGTGATGCCTTTTCCTTCCACTGTCTCCCACTGTCAAAGGTGGTGTCCTTTGTCCGATTGCTGGTGCCCTATTGATTTTGGGGAGCAGATAACTTTAAAACAAGTTATAAAACCGCAGACAGGAGTTTTGCCCTGGGATGGATCATACCCAGATCTCGCCCATACCTGACTTAAGACAATGAGGTTGGGGACTGTGGAGCTGATGACGTTTAGATGAGACTTGAAGACTGTGGTGGGCTGACACGCTCAGTGACCTTAGGATGAGGTGGATGCATTGTGCATGTGAGACGGCTGTGAATCTTGAGGGAACACAGTGCAGCCTGAGGCAGAAGCACACCCTCCCCCTTTATGTACATGTCCTGATCCCCAAACCCTGTGAAACGCTACCTTATATTGCAAAGGACTCTGTAGATGGGAAAGTAATACAGTGGTTGATTCCTTGTGATCAGAATAGATGTTGGAGCATTCTGTTCTTAGGGGAAAATAAGGATGTGACAATATGAGAAAATAATAATAAAAAGTAATTCATAAAAGGCCATGAGTTTGTGATTTTGCTAAGAAAAGTCAAACGTTTACCAAAAAAGTTATGGATACTTCTGATTATACAGGTGTGTACCTACTTTGCCTGTGAAGAAGTGAACAGAAACATATCAGTCAAACAATCCAGAAAATTTATAAACTATACAAAGAACGAAAAGCATGCTCAACACCTGTGGCCTACTATAAAAACATATTTTAAGAACCCTTCGTTTCTTGAAAAAAGGGTTCCAACATCCAAAATGTCTGAAAGATAGCAATTATAAGAAACTCATCGTGTATTAATGTATTAAGAGGAACTGTTCTGAAAGAGGATTCAACCTCACTTCTAGAATCTCAGGTTTTAATCGACTTTGGGCTTCTGTGCCCCAACCTAGAGTTAACCAGCCAAAAATACCAGAAACTCCCATGCTCATGATGAGATGGCATTCTCTTGGGTCTCATAGGAGTATTAACATCCAAGAAAAGAATAAAAATGGAGTATGGTAAAATCCTTAGGAAGGGGTATGACTGGAGCATCCCAAAGTTGTAAGAAAAATTTTAGTTATTAACAAAACTTTAATCCATTATATTTATAGTGTTTGTTTCAAATTGTCAAAGCCAAACCGCGTTTCTAACCAAAGTCTAAATTGTGAACTAATTGGGAATCAAGATCTAAATGCCCAAGAAAGACTGATTTTCAAAATGTGGCTCAGGTTTAGCCAAGAATGCATTAAACACACTTTAGAACAGTAGACGGCTCCCCCCGTGCACCCCAGCCCTGGAGAGTGTCTCCGCAGCAGAGCAGAGCCAGGGAGCTGCTGTTGTCCCTGGTGGGACAGGGCTCTTCTCCAGTTCCCTGCAGCACCACCTCCTCCACTTCCCAGCACACCAGCTTCACCCACATCAGCTATTGCCTTCCAGCCTCCGGAGTCGGCGGCTGCACACTAAGTGTCCCAGAGCTGGCTCAGCCAGTCCCATTTCAGACTTGCTCAATGCTGACAGGTATTCCTCTCAAGTGGCATGCAATCTGGTGGCACAGCAGGAAGAGTTTGAAAACAAAGCATAAGTACCACTGATATTCTACCAAGTGCTAGGCCCTTTGCCAACAACGTCTCACGTCATCCATCACAGTGATTCTTCAGTATAGGGTTTTTTTTTCCACTTTACAGATGAGCTTACAGCTACTGGCTCAGTTTCAAATACGAGCGAACAACTGACCTAGAGCCGAGATTTCAATGTGGTCCGACACCACAGCCCATGCTGCCTGCACGATGCTACATAGCTTCAAACATGAGCAAGGCCCTGCTGCTAAAACCAGAAGGGTTTTGGAGGCCTGGGTACAGAGGCACCAATAACCCTTGTGGGAGGTGAGAGATTACTTAGCCCGGTTTTTAGAAGTCACACATAACTCCTGGGGTCTGTGACTGAAAACTCTGACCTGTCTTATCTGCTCAGGTTCACATTGTAGAACATTTCACCCAAAATATTAGTGGATAAGCAAATGGTCTCAGCTAGGAGACGAGTGTCACCTCATCTGTGGTAAACAGACCGTATCATTTGCAGTTTCACTTTCCCAAATTAAAAATACCACCTGGAGGCAATGAAAGCAATGCCCATCCCTCTACATCAGCCAGGAATCTTCTCCTGACCTTGAAACATTCATCCGGGTCTAATCAGCTCTTGGGTCGAAGGCTCCCCAAAGCTCCAGTGACCAAATAAGGCAGCCTCATAAATGGCAGGAACATCACCTAAGCACCAAGTACTGAGAAAATGTGCCTCATGCATGAATCTCGGTGGCCTGACCAGGAAATATAAATGTAGGTCAAATGACACGAGTTCCCCATTCTCCTTTTGGGGAACTGCTTACCACTCCTCCCCACATGCATCCACCTTAAGTGGAGGCCCTGACTGCAATAACCTCGCTCCAATGACTATCATGACAGGGGGCACAAGAGGGCAAGCTAACTGCAACTAGTAACATCTAAACTGAACCTGATGGAAGTGGATGGTTACTGTGGGAAGGAAAAGGCACGAGGGAGGCCGACTACAAGCGCAGGTAGCCGTGCTTATGAACGAAGTCCATCTCAGTGAACGGGGGAACTCCTACTGAGAAGTCACTGAATTCATTACCTCTGCCACCAAATTATCTTTGCCCAAGCTTGGTAACGTAGTAATATCCTCTGGGGAGGACAAGAGTAGTCAGGTTCCAGGCCATGGTTCACACTTCACGTTGCAAAGTATCTTCCATGGAAAATGCAATGATGAAAACGGGGAGCCCGGACGGGCGGAAGTGCATGCACACGACTCAGTGCAGCTGCCTTGTGGCCGCCTCAGGCCCACTTAGGAATTTTTTCAAGCGCAAGAGTAGAAATGGAAGTGTGAAAAATACGTTTATGATTTTGAAGACATTACTATGACCATCCTTGCCATCACACACGTATCAGCTAGCTCAGGAGACAGGTTTGACACCACAACTTGCTACCAAAACCTTTACTAAGAGATTACAAGTAGTTAAACTCCTTGCCAAGGTTTGTAGTGGAGGTGGAAATGGATAGATGGGAAGCAGTTATGTTTAATGAATGCTCTTTCAGTCCTATGGCAAGCAGAAAGGATAATTAGATGTACATAAACCACTGTAATTTACACCATAAGCTCTGGACTGAGCTGTTCTCAAATTCCAACCATGCTACTGAGGCTATGACCTTGCTTCCTTATCCCGGTAGCTGTCAATCCAGTGACACCGTAGAATCACCGGGAAGCTTATAAAATACTGCTCAGGACCCACTCTGAGAAATTCAAGCCAAATGCCAACATCTCGTAATTCTAGTAAAGAAGTTCCTTAACACCTACTCCATAAAACTGCTGTTAGGACTGACGCTTTTAAACGGCTTTAGCAGTTACATGCTCTGCATGGCATGCACTTAAAGGTCAGAGATGTAGCCCTTAATACTTCAGGTCACATACAGCAAATGGAATGCCTAATGCTTATTATTACATATCAGAGTCCAATACAAAAACAATGTAGTCATATTCTTTGGGAGAACTTACACTTTCTTCCAGTTTTAAAATTATGGAGTTAAGGGACTTCCCTGGTGGTTCAGTGATTAAGAATTCTCCTGCTAATGAAGGAGACACGGGTTCGAGCCCTAGTCTGCAAAGATCCCACATGCTGAGGAGTAACTAAGCCTGTGAGCTACAACTACTGAGCCTGTGCTCTAGAGCCCGCGAGCCACAACTACTGAAGCCCGCGCGCCTAGAGGCCGTGCTCTGCAACAAGAGAAGCCACTGCAATGAGAAGCCCGCACACTGCAACGAAGAGTAGCCCTCGCTCACCACAGCTGGAGAAAGCTCACGTGCAGCAAAGACCCAATGCAACCATAAATAAGTAAATAGAAAGATAAATAAAAATTTAAAAAAATATATGAAGTTTAACTTAAGACTGTCGCAACCAGTACTAATTCATATTAAGGCAAACACATCCCAAAACAGGGAATAAGACAGATGATAAAAGACAAATATGTGCTAAAAACTTCTTTGACCAAAATTCTCAAGATTTTGCTTCCAACGCTTAGAGTAGACAAGGTTACAAATGTACTTGTAAAAGACAGCATAATCTGAATGTTTTCTGGAAGAGGAAACCACCCCAAAGCCCTGTGCTACTAATCAAAGGTAAACGTGCAGTTTTTTGTTCTGCACTGGACTCCTGAAAACACAAAACACTGTGCACAGGGGCCTCGGATGTCACCAAGTCACTAAGTTCATTCCATCACTGTGGCCTTTCATTGCAATACAGCATACGGGTTCTTCGGGGAGGACTGGAATTCCTGACTTATCTATGGCACGGAAAGGGAAGAATCTTCTCAGTTGCTTTTAAAGTGTTAAAGCAAGAATGCACCAGTCAAATTAGCATTTCTAAAACTTGTTTTGCTAGATAAGAAGTAAGATGCAGGCTCTGTGGTTCTCACAGCTAAAAACTATTAACAGTGTGGCTTTCTTTGCTATGTGTATCTAAATTAGATGGAATAGAGAATTAAATGAGCTACCCACCTGCAGCTAGGTGGACTTGATCTCCCAGGAGACAATGTCTCACTGCCATTAGAAGCCAGGAACCTGACCTCCTGACCCTGGAACTGCTACATGCTAAGGACACACTATTCCATGAATAATTTAACATATAAAATAGTCAAAATAAATGAAGCTCAACAGCTACAATCTTCCCAGACAAAATCCTTCAAGGCACTCTTTTCCCTACAACTTCAACAGAAATTTGACTATTTCTATTAAGAAAATCAACTTTTCCTTAATGGGTAATATTCAGTATTTACCGGGAACCTCAAAACCATGAAGGGCACTGTATCACTCAGTACAACCTGGTTTTGCTGAACCAGGGAGCAACATTCTCCATTTCTCCCAACTGCGTAACAAGTTTATGAGCTCAAATCAATATCTGCACGGGGGACACTAAATGCTAAAATCATCAAGTGAATAGATAATGGAGACCAAGATATTCCTAACTATTCAAGGGAAATGCACGTCACTACAAAGAAAAAAAAAAGAGGCTGCCTTAAATGATCAAGTTCTGTATCAAGAGTAAAACTGATGTAATACAACATTACACACTTTGAAGACATTCTCGCCAGCACAAGTTCAAGCTGACCCTAATCATCAAGCCTGTAGACCAGGAAATAAAGGAGATATAAACCAGTGAAATGACACCAAAGAAAATCAATTAGTAAATATACGACACTCAAGAAAATCGTGCCAGTCTCAAAAAAAACAAAAAAAAACAAAAAAAACAAGCTTATGAGGCGGGAAAAGTTGGTAACTGTTAGGAGAGACTGAGGAAACGTACCAACCAAATGCAACTTACAAACCCGGACTGGATCCTGGTTTGGGAAAACTGGCTATGCAAGGCTTTTTTGATACAACTGGGGCTATCTCAACAGTTGTATTAGGGATCAGATGGTACTAGGGAAATAATGTCAAATTCCTTAAGCATAACAGTGGTATCGTGATGCTGAGAGAGGACATCCTAGTTCCCACAAGATGCATGCCAAAACACTCACACCTACAACTTACTCACAAATGCCTCTGGACAACTGTTCGCTGTTAAATCTAGGGGTGGGGGCACGTAAGTGTTCACTGTACTGGTTATTCTAAATACCACTTACAAAACCCTGCAAAACAGGCTTGTAGGCAAGAGCTCCTCCTGGTCCACTCACTGAAGTCACTGATCAAGAAGCTTCAAGAAGCCGAGGAGAAATAGCTATTCTACAAGTACGCAAAAGGGAGGCAAACCCTAACAGGTGAAAGATGCTACCTCCAAACAAGCCTCACTTTTGACAAAACCATTCATGTATCAAGGCAATGTTACTATCTGAAAACTGTTTTTAAAAAGTAGCCTTAAGGACTTCCCTGGTTGCACAGTGGTTAAGAATCTGCCTGCCAATGCAGGGGACATGGGTTTGAGCCCTGGTCCGGGAAGATCCCACATGCCACAGAGCAACTAAGCCCACTCGCCACAACTACTGAAGCCTGTGCACTCTAGGGCCCGCTCGCCACAACTACGGAAGCCTGTGCACTCTAGGGCCCATGTGCCGCAACTACTGAACCTGTCTGCTGCAACTGCTGAAGCACACATGCCTAGCACCCGTACTCCACAACAAGAGAAGCCACCGCAATGAGAACCACACGCACCGCGACAGAGTACACCCCGCTCTCGCCAGAACTAGAGAAAAGCCCGCACGCAGCAACCAAGACCCAACATAGCCAAAAAATAAATAGAATTAAAAAGATATCTGAAGAAGCATTTAAAAAAACACAAAGTAGCCTTAAAACCAAGTTTGACAGCAAAGCATTATGCCTACACAAAGTGCTCACTGGCTCCTAGCAATTAGCTCAATATCCCTGTAAAACACATTTTCTCACTGGATTTGTTCAGTCATCAAGGTCAATGCAATGAAATGCTACCTTATGAAAACACACTTTGTGGTCTGTTTCAAATAGGTCCTTAATTATGTGCATCAAAGGGTCTCGAACAAAAGGCAACTGCTAGGTACTACAAACGTAGCACAAAGGATGGTGCTACGCTGGAACAAAGCAGTTTTAGAACAAAGCAGTTTTAAATATCTCGTTTGCTGTTTTATGTTTCCCACTTGAGGTTGGAAACCTTGGGGGAAAATAACCTCATGTGTACTGGCCCCCAACCCTGAATTTAACTGCATGTAACAGTGATGTCTTTGAAAACAGGGCTTCCCTTACACTGTCTCATGCTTGTGCTAGAAACTAAAAAAAAAAAAATCAAAAAGAAAGTAAGCTTGTACTCATAAGGAAATGAACCCATGTCATGATTTCATTTTCTTGCCTGCTCTGGACTATTAATTTGACCAAGCTGGAATTAGCACAGCACAGCTGAAACACCAAATCTTAACACTACAGTGATACACCAACACAAACTGACCAGACTTTACAAGAAGGGTGAAAAATGCACAAAACATCCAAGGTGAAATCACATGGCAGTATGAAGGGGGAACAAAGGAACTAACCTGGGGAAGCAAGTGCCACTAACTGTATGTAGTTTGGGGTGGGGTGGGGGGACGACAACAAAGTATAGAGGGCATAGGGTAGGAAGCTTACTTTAAGTTCCCGGCTCTAGGCACCCTTCAAGCAAGTTAAGCTTCTAGTAACTCACCTATAAAGTGAGTTCATTAAACCAGATAACTTCTAAGGTCCATCTCAACTCTAGCTCAGACCCTAGGAAAAAAAGAAGGAATCCAACATTTCAGATCCCCGTGAAGCCCTGGAAAAATATGAAATGCTAAAACAGCAATGGTGTTAGAACTGTTCAGAATGAACACAGAGCCAAAGGCCATCATTATAATGAATGGATTAGAACGAATTAAATTTTCTATATCCCTGCAAAACAACTGACGCCAAAGTATATGAAGCCTGTGCTTCCTTGTAACAGCTATTTTTCATTATTGAAGACATGACTTAGTACAAAAAGAAAAGTCCAAACTGTGAGCTTTCAGTCCTCCACATTCCCCCGTTTAATATGGCATTTGGCACTATATACATTAATGAAAATCTGAAACAGAAAGAACTGTAGTCAAACTCCCCTTCCTCCTCCAGCTTTATTGGATAGTTTAAAATTACATTTCTATTTTCTAGGACTTCAGTTGCTTTTTCCATCTGACTTTTAAAAACTGATTACAGCAAATGAAACACAGTTGTCTAAGTGATATAGTATACAAAAATAACATCTTGATTTCTGTGAAAATGCATTTCTCTGCAATTCCTGAATACCTCCAAATTATGCTAGCTCTGAGCATAGATGTTTACTCTGGGTTTTAGATTTAGTCTTTGAAAAAATGTGTTCTACACCTTTGCCATCGCCATCTGTTTACCCAGCATCAACGCTGCGGGGAAGTCGTTCCTGTTCAGGCTTTTATCCCAAGTTTTCTCGCACAGCCGTTAACACGCATGTTTGGTTTTTATTTTGTTTACTCCCAGTCAACTGTATGTCCTATGTAGGGCCTGATACAGATGTTACTTGATGTTATTTAACAGCTACTGAGGTCAGACAATCCAAGGCAGTCATTATGCTAAAATTAAAGTTATTTATGGAAGCTCATGGACACTTCCAGGATTGGTTTTTACCTCCTACATGGGAACATATTCGAGAAACCCAGAATGGGCTTACCGGTCTGACTCAACTCTTCCCATTCATCAATCCCTATTCACCAGTGGCGCGGAAAGGGGGTTCTTTAACAAAGCATTATACATAACACCTCTACCAAACTAAACATAAACTTTTTTTTGTAGTTAAATGCAGGAAGTCGGTTTTTTTCCACCCCTTTCCTCCTTTTACACGGCAAGTAAAGCTCACTGGCCTGGGAGTAGCCTCTATCTGCCAACCTTTGGCCAGTGAAGAGGATTCAATCAGAAAAGGAGGGGCGACAGAGGACAGTAATTAAGCCGTGGCCTCGATCGTGCACTCCCGTGCAAGGTGCCCTGACTCGCCACAGCGGTAACAGTTGACTTCACTCGTCTTGCTGCAGTTGATGGCTACGTGACCAGTCTCGCCACACCTAAAGAAAGGAAAGGAGAACAACTTCGTTAACAGCGCTCAGAAAATGCCGAACTGGACTAAAGCAACAGCTACTGCAGAACACAACGCAACAAAAACCAGTACAATTTTGTTTTCCGGACAGTAAGTCTTATTATCCCCTAAACTAAGACCAAAAAGGAGGAATTTGATGGCGAAGCTACCCAATTGTGCAGCCTAAGGCATAAAACCAAAACCTTTGCCATAAGAGTCCAACCAACACCACAACCAAAACACTGGCCAATGTTATAGTTTCATACAAATTAACCCCTAAGGTTTCACAGGTATATACATATCAAAACTTATATAAAATTTTACACTTTCACGTGTACATATTATTATATGAAACAGACAGTCAGAGCCTTCTGGTTTCATAACAAAAGATTTGTGTGTATGAATTACACGGTTTCCTACAAAGTATCTGAGAACCCCAAATTATTATAACAGAACATTTTTTTTGGCGGTGGGGCGGGGTGGGGGGCGCCCACCCTGCACAGTAGGCGGAATCTTAGTTCCCTGACCAGGGACCAGACCCATGCCCCCTGAAGTGGAAGCACGCACCGAGTCCTGACCACTGGACCGTCAGGGAAGTCCCAACATTCTTATTGAGACCATTAAAAATTCCAAAGTTGTGCTGCATGCTGCCCAGCTGCTATAAACCACCAGGCATCACAGCAGGACACTGCCCAAGGCAGAGAAAGTTGGGCTACGCAGGCCGGAAACCTCTCCTACAGTCGCAGCCACCTCAGGGAATGTACTATCCCCAAGGCCCTCCCATGTATGGTCAACTCACTCTCCAGGAGCCCCTGCAGTGAGCTCGCCGCCAGCAGCAGGCCAGCAACTCACCTATAGCACTTCACTTTGGTGCAGTCTTTCTGAATGTGTCCGAACTCTCCGCAAGAATAGCACTTCTGCTCGTCTGCGTGGTCACAGTCGCGGGCCAGGTGGCCGGGTTTGCCGCAGTTGTAGCAGCACTGCTCTCGCTCCCGCTTGGGCTCCTTGCAGTCCTTGGCAATGTGACCTCCCCGGCCGCAGTTATAGCAGGCTTCAACAATAAGGAAAAGAAGCAGACCAAGACTATAAAACCTTACAGACGCCGCTACGTTTCAAACCATACAGCACACACCCTCACAGGTGGAAAATGTCTTTCAACGCAGCAGTGCATGCTCGCACGAAGAGGAAGTGTTAAATGCTTACCATCCTCCTGAAGATCACAATCCTTGGCAAGGTGACCAGACTCACCACAGCGGTAACAGATGTCTGGAAGAGACGAGGAAACAAACTGGAAACCTATTTGGGGCAGAAACAAAAAGAATTTGGCTAATTAGACCAGTCTTGATACTTATGAATACTGAAGTACTTCAAAATTTTTTATTCGACAAAAATACCTCTATCCGAGGTAAAACCACCTCTGCCACGGCTTCTCATTCCACGACCACGGCCCCCACCAGTGGGGCATTCCCGGGCCCAGTGGCCAGATCGTCCACACTTGAAGCATTCATTACTGCTCATGGCTGCAGCCAGATCTTCAAAACATTAAAAATGACAACATTAAACCACTTGAAATTACTTTTAGCTTTTATTCCCCGTTTAGTGTATTTCTGGATAATTATTCTGGAGAAAAAAAGCCAACCAATATATTGGTTAGAAAAACAATCACATAACTATATATGTAGGCATTATATATCTATTATGAAATATATTAAAGTGAAAAACACATTAAAAACATTATACGTTTTCATAAAACTTGTGATCTTTATAATCATTAAGATTATGCATACATGTTAATCCCATCATTAATGAGATGACGGGACTTACAGGGTTAGTATCCATGAATACCCATTATTAGAAATAATCAGTAATACCTCGCTCCAGGTCCAACTTAATGGACATTTTCATGGTTACAAGCCAGTAAACTTTACTGTGGGCAATTGGAAGTCATTTACTGGTTATAAAATTGGAATAACCCAGTGGAGCTGTAGTATGGATTCTGAGAGAGGATGAAGAAACACTCTCTTCTGCGCCCTTAGCCCCTAACACAGTGCCTAATTAAACTGCAGCACTACGTACTGATTCAGTATTTAGAGCAGACACGTTAGAAAAAAGGCAGGCAATTTTGTCTCCTTAAAAATATTAGAAAAATGACAAAGAGGAACACCGAAGTAAAATACCAGTAGCACTGGGACCATTTTTTCCCTCTTCTATTCTCCCATTGCCAAATTTTTCTGTAATTTTACATTTAAAACAAGGTTACTTCGAATTTCATAGTAGACTCCTTTATTGGGTATTGTTTCAAAATAAAAGCAAAACTCCAACTAAAGCAAATGCATTTTATACTTCTTATGTAACAACCTAAAAATAAGCACGGGCTATTCCTAGAATAGAATAGAATGGAATGGAATAGAACAGAATGGAATGTTGCAGGACAAAGTCCCAGTGAAGTGGCCTTTAAAAAACAAACTAGTTAAAAACAATGTAACCTTTACATTTCCACACTTCCATAGCTAGACATTTTTACCCTTAATTCCAGTGTCAAACAATGGTAAACCAAGTTTTTAAGACACGTTGTAGAGAAATCTAGTGACTAAAAATTATGCTCAAGTTTCAAGTCTCCATCATCAAATATTGAAAAGAACTCATTACCTATCCCAACTCTCTGCAATCAGAGCCAGGAGAAATCTTCAGAGGCATCTTTCTACCAACTCTTGCCACTTGCTGTATAAACTTATTACCAAAAGGGGGTAGGGGAAAGTGCCTGAATGCATAATGCACATTCCTAGTCAGATGAAACCAGTCAGCGAAGATTAAAAACGTAGTTTTGCAAAATTACATTTGCCTTCTTACACGGGTGCTGGCATTCTAAGTCATGGGGAGGGCTGGTTTCCACCAGAGAGAATACCCATGATTAAAAAACGGACGGCACATAAAATGATCACAGAAAAACACAGCTTACGGCACGTCGTCCTCCCCCAACCCCATTTTCATTTTGCATCTTCTGTTTACCCGGGACCAATCTGAGCACATTAACTCTTGGTCCCAAGGAGTTCTTTGCACAAACAATCACTTCCTTTCACAAGGTAATCCAGGCAACCCGACAAGTTTTGAGCACTTTATAATTTTTCTATTTCAACAAGATACGTATCTTTTAGGAAAGTGACGACCCAACGTTCAATATGCACTTGCAAAGCTCCAGAACTGATATAGCTCCGGGCAGCCCCCTTGACTCTGCTTCAACAGGCCCTCGTTTCACAATGGTAAAGTACAAAGGAAACACGTTACAATGGGTCATCAGATGTTTATCAGTGTCCTGAATAAAGTCAGCAGTTGAAACTGCAGGCTTACTTTTAGCCTACAAATATTAGCTTTAAAAATGTAGCTACTCAAGAACTGACTGAGCTAAGTGTGGCCTTTCCATGAACTGTGTCTCCCTCTTTGGCCAAGCCGACCTCCGTCAGCTGGTCTACATTTTCACCGACTCCTCTGTGACAGGGCTCTTTAGTAACATTAACCCAGCTGATTCCCACTATGTTTTTATTTAAGGCCTGCTACTGGTCCTGGTACTCATCTTACATACAAATGTAGTTATAAGGTCTTTAGAGGATGGCACGCCATTATCCCTTAGGAAAACTAGAGGTGGTAAGACAAAGCTGCAAAGCTATCATGGCTCCCTGACTCCCACTGCTCTTGGCTGCCCCACCCCCGCCTCTCCCGCCTGTCACAACCTTTTGCAGCCTTCAAGGGCCAACTCTATAAAAGAACCTGACCACACCACCCAGCCTGGAGCTAGCCTTAATCCCTAGTAAGACCCAGGGCACTCTGCACTACCATTCTGCTTTTTATCATATTCCTTCAGAGCAGACACCAAGTAATTCACCTTTGAATCATAATACCCCATACAATTATCCTTTTGGTAGCAGTATAACTCAGTATTTTTAACCGCTCAGTGGTTGTTGTTTTTTTGGGGGGTGGGGGGGCACCAACAGTCATATGCTGAATGAAACAAATTGTGTTTCTTGTACAGACCCGATCCAATCCAGTAAGTACTGACAATAAAACACCTGAATTCTTGCTATCAAAAGAGGTGCTGCACCATTAATTTAAAGTAGCGATGCTGAGAATTCCCTGGCGGTCCAGTGGTTGGGACTCAGCGCTTTCACTGCTGGGGCCCGGGTTCGAACTAAGATCTCACAAGCCGCGTAGCACCGCCTCCCCCCCAAAAAAAGTTAACGATGTATTTTCAACTACGTACTCAATAAGGATCGACTACAATCACTCTAAATTCAGTATGTATTTCAGATTGTCTAGTAAAATCCCCACGTGTAACTGAGAAATGTTCACTCCAGGTGACTAAAATCAGAAAGTGAGCCAGGACCCCTAACTTGCCATCCAGGCTCTCAGCAACATTTTATGGAATGCTACAAAACATATACACGAATTTAAAAAACAAATACCATATTTTCACTGTTGCCAGGCAGTAGGAGAGCTTATTTTTCTTCCTTTTGCTGCTAAAAATCATTGTTGTATCTACACCCATGTATCCTCACACAGTATAAAAAGACTTGGGGACTATAGGGCTAACCACTTAACCCAGCTTAACCACCTGCTGCGTTACCTCAAGACACCTGACCCCTCTCCTGTCTTGAGGAAGATAAAACTGATCTGTAACCAGATTAGTACCAGGTGCCTTGTGCTTAATAGGTGCTCAATTTTAGAAAAGTATGGACTTATGTCCACTGCTTACACAGTTATTCCTGCCTTTCCACTCTTCTCCCAGTTAAGTTGGATTGTAGACAGATAGATGAGCATTCAGTCCAGGGAATTCCCTGGTGGCCCAGTGGTTGGGATTCTGGGCATCCATCCCGCAAACCGCACAACACAGCCAAAACAAACAAACAAACAAAACCAATCTACACAGCAGGCTTGAAGTGGGCCCAACTCTGCTTATACTCAAGCTTCCCATCTCATAAAATCTACTTCCTGAGTGGAATGGATTAGAGGTAAGACAAGAAAAAGGGTGAATTCCTAATGACTTCACATTTTCAACAACAGGAATCAGGATCTGTTTCCATTTCGACTGCTGTGTATTGAATTTTCATTGACATAAATCACATGTGAAGATGTCGTAGGAGCACAAGGCATGCCAGCAGCAGGAGGAGTAAGGCAGTCTACATACGGTTTGCAACGATCCACCGTGAGGGCCATGGGAACTAAGCTATGAGGCCTCTTTTACAGACACCGCACTCGTCTAGGCTTTAAGGCTTAAATCCTGGAATTGGTACCAAAACGCAAATGGTAATACAAATGTCTTCGTGAATGTAATTCTACCATATTTTTCATACTAAGAACAAAGCCAGTAAACTACTTAAATCTTCACAGCACATGGTCAAGACTAACAACGCGTTCCAACGAATAAGAGACCATTAACTCTATAAATACATTTAAAATAAGTAGCAACAGGCAAGGGGGGAGTGGGGAACGTGACATAAGGCAGTTGATGAGGATCGGGTGAGACTGTTTTCCTAACACAGCCATATCGATTCACATTTGCTGCATCCCCAGTCACCTTCCCCAAACTCAGGGTTACCCCTGACTCATCCACGTTGACCTAAACTGCACTGAGGCCAAGGGGAGCTTCTGCCCCTTGACTGCACTCACCCATTTCTACGCCCTAAAAAGCTGGTTCAGAGTTCCAACATGGTACTGAAACACTTCAAACTGTTGAAATAAAGATAAACTACAGATAGAATGGAAGGAAGCAAGTTATATTGTGTACCACCTGCGTTCTGGCCAGAATACTGTAGAACAGAGTCCAGTCCTGGGAGCAATGCTACTCACACCCATTTCTGCCTGCCCTGAAGGGTTTTAATCAGTAGCTGAGTACCTACTATAAGTCAAGGATTGATAAATGCATTATCTGTAATTCCTACAACCTTGCTAGTCATGTAATCTTGTCCCCATTTTACAATAAGGAAATTTATTGTATAGGATCTGAGATCAAACGACTTCCCAAAGCCACACAACTACTGGGTTGGCCACAAAGTTCACTCGGGTTTTCCCATAACATCTTATTTCTGACCTTTTTGGCTAACCCTACAGAAAGTTCTAGAGTCAGGATTTCAACAGTTGGCTCTCAGTCCTCTGCAGAGGCTTTTGTTAGGGTTAAGTGATACAGTACATGAAAATGCTATCAGAAAAGCGCACCAATTTAGAGAAGTCAAAATACAACTAGAATTGGTACGTTTCTAAAAATCCACACCCATGAATGAATTTAACGCCACTTGAGATTTTAACCTTCTTCCTGAGGCAGAACTTAGGAGTGTCACCACAGACCAAAGACTGGCAAGCTGACTTCCCTAGTTAATACCCTCATCTGCAATTACGGAGCCACTCCAGGCGACCACCACGCTGCACTCTCAGTCCTGATTAACAGAGCCCATCCGCTCACAACGTGAATGTTGGTAGCCACAAGCTCTATTTCATTATTCCAGCAGTTTTTTTACAACATGAAAATGGTGTACACTTTGCTGTGAATCTCTCCACAGCACGCCCTTACTGCGGCAGCATCTGACACTGCCAGGATAAGAGTTCTATTAAGTGAGCCAGTACAGAAAGAGTGTCCTCCACACAGCAGGCCAGGATGCCTTGGCACCAGTCTTCTGCTCTCCACTGACTGTCAGAAGGCTAGGCAGAGGAAAGAAGCCAGCAATTCTTAAAAGAGACTCTCACTCCTGCAAGGGGAAGAAAAAAAAAAGCAAAATCTCTCTTGTGGTCAAGCGTTTAGACAACAGACCAATCGTTCCAATTAGTCAAACTGTGGTTCCACTGCCTTTAAGGTACCCATTTTAAGCTTCCATTTAGGTACCACAGACTTCAATTAGATTTTAAGAAAGGTAAAAAGAATCCAATCACAAAACTGTATCACAAAACTCGCTTATAATACCTTAAAAAATATAGCATTCGGCCTGTTCCAGATGTTCAAATGCAAGTGTAATAAATGCCCCTTAAGTTTTCCACTGATTTGGCTCAAAATATTTTAAAGAGACTGCACGTATGAAATACCCAGCTTGTTATCAATATGAAAAGGAATGTGGACCTTTGGTTGCTGAGAAAAACTTACCCAATTTATCTGTGACATATTAGGTAAGTACAGAAATATATACTGTTAGCTTTTTTCAAATACTGTTGCCAAGAGTTGCGATTTGGAAAAATTTTAAGTCCTTAATTCAGCCCTTGGGAACCTAATAAATTATTCCTTTTATATTCCAGTACAGAGAGCTCCTTGTAGACAAGAATCAGGCTCAACAAACTAAAAACAGCATGAAACTATGTACGCGGCACTTTGTAGGTGTTTGATTAAGCCTCCATCACAGTAATTTTTAAGAAGCATTTGAAAATAACTGTTTTGCAGAGGGGAAAACAAAAAGCCTAAGAGGTAGGAACTTCTTTTCATCCGTCTCTTTAGAACCTCAAAACCTTACACTCAACTTACAGGGCTTGAGCAAAACAATAACAAAGTTCTTAATTTAAATTAAGGCTGACTCACTGATGCAGAAATTAACTGGTTATGTTTCTCTCCCAAAACTGCGTCAAACAATAGGAAAAAGGGAAAAACCTGTTTTTAAAAACTTGTCATTTGGGGGTACAAGATGAGGACGTAAATTAATCCTCCTGAAAAGAAAAAAAACGAATCCCGACTCCTGGCTTCTTTACCCTACCCTTTCCGTGGATACTTCTGAATACTGCCTCAAACACACTATCTGAAGCCACAGATGAAAACTGAGCAATGTTTTCTTTTCCTAAGACCCCCAAAACCAGATGTAGTCACTTCCTTTGGAAGTGCCCTGTGGCTGCGGCCATGTGGCTAACATGTGGCAACAAGCACAAGCTTTACCCATAATAAAATCAACACCCAAACCCAAATGTGGGCCATTATGCCCTTCGAAAGTAGGTTTTCACGTTTGGAAAATCCAAATGGAGACTGGCTAATTAATTTTCTCGCCTCGTTTTCAGATTAAACTGTATTCGTCTCACCTATCCAAGAGATGATGCAAAGGTTACTGCGGCTGCCATGATTTTGGAAGTTTGACAAATTCATGCTTTTTTCTGATAACGGGCTTTTTAAAAAGCCTCCGTAACTTAGTTGACTCAAGAAAAGCGGGCCTTATCTGCCCCTTCCCGAACTGCACCGTAAAACAAGTAACTTAGCATGTCAATGACGATAAAAATTCAAGAAGCGAGAAGCTATCGGGAAGTAGGCAGAGCGAGTCCCTAAGCCTCACGGGCCTTCCGGCGGGGTGTCCCCCCACCCTAAACGGAGAGCTTCTCCAAGGCCCCACCTAAGCCCACAGAGCCCCTGGCACATGGCCCGCGCCAGGCCCAGCCCCCGTGCCCCCCGCCGCTCCAGGGCCCTCCCCCACACACGGCCCCCTCCCCGCACGTTCCCGCCAAATCCACCCCCGCCCTAGGTTCCGCGGCCCCGGAGCCCCCGCCTCGGCCCCAAGGACGCGCGGCCTCGTCCGCGGCGAGGCTGCGGCCTTGGCCCGGCGGCCCGATTGCGGCGGCCCCGCGTCCCGGGCTGCAGGGAGGGCGGCCGGCCGCGGGGCGCAGTCCGGGGCCGGGCGGCGGCGGCCCGTTTCCCGCCTGACGCAGCAGCGGCGCAGGCCGGAGCGCGGCCGCCATCGCCGCCTCCCTGCTCCCGACCCCTCGCCCGCGGCCCCCGCACTGCGGCCCTCGGCATGCTCGCGGCCTCACCTTCGGCGTCGGAGGGGCCCGCAGCGGCGGAGACTCGGACGCAGGCCGAGAAGGCGGCTCGCGAGGCAGCGGCTGTTTATTTTCAGGGTCCTCGCCTGCGCCACACGCGGGTCTGCACACGGCCCCACACACGCCGCTGCACACGGCTCTCCTCCGCCTCGCCCACGCGGCCAATCAGCGCGCGGGGCTCGGCCGTCCAATTAGGGCCGCCTGTGGGGAGGGCCGCCCCGCCCGACGCGGCGCGGCGGGCGGGGCTCTTCCCGCCGTGCCCCGCGTGCGGCCTTCCCGCTCCGAGATCCGGCCTCTCAGGGTCGGGGATGTCGGGTTCCTGGCTCGGCGACCGTTCTGGCAGCAGCGCCGAGGGGCGCCGAGATGGGGTCTCAGGGAGGCGGCTGTGGTGCGCGTGGGGCCGGGAGGACTCCTCCCGGTGGCGGGCTCCGGAAAGCGTGTGCCCGCGGACCCTGAGCTGGCGCGGCCGGAGCCCGGCCCCACTTCCGGGGCCTCTCGGCTTGGGAAAGTCGGACTGCCCAGTCACGCAGGTGGCCGTGGCTGCGGCCCGCAGCCCTGAGATTCGTTTGGGTTTTTCTGGGGCCCAGGCAGAGCCCCGGAGGCCTCGCAGCTCCCACTTGCAGGACTGATAACACCCGCTTTGAAATAAAAGTCCCTCCCTGGGGAGCGGGCGGGGGTGGAAGGACAGCCCGCGACCTCGGCCCCAACACCCTTGTCACCGGAGGAGCATGTGATGAGTGACGTTCCCTGCTACAGGAGGGCCACCCGGCCTGGGCTGTCACGGTCCCGAAAGGCCTTTAGATTTTCTCCAAAAGACATTGTATATATAGCATAGATACTCTGTGAAGGTGGAATAAAGTCAAACTGTTAAGTGGTAAACTAAGAAGTTACAGAATTTTGTGTCCCATTTGGGAATGGTCTTTATTAAAAACATGAAGAGAAAAAAAAGTAAGAGTCCCAGTCTCTTGAGCCCTAAAAGGCCCTAAAATCACTTCAGCCTCAACTAAACTTGGTGTGCTCTTGAGGTTAGTCTACGGCCCATGTTGGCTGATGCATGCCAGGAGTGTATTTTTCATTCTTTTAATGACTTACACTTGGAAAGTAAGCGCTCCTATCTTTTGTTATTAAGATGTTAAAACTGGGGTGATCAGTCCTTATTTGTAGCGTTAGTTCCACAGGTGGCTGTGTAGACTTGAGCTATTCATTTTCCCCTGATTTCACCTCATTTGAATCCTAGTCGCAAGGCTGTATGGCTTCTTAAATCATGTTGTGAGGAGGTAGTATAGCAGAGTGGTTAAGAGCTCAGATGCTGAGAGTCAGGGTTAAACCTGATTCAAATCACTTAATTATTGTAAAGCATTTAGCAGATTGTATTCAACGTAGTGCTCAAGAGACCACTATCAGAGTGGATGGACTATTTTAAGGACCAATGATTTTTTTAAAAACTGTTGTTAAGGCAACTTAAAGTAAAAACATTTTAAAATTAAGTACGAAAAGTCCCCATTTCCAATAAGATTGAATTGCCTGGCACTTTATGCATTAAGTTACAACACCAGAGTGACCAATAATAAGACGGTATTTTGTGCTTACATAGTTTTATTACCAAGAAGCTTATACAGCTTCATGGACTTCCCCTCCCTAACTGTTGAATCTTTATAATATCTTGAGGTAAGGCGTAGTGTGGTAATTGCAGACACAACTAGTGATTTCCTAAGCCCTAACAGTGAGTCAGTGCAACACAAGAGCCTATGTAGGAAGTTCAGCCTGGGTGCCTCCACGCCACACCAGGAGGATGAATTAAAATTGTTGTAGGAACCATAAATTAATATTTTCTGACTTGATTTTTGTTTACCATTCCAACCACAGTGCTACATAAAATATTTGCTATTCATTATAGACGCAGGGACTGAATGTTCCTAATATTTTTTTAAAAACTTAAAGGGTGGGTGTGAAATAAAGATATTAGACAATGTTCTTCTATAGGTTTAAAAGACTTAAGTAGAGGAATGGAAACATAATGTGGTCTTTGCTGTTTGGCTCTGGGAGGAACAGCTAATGGCTCTTCTCTACCTGGCGTCCAGCTTTCCGCAATGACTATTATTAATACAGCCAGTCTGGTCATGAGGCATTCTGACTGACCCAGAGAAGGTGTGGGATGGAGCTGAGCTACAGTGACTCGTGTTGCGTGGATATGCGCCTCGGTACACCTGTTTCACTAGCGATGTTTGAAAATAAAGGGCAAAGGCCACCCCACTCAAAAGATAAGCTGCCAAGTGTATTTGAAGGAAGAGACTCCTATTATGTTTCCCTCCCCTGGAGATGTATTTTATCCCCTCCTGCCCTCCAATGTTCAGTCTAACCCAGGGTATTGTGCGCAGCATTGCAGGGGTTACAAAGGTGAGTTAAGACACAGACCATGCCCTTGAAGATCTTGCAGGATGACACGGCCCAAAAGAAAGTATTCAGTGTCCTCAAAGGACCAGCTAAAATGCTGTGATTCAGCATGATTCAGGATTCTTTCAAATGAGTGCCAGTTGAGCAGCAATATCTGCCAACTCCTAATTCCTGCCTAAAATGCCCGACTGTCCAGCACAGGCCTTAGATCCTGCTGTTAAATGGAGATGATACCGTGTATATCCTTCTAAACCCTTCCATGTCTTGTTTTCTCTGCCAACAGGGAAATAGTCTCTGACTTTGCTTGGAAAGTATGCAACTAAGGTTAAGGAGAATAAATTGTTTCCACCTCTCATGTCGGCTTCTAAAGCAGAAACATAGCTTACTAAGCTAGATCCTGAAATAGGAAGCACTTATACAGTACTAACAATAGCTAATAGGTGGGCTTCCCTGGTGGCGCAGTGGTTGAGAATCTGCCTGCCAATGCAGGGGACACAGGCTCAAGCCCTGGTCTGGGAAGATCCCACAGGCCGCGGAGCAACTAGGCCCGTGAGCCACAACTACTGAGCCTGCGCGTCTGGAGCCTGTGCTCCGCAACAAGAGAGGCCGCGATAGTGAGAGGCCCATGTACCGCGATGAAGAGTGGGCCCTGCTTGCCGTGACTAGAGAAAGCCCTTGCACAGAAACGAAGACCCAACACAGCCATAAATAAATAAATAATAAAAATAAAGGAATTCCCTTAAAAAAAATAGCTAACAGGTAATATAGAGAGAGTTCTTAGTACAGTGCCTGGCATAAAGTAATTACTGTAAAGTATTATCCATCATTATTGTTATTATCTACTGAGTGTTTACTATACACCAGGCACTGTTTATAACCTCTTTGTAAGTTTTCACCAAACCCCTGTGAGATAAGTACTTTTATTATCCCTATGGGGAAATAGGTCCAGAGAATTTAAGTAATCTGCCCAAGGTCAGAGAGTAAATAAATGACTGGGCAGGCTTCAAACAAGGGCGGCCGAAGTGCTTCACACAAAGCTTCCAGCCTCCCAGTAGTTATTGAGACCGAATCCCGCAATTTCCCATTGGCTCCTTAAAGCGACAGAGTGGGGAAGGATAGCTGATGACAAGGAGAGTATGAAACACTGACTAATCATTTAGTGAGCTTTCCATTGGTTGGCTTCCTCCTCTGTGACCTTCTGTTGAAACTATCTCTACTTCTGCAAACTAACTGGTAAAAGAAAAACTTTATCTGCAAATAGTTTAAACGTTTCAAAATAAAACCAGCCATCTTTTTTTTAATTAATAGAAAAGTAGATGAATTCATTTTTAAAAGTAATTTCGGGACTTCCCTGGTGGTCCAGTGGTTAAAACTCCGCGCTTCTAATGCAGGGGGCCCGGGTTTGATCCCTGGTCAGGGAATTAGATCCTACATGCCGTGACTAAAAGATCCCACGTGCCACAACTAACAGCCCGCATGCCGCAATGAAGATCCCTCGTGTTGCAACTAAAACCCAGTGCAGCCAAATAAATAAATAAATAAATATTTTAACGTAATTTCATGTCAAGCATCTACATTATTTAAACTTTGAAATAGGTAGTGAATAGCAAGATAATGGTGTGTTTAAACTGTTTCCAGAGAGTATTTTACAAGATGTCTTCCGTTGTGTTTTGAGGAGCATTATACAGTGTAAACTTGGATCATGTAGTTCTCATAATCTATCAGCATCATGTAATTGATTTTTAAAGATTAAATTTAAAAAGAACTATTATATAATTGGGTGAATTAGGATCTAAAACCTAGAAGGACGTCTAGTCTAATCTCATAGTATTTAGTCTAACCCTCTCATTTTAAATTTAAATGTAAAGAAGACCTATAGAGTTGCACAGAGTTCCTACAAGTGCTAAAAAGAACTGATGTTTCTTCGGCCATAAAAAAGAAAGAATGCCATTTGCAGCAACATGGATGGACCTAGAGATTATCATATATGTGAAGTAAGTCAGAAAGAGAAAGACAGATACCCTATGATATCACTTATATGTGGAATCTAAAATATGACACAAATGAACTTACGTACAAAACAGAAATAGACTCACATAAAGAACAGACTTGTGGTTGCCAAGGGGGAGGGGGTTGGGGGAGGGATGGATTGGGAGTTTGGGATTAGCAGCAAACTGGTATAGATAGAATGGATAAACAACAAGGTCCTCCTATACAGCACAGGAAACTATATTCAATATCCTGTGATAAACTATAATGGAAAAGAATGTGTATATATATATATAGATATACACACACACACACACACACACACACATACACAACAGAATCACTTTTCTGTACAGTAGAAATTAACACATTATAAATCAACTATACTTCAATAAAATACATTTTTTTAAATGTGAAAAAAAACTTTTTAATATGAAAACAGGTGCCACCCACGTGTCATAAGGGCTGTTAGCTGTGCTTGTGCCCTGATTAGTCCAGTTAACTGCAGTGGAGGTAAGAAAAAGAGGGCCCAAATCTAATACTATCCATTTCTTCATTGTGTCTCCAGCCCTTTTCTGTGGAAATTTACACAAACGGCCATTCTAGTTTATAAATTAGTAACTTATGAGTTTGGCAAGGATGAATCAATAATCAGTTTCTCAATCTTGAGAAATATACTCAGACTTCAATTTAAGAAACATAAACTTTAGACTCTACATTTTCATGAGGACTATGAAAATGTCCTCCAATTATGAATTATATCTACAAAAGAGAATGTTTGAATTTATACCTGGCTGAAGAATGGCTTTTAGGTAATTAAATATTACATACAGTTACAGCCAATGTTCCCTTTAACCATCCCCACCACAAGTCCCACTTCTTTCTTTTCCTCCCAATGTCATGCAAACGGTATATATCCTTCTGGTCCATTTTTTATATTACATAAATAAATGTATGTATACATTAAATGTATAAACTTGGGCAGACTATTTAAATATAAAATTTTTATAAATATGTAAAATTTATAATATATTGTATTATATATTCTGTAATTTATATATTACCGTATGTATAAATTATATAAAATTTACATATAATCTATAATATGAATAATTTAATTACATAAATATAGGTTATATATAATTTTTATATATGGTTTATATATATCAAACAACACATACATAGTATCATATCTATCTGCTTACTTGTTTGTGCTCCCTTACAAGAACCTAAGAGCTGCAAGGCAGGGACTTTGTCTTGCTTTGTCTGTTTTCTGCTGTACCTCCAGCTCCTAGAATGGCTCCCTATACATGAAAGGCACTCAAATAGTTGCTGAATGAATAAATATCAATCTTTATCTTGCTTTTTTAATTTGGTATTATGTTTCTGAGATCTGTCTATCCATATAAATATATATACACACAGATATCTGTATTCTTTTCATTATTCTTTTCATTATTTTTTACTGCTGTGTATTATAGACATACTATATTTTATTTATCCATTTCCATATCCATTTCCCTAATGGAGGATCCCCTCCATTATGTTATCTCCACTCTTTTGCTATTATACAATGTTGTAATAAACACCCTTGTGTACAGGTCTCCTCAGGCACATGTGTGAGAGTTTCTCTACGGTATACAAACCCAGAGGAGAGGTGCTGGCAGGGAACAGGCTGTATTTTACGTTTCACTGGTTGCCTGCCATGTGACTCTCAAAGTGGCCATACCAAATTATACTCCCAGCTGCAGTGGCTACAGGTGCCATGTTTCTCAAATCTTTGCCAACATTTTATACTGTGAGATGATTTAATTTTTGCCTATCTGATGGGTGAAACATGGGGTCTCTCTTGTTTGTTTGCTTCTATGGAGATAATTGTAGAGTCACGTGTAGTTGAAAGAAATAATACAGAGAGATCAAATGTACTCTTTACCCGATTTCCCCCAACAGTAACATCTTGCATAATACAATGTCACAATCAGGATATTGAAGTCGATACTGCCCACTGATTCTGTTCAGCTGTCCTCAATTTTACTTGTACTCTGTGTGTGTGTGTTGTTTAGTTCTATACAAGTATGTCTCATGCATAGGTCTGTGCATCCATCTCTGCGCTCAAGAGACTGAACGGCTGCAACGTTGAGTTCCTGCAGAACTCAAAGACATGTATATTATGTATATCTCTTTAGGAGGAACTAGGACTCTATTTTATTGCTGAACTATTGTTTCTTGACTGCTTTTCCTTTATTCCTGCATTCCCTCACTTCCCTTAAGATCCTTAATTACTGAGACCTGTTCAAGGGCAAGCACTGTGGCCAGGCTTCGATCCCAACATGGCTTAGGCCCAAAATGGCTTCTCTTATGTCAAGAAAGCCATGCCTGGTTCTCTTTCTCCAGAGACCACCTGCCCAACCTGGTTACACAATCTTCAAGTATTACAAATAAAGCTGCTGTGAACATCTGTGTAAAGGTTTTTGTGTGCACATGTTTCCACCCGGTATTTTGTCTTTTTCCCACATCACAGTGAGGTTGAACATACTTCATACATTTGTAGGCCATTCAAGTTTCCTCTTGTGAGAAAGGCTGATTTGCTCATTTTTTCTATTTTGTTGTTTGCCATTTTCCTACTGACTTGAAAGAGTTCTTTATATGTTCTGGATACCAATCCTTTGTCAGTTACACGATGTTGTGTTATTGATGGTTTAGTGATCACTGTTTCTCAAAGTGATGTAAAGAGTCGGAATTGATAAAGAATTCCTGAAACTCGCATTTGGATGCAGGGACAGACGGGTCCCATTCAGGCTGCCCACACTGTGTTTGCGGAGACGGCTGCCCTCTCCCCAACGCTCTGGAGCGCCACCTTTGCCTCTGTTATATGCCAACTATATGTTTTAACGGTGGCATGCGGGATGCCAGCCAGACAGCATCAAAGCCTCTGCCTGCTGCAGGGCAAACACCAGGCATCCTTACGTTTGCTTTTTTTTTTTTTTTTTTTTTCCTTTGCGGTACGCGGGCCTCTCACTGTTGTGGCCTCTCCCGTTGCGGACCACAGGCTCCGGACGCGCAGGCTCAGCGGCCATGGCTCACGGGCCCAGCCGCTCCGCGGCATGTGGGATCTTCCCGGACCGGGGCACGAACCCGTGTCCCCTGCATCGGCAGGCGGACTCTCAACCACTGCACCACCAGGGAAGCCCCTTACATTTGCTTTTAACAAACCCTTTGCCTCATTCAGAGGAGGCATTCAGACGCGTTATTGCATCACACACCCACGCTTCTCAGCATTTCCACCCTCAGAAGCTGTTGACTTCATGATGTACTTTCTTCACGATGATGCCATTTTCCCCAGCGCTGCAGCCAGAATTTAGAATCCTGACTCACCCTCCAGCCAGCCACCGAGAATGCTGATTATTCTGGTATGGTCAGTGCTCTCAAAGTGACTTTGACGGGGGAAATAGCTTCTGGACAACCCAAGCCAGTGCAACCTCAGGTAACAGGGAGGTCTTTTCTTTCCTGACTCTCATGCTCAGCCTCTTGTTCTTTCTGCCTTGGCAGATGCAGAAGCCACGCTCCTGCAATCCTGGCCAGAAAGTTGCAGATTGTACGAGCTGGCAGAGCCTGCACTGTCCTTCTGAGCTCAGAGAGTTGTCTTTCCCATCAGCACTGAAGTCCCGGCTGGGGAGGGCAGCACCCACAGTGCAATGGTCTGTAGAACTGAGTTACAATTCCAAATTCAGTTTGCATTTCGATAGATTACCTTATAAAACAGTCACTCACCAAAATTATCTTGATTATCTTTTATGCACATTGCAGTTCCCCAAATTGCCAATGGAGAAACTGATACACAAAGTTTCTTATAATTTCCCCTCAACCCATAGCAAAAACATAAAGGCAGGTAATAGGATTTCGAGGAGCATGAAATTTATACATATAAAGTGTTATACCAAATAAATATTAAAGAAAAGAAGTTTTGGATATTCAAAGGTCTGTGGTGAAGGTCAAATAGTTATAATATATGAAAGTGCTTTGCAAATTCCACACAGTTTTACCAAGGTAAACTGGGATTAAGATCAATTTCTGTTAGCCTGACACATGTCATGAAATTCTTTTTCTAGGGCTTCCCCGGTGACGCAGTGGTTAAGAATCTGCCTACCAATGCAGGGGACACGGGTTCGAGCCCTGGTCCCAGAAGATCCCACATGCCGCGAAGCAACCAAGCCCGTGCGCCACAACTACTGAGTCTGCACTCTAGAGCACGTGGGCCACAACTACTGAGCCCACGTGCTGCAACTACTGAAGCCTGCATGCCTGGAGCCTGTGCTCCGCAACAAGAGAAGCCACGACCATGAGAAGCCCGTGCACTGCAACGAAGAGTAGCCCCTGCTCACTGCAACTAGAGAAAGCATGCACACAGCAATGAAGACCCAACACAGTCAAAAATAAATTAATTAATTAATTAATTTTAAAAAAGAAATTTTTTTTCTACACTGATTTATTACAAGTAAAGAAAATATTTTGGACACATGAATAAGCAATCATAGTATTTCTCTTGCATTTGAAGAATGATTGGACGTAATTTTTCCCTTTATTTAGGGGTTGGTTTCCTCATTTAATGCAATAAAAGTTCTCGGGGGACTACAATTGACTCTAAAAGTTACTGGTGCTGCAGATTTATCCAAAATGAAGTCTGCTTTGAGTGGCACAGAATTCAAAGACAGCTCTGGACCAAACTGAAGTGAGTGGTGAATTCGATCTTTTCTGTGCTTCCTCCTTTCTTCCTTTTGGACACTTCAAATCCACATCTAGTTTCCTAGGGATTTCCTGAGTTGACCAGGGCCACTTCCTTCTCTCTTCCAGGTTGACTAGCCCCATTCCATCAGGGACTGTCATTTTATCAACCCACGTATGCTACGATAATAATCACCTCATTTACATAGCATTTCATAGTTTGCACATAAAAATTCAGTCAGAATTTATTGTGAGATTATTACGTGCCACACTCTGCTGGGCAGTTCCACCTTTGTTACATTATTTAGTCATTTGTCATCTTATTAGTTGAACCTACGAGGGTTTTTAAAAAAATAAATTTATTTATTTATTTATTTATTTTTGGCTGTGTTGGGTCTTCGTTGATGCACGGGGGCTTCCTCTAGTTGCGGTGAGCGGGGGCTGCTCTTTGTTGCAGTGAGCGGACTTCTCATTGCGGTGGCTTCTCTTGTTGCGGAGCATGGGCTCTAGGCACGTTGGCTTCAGTAGTTGTGGCGTGCAGGCTCAGCAGTCATGGCTCGCGGGCTCCAGAGAGCAGGCTCAGTAGTTGCGGCGCATGGGCTTAGTTGCTCCGCGGCATGTGGGATCTTTCCGGACCAGGGATTGAATCCGTGTCCCCTACATTAGCAGGCGGGTTCTTAATCACTGTGCCACCAGGGTAGTCCTGAACCTATGAGGTTTAGAAATCTCATGGATTCAAGCACGACTTGTCTAAGTGGAATCTAAATATTTAAGTAGGAGGCATTAGCACCCTAACCTACTGTTTTTCACAGGGAGAGATGCCTGGATGCTTTAGGTGGTATATGACAGGGCGTCAAGTAAAATTGCGCCGTAGGGTAATAAAGTGTCATCTCAAGGAGAAAGCCTCAGTTGGGTGCTTACCAGCCTTTGACTCCTCTGTGACACTTTACCTACCCTGTGTTGAGTAGCCGTCTTGGATGTTATCATTTTACTGTGATAACACAATATACAAGCTATGCTGTTTTCCCACTTGTGCAGTAGGGGCTCCTCTTTTTTTTTTTTTTGGACATACACACATAGATGTTTTATTTTATGGCTGAACGATCTGAGAGAAAGTCGCAGATTTTGTACATTGTTTTTACAGAGATATAATTGACCTATAACATTATATTAGTTTCAGGTATGCACCACAATGATTCCATATTTGTATATATGGCAAAATGATCACCACAAAAGTCTAGTTAGCATCCTTCACCACAGTTACTCCTTTTTTCCTTGTGATGAGAACTTTTAAGACCTATTCTCTCGGAGGGATAAATCAGGAGTTTGGGATGAACACATACTACTATATATACATTAGATAACCAACAAGGACCTACAGTATAGCACAGGGAACTCTACTCAATATTTTGTAATAACCTATAAGGGAAAGGAATCTGAAAAAATAGATATATATGTACGTATGACTGAATCACTTTGCTGTATACCTGAAACTAACACAACACTGTAAATCAATTTTATTTCAATAAAAAAAAAACTTCATACCAAAAAGAAAGACCTGTTCTCTCAACAATTTTCGAAGACGCAGTACAGTATCATTAACTATATTCCTCATGCTGTATGCTGTATTCCTAGGACTTATTTATTTTATAACTGGAAGTTTGTACCTTTTGACCCCCTTCCCTGATTTTCACCTACCCAACCCCTCACAACCCAGCAACCACCAATCTGTCCTCTGTTTCTATGAGCTCAATTTTTTTTAATTCTACATATAAGTGAGATCATATGGTATTAGCCTTTCTCTGGCTTATTTCACTCAGCATAATGCCCTCGAGGTCCTTCCATGTTGTTGTAAATGGCAAGATTTCCTCCTTTTTTACGGCTGAATAATATTCAGTTGTTTATATGTACCAAAATTTCTGTATCCATTCATCTGTCAAAAGACACTTAGGCTGCTTCCAAAAGTTTCCACTTAAAATAAGAATAAAATGTGAGTTAATCTAAAAATAAACATGAAGTAAATAAGAGCAGAGGAAGTACACAAATGTGAAGAGTCAAATGGATAGGTGGATGTGACAAAAGGGAGTCACGGCTGTGCCAGTGGAGCCAGTGTAGAAACCTAGTGAAATGCAAAGGACTGTCTATCGGCGGAGGAGGAGAAGAAAGTACCGAGGGCAGCATCTTCAGAGCCTGTCTCCTGGCCTGGGGTCTGCCTTTGGGCTCTGATGGGCCTTCAGGGTCCACTGTCAGAGTAATCTGTGTGATAATCAGGGTAGAAGAAAAGAGCCTCAAGAAATACACTATTGCCATTAAACGCAAAACCCAAGATTTTCTTGAATATGGCAAGAAAGCTGTTGAAGAGTCAACACAATGGTCAACAATCCTGGAGGACTGACAGTGTTTTAAATTGAGGGGAAAATAAGAGGACAGAACCAAGTTCCTGCCGCTTCCGTCTTCTGTGTGCAGAGTCTTCAGACAGAAGAAGCTGGAGCGGGGCTGGCGCTGGGGCACTCGAATGTCTGCAGACTCGCAGGTCCACCGGCTTTTCCTGCCGCCTTGCTCTTCAGGGGCAGCTGTCTGCAGGGCTGTTGGGTGGGGGTGGGGAGGGGGTGAAGTGTTAGCAGAAGGGACTTTGAAGAGGTCCAGCCCCTGCCTGTCGTGTATGTCTAAAAATCCAGTGTAGGTGGTAGGTGGAAGGTCTTTTTAGCCACAGGCGGCATCTCAAGTGCAGAGCAACAGTCTCACTCTGTGTGTCTGTGTGCGTGTTCACACACACACGCCTGCATGCACCACCTTACACGCCCTTCGTGATTGGAAGACTGGAAGAATAACACAGATGGTAAAACCCCCTCTCAAGATAAACAACCCCAAGTGTGTTGACTGGGCCTCAGGGGGATCTAAGACCCCAGTGGAGGTGCAAGTTGTCTTTGGTTTCTGGTTTTTACTTCCTTTTCACTCCCTTTCCCCTTCCTTACTTTTATCTTTCCAGTACTCTTAGGTAATGGCCCCAGCTGAATAGAGCCAATAAATCACTTTCCCCGGAGAGGTTAGGGGACATTAGCCAACAGTCTTAGATTTTCCAGGGTTTCATCCATGGCTCCTTCCTGGAGACCCCATTAAAGCCTTTGTGGTAGATTTCATGGAGAGGCTAGCAAATACAATCTCCTCAAGGCTGTTCACATCATAACCACAGACCCTTACCTACTTTCTTCTCTTACCATCTTTTAAGACCTTTACACATTCTTCTATAAAGGACAGACTTTGGGTTATTATATAGGGACATAAACAATAAAACTGTAGTTTAAGATCTGCAATAGGGAAAAGAAGAGAATTCCGAAAAGTCAAATCATAGGAAGTTTTGGAAAACACACGGCTTAGTTTAATTACATGATTCTAAACTGTAGAGCCTCCAAGGTCACGGGCAGGCAAGATGTGCCGAAGGTTTACAGTAGCAGCTTCTAGCAGAGGCCTATGGGGGATCGTTACGGAGTGCACGAGGACTGTCGTCCACATCACTCCTGAGATTGCCCAAACTGCCCATGATCCTCAGAGCCAGCATTTCTCAGATCTCACTAGAAAGTTGCTAAGACAAGGCATCTTCCACAGGCTTTTCCTGTTTCCTAAGTACCTTCCAACACCATTCCGGTGACAACGTCATTGGCATGGGTTTTATGCTGCCTTTGCGATGACACAGCAGACAATGTGGAATCTCCAGAATCGATATTAATACAAATAGTTTTGTTTTGTTTTGTTTTTTTTTTTTGCGGTACGCGGGCCTCTCACTGTTGTGGCCTCTCCCATTGCAGAGCACAGGCTCCGGACGCGCAGGCTCAGCGGCCATGGCTCATGGGCCTAGCAGCTCCGCGGCATGTGGGATCCTCCCGGACAGGTGCACGAACCCGTGTCCCCTGCATCGGCAGGCGGACTCTCAACCACTGCGCCACCAGGGAAGCCCACAAATAGTTTTTAAATGGAACCACCACACAAAGGGAAGGCTGACACTTACCTCACCAGAGAGGGTTGTGAGTTTAGAATAATGTAGGTCAGAAGCGCTTTTTACACTGTAAAGTGCTATCCATTTATTAGTTATTACTGGAATATCAGAAAACAACCCACGGGACCTTACAAAGAGTCATTATTCCAGGTCATTTTTACTCTCCGTAACAAAGCACTGATTCTCCAACATTTGTGGTCAGTTAATCATTTTGGCAAAAATACCTTAAGACTTTTGCCATCTCGTTCACTCTTACCATCCAATCCAAGACTTTTATGAGAATAAGTGGGAAGAATAGAGCTATTTTTAATATCCAGATATGCTATAAAAGTCACCCTTTTAGGTCTTCCCTGGTGGTGCAGTGGTTAAGAATCTGCCTGCCAATGCAGGGGACACAGGTTCAATCCCTGGTCCGGGAAGATCCCACATGCCGCGGAGCAACTAAGCCCGTGCGCCACAACTACTGAGCCCGCACGCCTACAGCCCGTGCTCCGCAACAAGAGAAGCCCCACCGCAGTGAGAAGCCCGCGCACCTCAATGAAGAGTAGCCCCTGCTCGCCACAACTAGAGAAAGCCTGTGCGCAGCAATGAAGAGCCAATGCAGCCAAATATAAATAAATAAAATAAATCTAAAAAAAAAGTCGCCCTTTTATAGTGTACAGTTCACTGGGTTTCAGGACTTTCACAAAGCCATGCAACCATTACCTAATTCCAGACTTTTTTTTTTTAGGGCAGCTTTAGGTTCAGAGCAAAACTGAGTGGAGAGTACAGAGCTCCCACATCCCTGCTCCGGAAACCCTGGCAGCCACCATTCATCTCACTATCTTCCTAGTTCTGCCTTTTCCAGCGTGTCCGAGAGTTGGAATCATACAGTTTGTAGCCTTTTCAGATGGGCTCCTTTCACTTAGTCATATGCATGTCCGTTTTCTCCACAGCTTTTCATGGCTTGATAGCTCCTTGCTTTTTACTGCCAAATAATATTCTGTTGTCTGAATGGACCACAGTTTATGTATCCATTCACTTACCGAAGGGTGTCTTGGTTGCTTCCAAGTTTTGGCAATTATAAATAAATCTGCTATAAATGCCTGTGTGCAGGTTTTTCTGTTGACATAAATTCTCATCTCCTTTGGGTAAATACCAAGGAGTATGATTGCTGGATCATACAGTAAGAGTATGTTTAGTTTTGAGTCTGCCAAACTGTCTTACAAAGTGACTGTACCATTTTGCCTTCCCACCAGCAACAAGTGAGAATTCATGCGGCTTCGTGTCCTCGCCAGTGTTGCCAGTCTTTGGTTTTTGGCCCTCTGACAGGCGTGTAGCGATATCTCGTCACTGTTTTTAATCTGCAGTTCCCTGATGACGTATGACGCTGAGCATCTCTTCACATGTATATTTGCCATCTTTACATCTTCTTTGGTGAGATGCTTGTTCAGCTGTTTTGCTCATTTTTAAATTGAGTTGTTCTTTTTCTTATTGTTGAGTTTTAAGAGTTCTTTGTATATTCACAATATTTAAAAGTTTCTTTGAGATTTCTTCTTTAACCCACATGTTATTTAGAAGTGTGTTGTTTAATCTCCAAGTATCTGGGGGAGCTTTCCAGATCTCTCTCTGTTACTCATTCCTATTTTAATCCCACACGGTCTGGGAGTAGGCTGGCATCATGTGTCCACCCCGTGTTACAGGGCAGAGTCATGGCCCTGAGTACTGACATCACTGAATCTGCAGCATCTGAGCTGAGTCTGACTATAACTTTAATCTGGAAGGGTTAATCATCTAAAAAAAAAAAAGTCCAAATCTCCACCCCTCTATGTTTTAAATGGATTTATACAATTTAAAATAAAAGGCTCAGTGTTCAGTAAAGGAAAACTAAGCAGATTTCTGTTTAACAAACCATGGCCTAAATGTACCAAGCCACGCAGATTGGGGGTAGATTCTCCTTCTGAATTTTTTTATTGTGGTAAAATATACCTAACATACAATTTACCTTCTAAACCATTTTTAAGTGTACAGTTCGGTGGCATTGAGTACACTCACACTTGTGCATCCATGGCCACCATCCAGCTCCAGAACTTTCTCATCTTCCCAAACTGACACTCTCTCCCCACTGAACACTAACTCCCCCTCCCCCAGCCTGTGACATTCCCCCCCCACACACACATACCCCGCCCATCCTCCTCTCTGTCTCTATGGATTTGACTGCTCTAGGGACCTCATGCAAGTGAATCATACAGCATTTGTCTTTTTGTGACTGGCAGAATTTCCTTTCTTTTTAAGTCTCCATCTGAATTTTTATTTCTCCATTTTGTTTCAAATTAAAACTACAACAGTACAAATCAGTCCTGATTTAGCAAATGAACGTGCTGTGTGGAGGCGACCTAAAGACAGGGTAACCACCGTCTCCACAGGCTGCTGCCTTTGCAAGGATGGTCATTTGCACAAAGAGCTCAAACCTTTCTATTGACAGTGGCTGAGAAGCAGCAGAGCATTATTTAGTTTTCTTTGCCAAAAGAGAATCTAAATTGTGCTGAATCAGAGCAACTATAAACATTGCTTGCTTTTAGATATTTCACTTTATCAGGCAGGCTCTGAGATAATCAGCCTGTGTCCTGGAACTGTGCTTCTGAGAAACAGATACAAATGAGTTGGCAGAGTCCATAAGCAAAATATTTCAGGCCCTCCTAATCTAGGACAAGCCAACTAACATAAACTGTGGTTTGTATTACACAAATCTTTATAAAAGGTGAGCATTAATTGGTGCAAGGAAATTTCTAGTCTATAGAAAATGGCAACATTATAAAGCAGTTAATGATTTATTCTTGTACTTTAATATTTTACTATATATACTTTTTCATATAATATTTTCTAAGTACTGTAATTTTATCACCTCTTCCTATTGTAAATGTATCAAACTGAAAAGTCAAAGCAATAACTGCTGGTGCATCTAGAAAAAAATCCAACTGCTTTCTTACATTGCATCACCATAAAAAATGTGGTTATAGTCTGTATGTATAAGTATATATACTGCATATTTATATTATTATGAAGAGTGTAAATATATATTTATGTATGTGTATATATGTAAAATTGCATGGTATTTACTGGTTTTGACCAAATTTAAAAGATGGCCTCCAAGTGTATTAATTGTGACAAATAAAAGCTGCCTTGATGATTTTATCAACATCCACCATAGGAGGAAAATTCAAGACAAGATAAATACTGTTATTTAAAAATGGATACAGCCAGGGTAGGGGAGGGAAGGAATGGGAGTTTGGGATTAGCAGAGGCAAACTATTATATACAGGATGGATAAACAACAAGGTAATACTGTATAGCACAGGGAACTATATTCAATATCCTGTAACAAACCATAATGGAAAGGATATGAAAAAGAATATATATATATACACATATACGTATAACTGTACACTTCGCTGTACAGAAGTTAACACAACATTGTAAATCAACTATACTTCAATAAAATTTTTCAAAAATAAAAATGAATACAAATAATTATAACAATATTTTAACTGTATGTGGAGTGTGAACTTCAATGATTCCATATGAATTGAAATTTTAAAAAAATGTTTAAACATAATTAGGAGCTCAGTTTTAAAAGCTCAACCTGAAACTTGAGAATATCAGAAATATTGTGAAAGTATACTATATAACCATGTTCTTTTATTCCAAGTAGCAAGACAGTCTTCTGAAAAAAATAACTCAGACTTCACACCTCCCAACATCCTCCACAAAGCAACAAGCCCAGAAAACTTCAGCAACTTGCTGATGGTCACAGAGCCAGGACACCAACCCTTTCCTGAAATCCAATATGCTCTAATAGGAAGGTTTTCAAGGACAGGAGAAAATACACAACAAAACAGAAATATTCTGGAATAAGGGAAATCTGTTTTGCTGACCATTTTTATACAGTGAGATGTATTAGGATTAAGGAGAGAGGTAATCACTACAGAGTTAAATACTGACACCAAAAAGAAAAGAAACCCTCAGGTGTGGCACTGAAATAGCCCAGAAATAAGCAGTTTATACAGGAGAAGTGATTTATAATCCCTGAAAAATGCTAAAGCAGGCTAGGAGGGAGGTGGCTTGGAGAAGGTTATTTTCTTCACAACACTGGAGTGGCCCTTGTACATTACTCCTGGGAATGTAAAATGGTGCAGCCACTGTGGAAAACAGTTTGATGGTTCCTCAAAAAGTTAAACATAGAACTATTGTATGACCCAGTAATTCCACTCTGATGTATATCCCCAAAGTAATTGAAAACAGGGACTCAAACAGATACTTGTAGGCTATGTTCACTGGAGCATTATTTGCAATAGTCAAAAGGTGGAAACGACCCAAGTGTCCATCAACAGATGATGAATAAATAAAAAGTGATATATACATTCAATGGAATATTACTCTGCCATAAAAAGGAATGAAAACAGAAGATAACAAGTGTTGACAAGGATGTAGAGGAATTGGAACCCTCTTGTATTGCTGGTGGGAAAGTGAAATGGTACAGTCACTGTGGAAAATACTTTGGTGGTTCCTCAAAAAATTGAACATAGAATTACTGTATGATTCAGCAATTCCACTTCTAGGTATAAACCCCCAAAGAATTGAAAGCAGGGAGTTGAATAGACATTTGCACACCGGTGTCCACAGCAGCATTATTCACAGTAGCCAAGGGGTGGAAACAACCCAAATGTCCAACAATGGATGAATGGATAAACAGAATGAGTGGATAAACAGTGGATAAACAAATATTCTGCTTTAAAAGTGAAAGAAATTCTGGGGACTTCCCTGGCGGTCCAGTGGCTAGGACTTCCCCTTCCAATGCAGGGGCTGCGGGTTTGATCCTGGTTGGGGAACTAAGGTCCCACATGCTGCGTGGCACGGCAAAAAAAAAAAAAAAAAAAAAGAATGAAATTCTGATACATGCTACAACATGTATAAACCTTGAAAGACATTATGCTCAGTGAAATAAGCTGTCATGGAAGGACGAATACTGTATGATTCCACTTAGATGAGGTCCCTAGAGGAGTCAGCTTTATAGAGACAGACAGTAGAATGGGGAGTGGCAGGGCATGGAGCAGGGAGGGGGAAGTTAGTGTTTAATGGGGACAGAGTTTCAGTTTGGGAAGATGAAAAAATTCTGGAGATGGATGGTGATGGTTACACAGCAACATGAATGTACTTAATACCACTGAACTGTACACTTAGAAATGGTTAAATGGTAAATTTTATGTTCTGTATATTCTACCAAAATAAAAACAAAAGCATGATATATTCAGCACCAAAAAAGGGGGAGGGGGATGGGGGAATTGAGTTCTGACACATTCTATAACATGGGCAAATCTTTAAAACACTTCTAAGTGAAATAAGCTGGACGCAGAAGGACAAATACTATACGATTCCACTTATATGAAATACCTATCGTGAGAAAATTCATAGAGGCACAAAGTGGACGAGAGGTTACCAAGGGTTGGAAGCAAGGGGGAGTGGGGAGCTATTACTTCATGGGGACAGAGTTCCTGTTTGGGGTGATGGAAAAGTTTTGGAAATAGATAGTGGTGATGGCTGCACAACACTGTAATTAATGCCACTGAATGGAACACTTTAAAATGGTGGAAATGGCGAATTATATATATTTTCCCCCACCAAAACAAACAAATAAACAAAATCAAATGAACAAAAAACGCTTCAGTGGCTCCGCAGCTTTTTAGAACTCAAAGTGCATGCATCCTGGCTGGTGGGCAGGGCCCTTCTCTGCCTTTTCAGGCTCCTCGGCTGGTCCTGGCCGACACCCAGTCCTTCTGGCCCAGCTCAACTGGGCCTTCTCCAATTCCAGGTCTGAGTGCCTCACCCAGTCCAGTGAGTAACTGGCCAATGCTGAACCACCTACTGCCCCACCCTGCCCCCTCCTAGGCCTCAACTCTGAGTCATCTGGGCTCGCACAGGGGCTGTCTGCTCAGTAATCTTAAGGACCCAGAGAGGAAGGAGAGAGAGCAGAGGTAGGGGCTGGCCAAGGTCATGGCTTAGGACACAGTGTGTGCTCCAGCAGAAAGGCCACAGGACTTGGCATCCGAAGACAGAGGTTCCAGGTGCCCTCTGCCACCAGCTAATAGGGTGATGGTGGACCACCCACTGCCCCTCTCTGGACCTGCTTTCTCTTCTGTTAAATGAGAGGGTTGGACTGGGATCTCCAAGAGTGTTTTCAGTTCCAGGCTTTGGGGAATAAACTTGGGCACAGAGTACAGCAAGATAAAAGCAACCCTTTTTCTTTTTTTAATTTGCCTGCGCTGGATCTCAGCTGCGGCATGTGGGCTCTAGTTCCCTGACCAGGGATTGAACCTGGGCCCGCTGCATTGGGAGCATGGAGTCTTAGCTGCTGGACCACCAGGGAAGTACCAGAAGCAACCTTCTTCAAAGGAGAAAGTTTTCCTGAAATCTTCAGTTGATGATTTTATTCTCATCAGAGCACCTGGGGCAGCCTTGAAGGTTTCTTGAGAGAGAAATGAAAAAAATTTAATGTGTCCAAGTTAAGAGTTTTGAGGCTGTTACACAATAATTTCAGTTATGCAACAATTTCAGTCCATTACAATATTAGGATTTTTGTAAAAGAAAATTTCCAGAAGAAATAGCAATTATTCTTTCTACTCTTAGCCTACAAATGTAACCCTAAGATGTTGAGTAGAATCTGGATATTAGTAATGTGTCGTTGAAGGTAGAAGCAACTAAGAGGAGGCAGTAAAACAGGTGTGGCAGTGGAATACGATACAGCGGTGATTCAGAACTCAGGTGAGTCTCCCAATCATAGACGCTGTGCCACTCCCCTCTGCGAAGCGTTCAGAAGTGGGTGAAATTAATTGACCGTGCTTTTCCTGATTCCACAGCATTGCAGCATGAGGTAACTTTGGTTTTAAAGATAAAATATGTAACAACTGGAAAAATATTTAAGATAAGATTTTATTTAACTCATCACTTTCACTTCGGGTATTTATCCCAATGAAATATTCAGTGATGTGCACAACTATTAGTTATAGGCATATTCACTGAAGGATTGTTGTTACAGACTGAATGTTTATGTCCCCCCAAAATTTGTACTGAAACTCTAATCCTCAGTGTGATAGCATTAGGCAGTGGGACCTTTGGAAGGTAATTAGCTCATAAGGGTGGATACCTCATGAAGGGGATTAGTGCCCTTCTAAGAAGAGGTCAGAGAGCGAGCATGCTCCTTTTCTGCCATGTGAGGATACAATGAGGGGACAGCTGTCTGCAAACCAGGAAGCGGACCCTCACTAGATACCAGCTCTGCCAACACCTTGATCTTAGACTTCCCAGCCTCCAGAACTGTGAGAAATAAATGTCTGCTGTTTAAGCCAGCCAGATAATTTGTTATAGCAGCCCAGATAAGACTAAGATAATTGTTTATAATACCGAAAAAGAAGAAACAACCTAAATGTCTTAAGGAATTGGTTTTATATGTATAATACATATATGTATTGATATAATAGCATACATATAAACCTATGGCAGTATATACATATGCCATTATATCAATATATCAATTCACATGCCAGAGATATATCACATATATAAGTAAATATAATATAAATTACATGTAAATATATTTGTATTATATCGATATATATTTATTTAACAGATGTCAGTGTATCAATACAGTGGAATGCTATACAGCCATTTAAACTTTTGGAGAAGAATATTTAATCACTTAATAATAGTAACTAACATTTACTCCAATTAAGCATATATATTATCTCATTTAATCCTTACACTATAACTCACTGTGATAAAATACTTGTATTTATAGATGAGAAAACTAACGCATAGGGAGTGAAGTAACTTGCTCAAGACAACCTCGTTAAAAAGTGACAAGCCCAGAAACATACCCATTAATTTTTGCTTAAGTAAAAAATCAGGTATGTAACAATATGTGCAGTATTATCCCATTTTTATTGCTGTAGTTTTTGTTTTAATTTTTTCAAAATATGTGTCTGTGCACATATGTAAGACATAACAACAACACACACATAACCTCTACAAAATGCAGTGGTGGGATTATGAGAAATTATGCTTCTCCTTCTTCTGGTTGACATGTGTTGAGTGGGTCTGTCTATGAAATATGGTGCAGGATCTTACCGATTACCAGCCCCTGGGGAATGCCCTATCCGAGGGTGAGTCAACATACCACAATACGCGGGGGTTGCTGTTTGCATGTTCCTAAGACCTACAGCAGGGCCAGAGGTGCACCTGTCATCTCTAGGACCAACGTGCCAGGGGTTGCTCATTTGCATGGGGCCTATCAGATCAGAGGGCCACGCCCCACTCTGGAGTTCAGGATCCCTGAGCATGGTGGCACCTGTACCCAGTGCAGCAGGGCGGCATGCTGTCCTCCACGCTCCAACTCTGGAAGTGGGGGGAGTCTCTGGCTGCAGGCTCTGGCCCTCCCTCTGGTGGGGGAGCCCTTGTCCTGGATCCAACCCACAGTGAGCAAAGGCCTAGACAGCTGCAAGGAGGGGCCACCCTAACATGATACCACCTAGAAGTTATGGTACCAGGTATGGCCTCTGACCCTACCTCACAGAAATCTGCAGGTGTGCTGTTGTTCAATAGGATGCTTAGGCAGATTAGATACTTGTATCAATATATTGGACAATTTTTGTTAGGTTGAATAATTTTACAATAAATACAAATCATTTGAAAAGGCTGCCCAAGTTACCTCATCACTCTATTAGAGCAAGTGGTGCGACTATAACTCAATTCACTAAATAGCTTTGACAACGTCTATTGTCTAAAGTTTCTTTAATGAAGCATTTTTTCATAAAAACATAATCTGGGGGGAGGAGCAACATAGGGATGGGGGGGAGTGGGATGTACAAGCTATTGGGTGTAAGATAGGCTCAAGGACGTATTGTACAACATGTTGTAATAACTATAAATACAAAGTAACCTTTAAAATTGTATTAAAAATTTAAAAATTTTTCAATAAAAATATTGCAAGTATGTTTTAAACATTTTGGAAGCATTCATTCATTTAACAAATACTTGGGAGCTGGCCACAAGGAGAAGACACAAGATTCATAAGTTGTGTGTTTACGGTGTGCACATGGAAATCTCATTTTCATCTACGCCCCTGACAAGGAAGCCCCTAGATTCTCTGCATCTGTGTCTCTGGGGTGCAGGCACCCTGCCCTCCCTCTGGCTCTTTTCTGACTCACTCTTATGGCTGCTTGAGGCCAACGGGAGCACTCCCCTCCCTGGGCTAACTTGTAATATTCTGATACCCATGATATCTTATATTTATTGGGTGCTCCGTGTGTGTCAAGCACTTTGCCTTCCTCAGCTCTTACCCCTCCCAACAGCACAGCCAGATGCTCTTCTCACTTTAATGCTGAAAAGCACTCATACACAGAGAGGTCGGGTATCAGCCCAGGCAGACCGGCCCCAGAGCCTGCACCCAGTCTCAAGCCCTTACCTTGATGCCATGTCCACCCCCAAAGCATGTATACAGCCCACCCTGGCTGGCCTGGAAAGTTCTCAAGGGAGAAATCCATCTAGGCGTTCCCGAATAGCAGCAGACACTACAGTGGCCAAGACTTATTGTTTCAAAATCCAGTTTTTCTCTTGCACTGTTGGTGGGAATGTAAATTGATACAGCCACTATGGAGAACAGTATGGAGGTTCCTTAAAAAACTAAAAATAGAACTACCATATGACCCAGCAATCCCACTACTGGGCACATACCATGAGAAAACCATAATTCAAAAAGAGTCATGTACCAAAATGTTCACTGCAGCTCTATTTACAATAGCCAGGACATGGAAGTAACCTAAGTGTCCATCATCAGATGAGTGGATAAAGAAAATGTGGCACATATATACAATGGAATATTACTCAGCCATACAAAGAAACGAAATTGAGTTATTTGTAGTGAGGTGGATGGACCTAGAGTCTGTCATACAGAGTGAAGTAAGTCAGAAAGAGAAAAACAAATACCGTATGCTAACACATATATATGGAATCTAAGAGAAAAAAAAAGGTCACGAAGAACCTAGGGGCAAGACGGGAATAAAGATGCGGACCTACTAGAGAACGGACTTGAGGATGTGGGGAGGGGGAAGGGTAAGCTGTGACAAAGTGAGAGAGTGGCACGGACATATATACACTACCAAACGTAAAACAGCTAGTGGGAAGCAGCCGCAAAGCACAGGGAGATCAGCTCGGTGCTCTGTGACCACCTAGAGGGGTGGGATAGGGAGGGTGGGAGAGAGGGAGACGCAAGAGGGAAGAGATATGGGAACAGATGTATATGTATAACTGATTCACTTAGTTATAAAGCAGATACTAACACACCATTGTAAAGCAATTATACTCCAATAACGATGTTAAAAAAAAAAATCCAGTTTTTCTCTGCAATCCAGACCCTTCCTTTTCTTTCAGCCCAGCTGCCTCTGCTAGGCCCTCACTGTCGCCAGCCTGCACACAACCACCACTCACTCAAGTGCAGTCATATTTAAGCCCCTCCACCGGCTCCATACTGACCCGGGGACAGAGTCCAGCCTGTTGCGTGGCAAGCAAGGCTCTCAGTGACCCAGACCCAGCCAGCCTTCCCAGCTCCATCGCCCACCTCCATCCTGCCACCAAGCTGATCTCACCATGCTGGACCCCTCCTGAGGCTCCACCTGCAAAGGCACTTCCTGCCCTCCTCCAGAGAGACCCACTGGGCCAGAGGAGCCGGGCGTAGTCAGGGGAACTGATGTAAAGGACAAACTAAAATACAGTGTAAATGGTGAGACCATCCTGAGAGAATGAGGGAAGACTGCTCAGAGGAGGAGGTATTTCCCCTGTGTCTTGAAGAATGAGAAGGCATTCACTGGGCTGAGAAAAGCAGGGAGGGAATCCCGTTGTTAAAGGCTGTGAAAGGGCCTTTGTAAACTGTAACGAGATCTGTGCTCTACAAACATTACTTAATTCACGGACACAGCCCGAGGACGAGGCTTTGGAGTCAGTTCAGAGCTGGGATCCAGTCCTGGCTCTACCGGCTCAGCTCGGAGCTTGTTTATGCAGCTGTAAAGAGGAGGTGGGAGCAGGGAGGGGGGAGAGACGGGACCCCTAAATGAGGTATGGGACCCCTAAATGAGGTATGGGGATGCGTAGAGCAGATAACATCGTTTCTGGTTTTTTTTCTACCACAAACTAGATAGCAGAGGGTTCTAGGCACACATGGGGCTGCTGTGTCATGCCTTGATCCTCTAGGTCTATTATTAGCCCCGTTTTACACTCAAATATGAAATCATTAATGACGCTCTGCCGGTATTTCTCTAGATTACTGATATATTTTATAAAAGACATAATGGGGAATGCCTGGCAGTCCAGTGGTTAGGACTCTGCACTTCCCCTGCCGAGGGCCTGGGTTCAACCCCTGATTGGGGAACTAGGATCCTGCAAGCCGCAAGGCGCAACCAAAAAAAAAAAAAAAAAATCACATAATATATTCAAAACCTAGGGCGTTACTCTTGGGAATTTATTGAAAGTAATTAAATTAATAACTAGAAAAAGGCATGCACACAAAGATGTTTCACTAAAAAGTGAAAAATCGAGTATCCAAGAGAAGAACAATTTTCATTAATTTATGGGCTATCTCTGGATGCTATCAATATTGTGCAGCCATTAACAATTATAATTTTGAGGGCTGTAATACATGAGAAATGCTTACATCTTAAGTGAAGAAACAGAAAACGAAAGTACATAGACATTATGCTTATCAGGGAATCCAGAAGCTATAAAAGCAAAGATAGTCATATTTGACTACTTGAAATTTTAAGTTTTATGACAAAAAACACTTAAAAAGTTAGAAGAGGGCTTCCCTGGTGGCGCAGTGGTTGAGAGTCCGCCTGCCGATGCAGGGGACACGGGTTCGTGCCCCGGTCCGGGAAGATCCCACATGCCGCGGAGCGGCTGGGCCCGTGAGCCATGGCCGCTGAGCCTGCGCGTCTGGAGCCTGTGCTCCGCAACGGGAGAGGCCACAACAGCGAGAAGCCCGCGTACCGCAAAAAAAAAAAAAAAAAAAAAAAAAGTTGGAAGACAAAGGATAGATCAGGGAAAAAAGGATAATATCTACAACAAAGGTTAACATCTTTAGTAAACAAAGAATTGCTAGAAATCAAAATCCAATAGAAAAATGGGTAAATGATCTGTACAGACAATTCATAAAAGAGGAAATCCAAGAAGCACAAACTCGGCAGTCGGCGAAATGCAAATTCAGGCAATAATGAGATACTCATTTTCATCTGTGGAATTAGCAAAAACTGAAAAGGATGAGAACACCCAGTGCTTGCAAAGATTCAGGGAAAAAGACATTCCTGTTCATTGCTGGGAAGAATGTGGCCAGCTATGACCTTTTTGGCAAGTAACTTGGCTCTCTCAAAATTACACTCGGCAGCAAAAAGGAAGAAACTTCCTAGATGAGCCATGAGGTGGATGAATGTCCAGGTCGTTGGGCCAAGTGAAAGAGCCAAACCCGGGCAGCTACACACTGAATGATCCCAGGTACATGAAGTCCCAGGAAATGGGAAACTGCATGGGCAGTGGGGGAAAGGCTCTCCTGCGAAGGTGCAAGGAACTTGGGGGGTGGGAAGTTGTGTATCTGGGTTGTGTTGGTGGTGATACTGGTGAAGACGCTTGTCAAAACTCACTGACTCACACACTGAAAAGGGAAGCATTTTATTGCATGAACATGGTATCTGCAAAAAGTTGATTAAAAATTTAAAAATACAAATAAATGTTTTTTGACCTTGCGAATCCCATTTTGGAAAATCAGGCCCGCAGATATAAAAGTACCAGTATATCTTTTTTTTTTTAAGTCTTTATTGCATTTGTTAAAATATTGTTTCTGTTTTATGTTTTGATTTTTTGGCCGCGAGGCATGTGGGATCTTAGCTCCCCAACCAGGGATTAAACCGGCACCCCTTGCACTGGGAGGTGACATCTTAACCACTTGACCACCAAGGAAGTCCCAAAGTACCAGTATAGAAGAATATATGTAGATGGGTGTTTTATTGCAGTATTGTTTTTAGAGGCAAAAAAACTGGAACTGATAGGAATGTTTATCATCAGGAAAATATAATAAATTACAATAGATCCTTAATGTAAAATATTATAAACCCACTTCAAAGAATAAGTTAAATTAGTGTCTATTGGCCTTGAGGAATATGCATGCTATGGTAAAACAAAAAGTGAGGTGCCAAGAAATGTGCATAGTATTCCATTTTTGTAAAAAAAAGTGTATATATTTTTTTTTAAAGTTTATTTATTTATTTTTTTAATTAGTTTCTGCTTTATAACAAAGTGAATCAGTCATACATATACATCTGTTCCCACTATATTTTTTGATATATCGTTTATATCTGAAAGATAGAGGAAAAAATATGGATTGAGCACTTCAGGCTGTTAATATTTATTTATTACTTCAGGGGATGGAATTAGAGTAGGGTGTGGGGCAGATATAATTTTTCTTTCACGGAATTTTGAATTATTTCAATTGTAAAAAAAAAGCATGAACTACCTTTGTAATTCTTTCAAATCTTAAAGAAAATTTAAGAAAAAATGATAACGAGTATAAGGAATCATTAAATGTTTTATAATATAAAATAGGATAAAAATATTAAATTGAATTCATATTTTAATTACAACTGGAAAAATGAAATATGCATGTGGATAAGGACTGGTAAGGAGAACTCAAAACAGGTTTTTAGAGTTTTGTAGAGTGTAGGAGTATGTATTCTTTTTTTTTAAACCTGTGAATGCTTCCGGACAATAACCAGAATAGTTCTATTACGTAAAATATGCAAAATATGGACGCAGTGAACAAAGTATAGATAGAAAATGCAAAAACTGAAGTGGTTCAGTAAAGATGGCAGACTTATGAATAATTTTTTTCCATTTCCCCAAACTTTATGTAATATTACAGCATCTTAGAATAAAAAGTAACTCCTCCCCTCTGAGAAGCTAGGTACTCTTTTCTGGAATCAATGACATTAGGACAAAAGAAGAAATGTTATCAGCTTTGTCAACATAAACCCCTATATGGACAAGAAGGAGAAAGAAGAAGGCTTAGATGGTTGAGGTTTCTAATTTCTATTTCCTTTACTGTATACTGCAAAAAATACACATCAAGAGTAGGGGGGAAGCCATTCGCAGCAACGTGGATGGACCTAGAGATGATCATACACTAAGTGAAGTAAGCAGACAGAGAAAGACAAATAGCATATGATATCACTTATTTGTGGAACCTATACAAAGGAACTTATATACAAAACAGAAATAGACCCACAGACATAGAAAACAAATTTTTGCTACCAAAGGGGAAAGCAGGGAGAGGGATAAATTAGGAGTTTGGGATTAACATATACACACTACTATATATAAAATAGATAACCAACAAAGACCTACGGTACAGCACAGTGAACTCTACTCAATATTTCGTAATAACCTATAACGGAGAAGAAGCTGAAAAAATAGATATATATGTATGTATAACTGAATCACTTTGCTGTATACCTGAAACTAACACGTAAATCAACTATACTTCAATAAAAATTAATTAATTTAAAAAAAAGAGTAGAGGGAAAAACTTTTACTTTGTGTTTTCCCGGTTGCCAGAGGCTCTATGTTCTTTTTCCAATTATAAAAAGTCTCTGTTTTAAATTCTAGCTGATCGGGTTGGCCCTGAAACACATTACCTCAAGCTGCTGACCTTTGGAAAGCAAATGAGAGACCATGTGGAGATGTGATCCGGCTCCAGCTTCAGTGAGGGTGATCCACCCCCAGTTACAGCCCTGCCCTGGGCAGGGGGGTTGCTGGGTCCGACACATGGAGGGGACACCGGAGCAGGTCTGAAGCTGATGTTCCAGGAAGGAGGCCTGGGACTTCCCTGGCAATCTCCGCCAAGCTCGCAGAGGATGTTTGTGCCATGTCTAAACATGGACTGCAGATTGAACATGACCCAAGCAGGTCACTTTCCCTGCAGTTTTAAAAACAAACTCAATCCAAGACTTAATATGGTTCAAATCAGCTGGATCAGGGGGCCTCTCGGCTTGAGAGAGGCTCCAGCCACTTCTAATTTGGTTTTAGAATATGAAGAAATATCAAATTGGTATTCAAAATCGTGATATATTTTAAATATTTATTTATTTATTTTTTTTTTTTTTTTTTTTTTTTTTTTTTTTTCCGGTACACGGGCCTCTCACTGCCGTGGCCTCTCCCGTTGCAGAGCACAGGCTCTGGACGCGCAGGCTCAGCGGCCATGGCTTACGGGCCCAGCCGCTCCGCGGCATGTGGGATCCTCCCAGACCAGGGCACGAACCCGTGTCCCCTGCATCGGCAGGCGGACTCTCAACCACTGTGCCACCAGGGAAGCCCTATTTTAAATATTTAGATAACACTTTCAACACATTTGCATTTGTAATAGTGCTATCCTAAAGATGACTACAGAAATATATATACATATATATGGATGGAGATACATATATTTCCTTTTTGGAATGTATAGATATATTTTAAAGTCAGGATAAAGGATAAGTTTATTTTATTTTTTTGCTTTTTGTTTTTGGCTGTGCCACGCAGCTTGCTTTAAAGCAAGAGCTCCAATTGTTTATTTGAAAAAATACAGTAAATACACAGGGAAATTTTTACACATATTGTGTAATAGTCTCTATATATCTGCTCATGGTATACCACAGATGTACTGGTTTGATAAAGGAAGACACATTCAGGGTAATATGATAAGCATTTTTTTTTTTGATCCTTCTTTTCATCTCTGACTCACGGAGGCCCTTGTATGGAGATGGAGCTCTTGGAGAATGCACAACCTGGACACCTGCCCAGGGCAGGCCCTGCTAGGAGACAGCAAGAGCTGCAGGGGTGGAGCCTGTGACTCGGCATCAAAGGACTCAGGTTGGAATTGAAGCGCTGCTCTTTCTTGTGTGACTCTGAGCCTATATCCTCCACAGCGAGATGGAGATAGTCGTAGAGCCTGCACAGGTTTGTGGGGAAGGTAAACTGAGGTCATGCGCAGAATGGCTTAGCACAAGATTTAGCACAAAAGTTGCTCAAATGTTTACTTCCTTGGACCATCTCCCTCTGGCTGGACGTGAGGATTACGTGGGATGATATATGTGAAAACAAATGTTGGTTATAATTAGAAATGGGCAACAGGGACCCGGAATCTGTGTCAAGACAGCATGTCTGTGTGTAAGATGGTGGTGGCAGGAGGTTTTTGCACTGCCTCTCAATTTCCAGCACAGGGATGCTAGCCCTCAAATGCTAGGATATTTTTTTTAGCTTCCTTCTGAGCTCCCCTGACCTTTTGGCAGTTCCCAGATCTAGCTAGCTTCTTAGAATGCTTCTGGAAATGCAGAGGAGCACAGGAAAGGGGCAGGCCTATGGGCAAGGAACTACAAGTCGCAGCTCCTGACACTCAAGCAATACTTCTGGGCTGCATCCAGAGGCTCAGCAAGGCCTGGCCTCTTCCCTCCGACCTTCCCTCCCTTTTTTTTTTTTTCTGTACATGGGCCTCTCACTGTTGTGGCCTCTCCCGTTGCGGAGCACAGGCTCCGGACGCACAGGCCCAGCGGCCATGGCTCACGGGCCCAGCCGCTCCGCGGCATGTGGGATCCTCCCGGACCGGGGCACGAACCTGCGTCCCCTGCATCGGCAGGCGGACTCTCAACCACTGCGCCACCAGGGAAGCCCCCTCCCTTCTTTTATGCTCCAGCCACCCTGGCCTTTCTTCTGTCCCTAAAACACGTCAAGCTGAGTCTTAGTCAAGGTGTATTCCTGCTCCTTCCTTTGCCCTTGGTTCCCTCCTCCTAGAACATTCTGACCCAGATCTCCACAAGGCTGGCTCCCCCTCCTCATCTAAGTCTCAGCTAAGCTACCTGCTGCAAGGAAGGCCTCTCCTAACCCCCATAGCTAAAGCATCCACCCCTCAACCCCTGCTCACTCTCTGTCCTATTGTGCTGTTTTATTTTCTTTACAGCACTTGTCATCATCTGAAATTGTCTTATCTGTGTATAGGTTATTTGATACCCTTCAGAAGCAAGAGCTCACCTAACGTGTCCAAACTGAACCCCCAGAGTCTGCACATTCAAGAAATACTTGTTAAATGAATGAATGAGTGAAATCCTTCATGGCATCTTCATAGCCGAATGGATAGCTTCCTCCTGGGTGATCCATGGCAGTTTATTTACTCCTGTATGCAGTACTCTTCCTGGTTGTGGTGGTCCGATACATCAGTGGTCTCCAATGAACATCAGCCCCTTTGTGGTCCCTCAAGTGTAAATTCCGGGATTGGCCATGTGACTTGCTTTGGCCAATGGTATGGTAGCAAGTGTGCTGGGCAGAGCCTTGGTAAGTACTTGAATGCTGGGGTCTGTCCTCTTGGGACACTGTCTCTTAAGGTCTTGAGTTACTCTGTAAAGAGGTCCAGCTACCATGATGAAGAGAAGAGACCACACAGAGGGATGAGTGAGCCCAGCCAGCCCCCTTTTCCAGCCATCCCAGCTGAAGCCCTAGAAATGTGAGAGAAGACGCTCTCTTACTCACCTTCCACCACAGGAGATACCAGGTAGGGTGGAAGAACGACCCAGCTGAGCCCAGCCCAGAGTGCAGAGCCAGGAGAAATATGAAATCACTTTAAAAATAAGCTTGACTTGCTTACTTCAGCAGTAAGTAGCTGAAACACCAGCTTACCTTCCATTATGAATGGTCGTGTGTGAGTCTATGACCCAGAGCCCAAGGCAAAGGGCTGCAACATAGTTCCCTTTGTCTTCCGCACTTTGCCCGGCATCCCACACAAATTAAAGTCAACAGTTCCTTCAGAAGTTTATTGAACTCCTCTCCAAGCTAGTCTCTGTGCTACTTGTGTGTGTGATGGACAAGGTGCCAGTCATTTTCTCCGTGATCTTTAAGGCCATCCCAGAGGTGTCAGTAGGGCCGTTTCCCGGCTTGTCCTTGGTCACAGACTTGTGAAGGGCTGCAGCAGCTGGGCCAGCAGGGGTGAGCTTCGTGCAGACTCTGCAGCTGGGTCACTGCCCTCTGCCCGGGCCTTAGGTCCTGCACTCTTTCCCTCAGCAACAATTGCTCTCTGGGAGAGAGAGAGAATGGGGTAGGTCTGCCTAAACTTGAAGTTCATTCATGTCTTAAAAAACAAGAAACAAACTCTACTCTATACTGCCCCAAACCTATGTTTAATTAGAAAGTCTTATTTCTTCATTTCTTTTTCCCTCTTGGACGAATTAAGTAAATCCAGAGTGATGACACAGTTTTTCTCAGGTAGATTAGAAGCTATGATTGGTGATTTGAAAGTTAAAAAATTAATTTTACAGTTAAAAATAAATACATTAAAAAAAATTTAAGGGAGGAAGTGGGGGTTCTTTTACCCCCAAACTTTTTATTATTAAAAAAAGTCGAATATTCAGACTTAAAAGATGCAACAATTGTCATTAAATTGCCATATTCACTTTATATGTGAATGTGTGTGTGTGTGTGTGTGTGTGTGTATGTTTTCCTCAAAGATTTGGAGGAAACTTCAATTCTCCAAACCACCACAGCATCATCACACCTAAAAAAAGTAACCTCATGAGACGGAGTCTTCGAACACAGGGCTTGGGGGAAAGAGATAACACCTTTGTCTTCGCTTCTTACCTGGGAGCACAGGCTAGTTGGCCAGGGTGCTGGGCCAAGTGTGGGAGAAGGGAACGAGAGGGCTTTCTGATCCTCAAAGGCCGGGCAAAGGCGTGGACTTGGCGCCCTTTAAAGTTGTGTTTAAAACCATTTATGGGAGCGCCCCACCTCCTGGATTCTGAGCCCGCCTGAGTAACTGCCTTTGCGTTAGCAAGCTCCGGGCTAGCTCACCCATCAGCAGTGTGGAAATGGCATGAAAGATATAACTGAGTGGGTCTCTGAGAGACTAAACAAACTGTAGCCACAAGTCAAGCACGTGCGGGAAACAGAAAAGATTCAGTGCAAACAATTTCTGCTGTGAATGAACCCAGGTCTTCCCAGGGGGGAGACCTGGGTGGGGACAGTTGGACTGAGGAAGGACATGAGGCTCAGGCAGGAGGAAATTCCTGGCTGTGTTAACTGAGTACGGAATGTGCTGGAGGGGCACCTCGCTCGTCCACCTCTGCTGGCTCGGGGGTGGGGGGTGCCACAGGGGATGCTTCCTGGCCTGGAAGGTTTTTGCAGAAGCCCTCTGTGCCTCCTCCGCAGCCCTATCTCCATTCCTCCACCCCTCTGGCTCCATCTCCCTCACAGACTGTTTTTCTTTATCTGAGTCCCTAAACGTCCTCATCCCTGTAATGCAGAGGCGATATCTGCTTGCAGGGCAGTTCTCGGGCAGGGCCACACGGGGTGGGGTGGGGTGGGTGACCATGGCTGGCACATTGTCAGGCACCTTAGAACAGGCCTTAAGTAAATGGTGTCTGAGTCATTTCCTGGGGAACCCCCGCCCTGCTCACGGCTGGGTCCAGCCAATGGGAGATGCCAGTGGGGACTGGGCAGGCAGGAGGAGGGAGAAACCAGGGTTCTTCTCCCCTTCTCCCTGGCAGGGGGTAGGGTGGGAGCTGACCCTCCTCTGTCGTCTGGCACCTGCCGACAGCTCTCCCTCTGTGCCCCAGCGCCCAGCAGGCAGCCCCACACCTGAGTCAGCCTCTGGGCTCAGGCAACACCACCCCTTGTCCTGGGGCAGCAGAAGTCTCCCCGTTGCTGCTGCTGGTTTCTGAGTTCCGTGCCTCCTGCGTGGCTTCCCAGCTCTTCAATCACCTGGGAGACCAACTCCTTGTATTAAATTCTGTCAGTTCGAAATACCTACAGTGGTTTCAGTTTTCCTGGCTGGACCCTGGCTGGTACACAAGGTAAGTGTTCAGATCAAGTATGCAGTAAAGGGATAACTCAGCAGGCTTGGGTAGCCCAAACCCCGCACATTCCGTGGAAAGCACTGCCCTTGACTGGCTCCTGGGAGTTAACCTATAGACTCTTGGTATATCCCGCCTGGTAAGAGTACCTTTGTGTACCTGGAGTCTGGGGCCACGCCAGACAGCTAATGCTAACAATGCGATTTATGGTGAATGCTTATTTTTATTTGCCTGGGGCCTTGGGCCACACTGTTTTAGTTCGACGTGGTTGGGGGGTGGTAGTGGAGACCAAATACCTGTGGTCAGTCATGGGGTTGCTCCCTGCCTACGAGACTGGCCCTCCAAAAAAACCTCAAACTCTGAGGCTCAGATGAGCTTCCCTGGTTGGCCACATTTTGTGCATATTGTCACACATGGTCGCTGGGAAAACTAAGTGCTGTCTGCAGGTCTCCTCTGGGTGAGGACACCCAGACGCTCTCACTTGGTTGCCCCTGGACCCCGCTCTGTACATTTTTTCCTTTGCTGATTTTATAAATTTATTTATTTATTTTTGGCTGCGTTGGGTCTTCGTCGCTGCGCGTGGGCTTTCTCTACTTGTGGCAAGTGGGGGTTACTTTTCATTGCGGTGCACAGGCTTCTCGCTGCAGTGGCTTCTCTTGTTGTGGAGCACGGGCTCTAGGCGTGCTCCATACGTCAATAGGCATCTATTGAACTCTTCAAGTGACCACTTGCTAGCCAGGGAGTGACCAGAGTAGTTTTGTGTGGGTGAGGCCACTCTAGCTGCAGAGTGAGGGAGAACCAGGAGTAAAACAGGGCGGAGGCAACTGCAGAAGCCCAGAGAGACAGGCTGGTGTGTGGACCAGGGGGGCTCAGTAGTTGTGGTGCACGGGCTTAGTTGCTCCACCGCACGTGAGATCTTCCTGGACCAGGGCTCGAACCCGTGTCTCCTGCATTGACAAGCGGATTCTTAACCACTGCACCGCCACTTCCAAGGTCCCTCCTTTGCTGATTTTAATCTCTATTCTTCTGCTATAATGAACTGTAACCACGAGTTTAACAGTTTTTCTGAGTTGTATGAGTCCTCCTAGCAAATCACTGAAGCTGAGGGTGGTCCTGGAGACCCCCAACACACTAATTAAACAGGAAACTTTGTTCTTCCCAGAGACAAAATGTCTAGGGTCCCCAGAACTTAAGTAACTTATCTGAACTGGATGCAGGTTCCACTTGACTCCAAAGGCCTGGCCCCCATCACCACACACCATGTACTGCCTCTGGTAAGGACGGAGCAGGGCGTGAGGACTGTGGAAGCAGGAAGACCACTTGACTGAGGAGCTCAAGTAGGGACGGCTGAGGCCCCTCCTGACTCCAACAACTCATAAATCCATAAGCCAATAGGCATCTATTGAACTCTTCGACTAAGCGACAATTTGCTAGCCAGGGAGTGACTGGAGAAGGTTCGTGTAGGTGAGGCCACTGGAGCTGCAGAGCGAGGAAGGACCAGGAGTGAAACAGGGCGGAGGTGACTGCAGAAGCCCAGACAGACAGGCTGGCGCGTGGACCGGGGGTGGCAGTGGGGAGAGAGAGGCAGGGTGGATTCAAGCCACCACGGGAAATGGCTGTTGGGCCTCTCCGCTGGGAATCCCCCCCTTCCCCAAACCGGTGGCGTTCCCGGCTTCAGCACTGCGGTAGGTGATACAGGATAATTAGAGTGAGAAACACAGCATCCTCTGGTCCCTTCCTTCCCCTTGCTTCACTCACCCCAGCACATCATGTCATGTCTACTTCTGAAATAGATCTGCGAGGGCCCTCTTTTCTCTCTCTCCACCTCCACCACCAAAGTCCAGACCGGCACCCCCTTTGCCTCTGCACCACCCGCTCTGTCCCGGGATGCTTGCCTGGCTAGTTCCTTCTCATCCCTCTGGTTTCGTGCAAGATGTGGCTCCTCAGAGAAGCTTTCCCTGCCCACCAGGGAGAGGAGGCCACGCTGTCCTCTCCTACAGCCTCCTCTTTTGTTCTCATTTACAACTTTTCTCACTTTCTCCGACAATCACAGCTAGGACCTGTTGAGAATTTACTGTGTGCCAGACACTGCTCGAAGCATATTACTTCATATTAGTTCACTTGGTCCCATTTACCCAATTCCATTTTAAATTAACTTTACAACTAAGGAGACAAGTTTAAAACTACCGCCTCAACAAGCCTGCGGGCACGAGGAGGGCAGGGAGCCTGCCTGTCCAGGTTATCGCTGATCCAGAAGCCACGAACACAGCCTGGTCCATAAGCAGGAACTCTGGATGTATTTGCTGGAGAGACAGAGAAGCACGCGGATGGACTGGATGTGGGGACGGGGGAAGGGAGGTGTTGAGGATGGATCTCGGTCTCTGGGTGAGGCAACTGGGTGGTACCCTTGACAGAGGTGCGGAGGTCTGCCGGGTGAGCTGCTGTGCAAACCCCGTGCAAAGCCCTCTCTGAACGTGGGCTGGACCTGATTACTTGATTCTACCAAGTAGGACATGACAAAAGTGATGTGAGGTCACATCTGTAGTTAGATTACAAAAAATTCTGACTTCCATCTCACTAGGAGACTCGCTCTATTGCCCTCCTGGTTTGCACACTCTAAGGAAGTGAGCCGACGTGGAGAGGACCACATGGCAAGGGGCCGAGGGCAGCGTCTGGCCAAAGCCATTGAATGACAGAGGCCCTCGGGCCAGTGGCACACAAGGAACTGAATCCTGCCAACAGTCATGCAATTTTGGAAGACCTTTCCCCAGCCTTCAGATGAGACCCCAGCCCCTGTGCAGCCTCATGAGAGAGCCTGAAGCACAGGACCCGGCTGAGCTGGGCCCAGATTCCTAGCCGCACAAACTGTGGGATAAGAAATGGATGGTTTTTTATTTTTTATCGTGGTGAAAAGCACGTAGCATAAAATTTACCATCTTAGCCATTTGAAGTGTCCTGTTCCGTACTGTTAACTACATGCATGTCGCCCCAGGGCTGAACTTCCTGGGGTTTGCCAAGTCACAGGCCCTTTACAAGCTGCACCAGGGTCACCCTCCGGGGGAATGCCAGTACCAGGCCCCTGCACATGAAATGTGTCCCCGCCTTAGTCACACAGTGTGACTTGTGTACACTCCACGATACCATGCGTGTGTATTTTAGCTGTTCATGCAAAGGCAGACTTGCTCTGGGGCCTTTCTGACTACAAAATCCGCAGAACCACGTACAAGGTTGGTGGGCCCCGTGGGCTGGGTGTAGGGCTCGGAGAGCTCAGCACAGGCACCCCTGTTGGTTCACTGAGCTGTCACTATTCTGTCACTGTCCTCCAGTCTGCTGGCGGGTGGAGATGTGCTCAACCCTTTCTATTCACTGTCACCCGCTCCTGGTGAGTCACTAATAAACAATCCAGCCCCGCCACCCCTCCTGGAGGGTGGGAGCCTGCAGAGGACTGCTTCTCCTCCTACTTGGCAGTGACAGGAAAACTGTCTCTGGGGAACCTTGAAGCTTTGCTGCAGGCCTATCAGGCTTACAGCCACACACCCAGAGAAGAGCAGGAGGGGTGTTAATTCTGTTGCTTGGGAACTGAGAAGCCACAAGAAGCTGAGTTGCCTGACACGCCCAGTCCGGGGCTCTCTCACCACACAAAAAGAACACCCTGCATTTGCGTGCGGACACTGATTGGACTGCGGATGTTACGTTTTTCTTCTCAGTGAACCAGCAGTGATCAACGTGAAGGAATGTCTTATTGCAGAAAAGGAATCAACATGGGATCGCTCAGAGCAGGGCTGGAGTCTGGGCTCTGTCATTCATTCATCCCACTGCTATTTACTGACCACTTATTATGTGCCAGATGTCAGGAATATGCCAGACAAGGAGCTGCCTTAGCAGCTGCCGGTGGAGAGATGACAGAGAACAAGTGTGATGGTTAACTTTATGTGTCAACTTGACTGGGCCGTGGGGCACCCAGGTATCTGGTCAAACATTACCCTGGGTGTTTCTGTGAGGGTGTTTTTGGATGAGATTACATTTAAACCACTAGACTGAGTAAAGCAAACTGCCCTCCCCAATGTGGGTGGGCCTCACCCAAACAGCTGAGGGCCTGAGTAAAACAAACAAACAAAAAAAACTGAATGAGAGGGAACTAAACCTGCCTAACGGCCTTTCAAACTAAGATATCAGCTTTTTTCCTGCCTTTGGACTCAAATTGAAACATCAGCTCTTCCTGAGGCTTGAGTCTGCCAGTCTTCAGACAGAAACCACTACTCAGCTCTCCTACTCCTCAGCCCTTTGGACTCGGACCAGAACTTAATCATTGGCTCTACTGGGGCTCACAGTGCTGACTCACCCTGCAGGTCTCAGGACCTGCCCACTCCCATAACTGCATGAGGCAATTCCTTACAGTAAATCTCAACCTCTCTGTCTCTCTGCCTCTATATATACACACACACAAACATACACATCCTACTATTTCTGTCTTTTTGGAGAATCTTGACTAATACGACAGGCCAACAAATGATCAGTTCGGACAGTGATAAATTGCCATGAAGAAAGTAAAACAAGATCGTGGAAAAGAGAGGCGGTGGTACTTTAGCCACAGAAGTCAGGAACGCCTCTCTGAGCAGGTGGCCTTTCAGTTGACCACAGCAGGAGAGCAACAGGCACATAAAAGCTGTGGGGGACTGGCTGGGCAGAGGCCTTACCCACAGGGCAGGGTCATGGAGAGCTGGAGGAACAGGAAGAATCCCAGAGAGGCTGGAGGGGACCATGGCAGGAGAGTGAGGCAGGATGCAGGGTGTTAGGGCCTCACAGGCCACGGGGAGGAGTCTGGATTTTATTCCCAGTGTGAGGGGAATCCTCTGGAAGCTTTTCTACGTTTTTTGGGGGGGTGGGGGGGACCGCACCTCACAGCATGCAGGATCTTAGTTCCCTGACCAGGGATTGAACCCGTGCCCCCCGCAGTGGAAGCACGGAGTCTTAACCATTGGACCACCAGGGAAGTCCTGGAAGCTTTTAAGAAGTTGTTAACCCTCTGGCTGCTTTGTGTCCCTAGCTTGCTGTGTGATCTTGAGCAAATGAATGTACCTCTCTGAGCTTCAGTTTTTGCTGGTGTTGTTGTGACGATCAAATGAGATAGCGTGAGAGAATGAGTTAGCATCCCGTCTGGCGCAAAGAAGCGGCTGTGGAAATGTCAGTTTCTTTTGCTGGTTGTTCAACGGGGGCACTGATTGGTAAATGCTGACACTAGAACTAGCTGGGGAAGTAAAACTGACATGAACTTTCTGGAAACAGGGGCAAAATGTATACCAGAGATGTTTATCACAATGTCGTTTACGTGTGGAGAAACTGGAAACAGCTAAACGCCTGAGAGGAAGAAGCTTTGGTGCATTAAAGCTAGAGGTGTGGGGACTTCCCTGGTGGTCCAGTGGTAAAGAATCCACCTTGCAATGCAGGAGACACAGGTTTGATCCCTGGTCAGGGAACTAAGATCCCACGTGCCGCAGGGCAACTAAGCCCATGCGCCACAGCTACTGAGCTCGGGTGCCTCGACGAGAGAGCCCACGTGCCACAAACTACAGAGCCCACGCGTTCTGGAACCCCCGCACCACAACTACAGAGCCCACGCACCCTGAAGCCTGCACGCCACAACTAGAGAAGAGAAACCCGCATGCCACAACTAGAGAGAAGCCCACGCACCACAACTAAGACCCGACGCAGCCAAAAATAAATAAAATTTAAAAATAATAAATACATCTTTAAAAAAAAAAACTTGCAGTCAGACAGACTTGGGTTCAAACTTTGGCTCTTCCGCTGCCTCCCCCAGGCAACTTTTGTCAAATCATCAAATTCTGTCAGCTTCAGTGAACTTGGAAAATGGAGACTGTGAGAATTAAATTAGAGAGCTTGTGCAGCCCATAACACAGTACCTGGCACCTATCAGAGACAATGGGGGAAATGCAAGTACCAAGGTTACCTTTATTTTTTTTAATTAATTTATTTTTTACTTTATTTATTTTTGGCTGTGTTGGGTCTTCGTTGCTGTGCACGGGCTTTCTCTAGTTGCAGTGAGTGGGGGCTACTCCTCGTTGCAGTGTGTGTGCTTATTGCAGTGGCTTCTCTTGCTGCGGAGCACAGGCTCTAGGTGCACAGGCTTCAGTAGTTGTGGCATGCGGGCTCAGTAGTTGTGGCTCACGGGCTCAGTAGCTGTGGCGCATGGGCTTAGTTGCTCCGCAGCATGTGGGATCTTCCCAGACCAGGGCTCGAACCCGTGTCCCCTGCATTGGCAGGTGGATTCTTAACCACTGCGCCACCAGGGAAGCCTGATTTAATTCAATTCTAATTAAAATCCCATGGTTTGGGGCTTCCCTGGTGGCGCAGTGGTTGAGAGTCCGCCTGCCGATGCAGGGGACACGGGTTCGTGCCCCGGTCCGGGAAGATCCCACATGCCACGGAGCGGCTGGGTCCGTGAGCCGTGGCCGCTGAGCCTGAGCATCCGGAGCCTGTGCTCCGCAATGGGAGAGGCCACAACAGTGAGAGGCCCGCGTACCACAAAAAAAAAAAAAAAAAAAAAAAAATCCCATGGTTTGTCTATGGAACAAGCAGAGGCAAGACATGCTCTGAGAATAAGATGGAAGGATTCACCTTCCTAGATAACTAACATCAACGCTTATCCTGACTATGATGATTAATGCAGTACAGAATTGACACAGGGATAGACAGACTGACAATGATACAGAATAGGAAGCCCAGAAACAGACGCACAGAGATGGCCTTGATAGATAACATACAAACAGAATATAAATGGAAGTTTGATATGGGGCAAAAATGGCATTGCAAATCAGTATGGAAAGAAAGGATTATTCAATAAAATGTTAGGCAATTGATTATCCAAATGGAAAAAATGAAATTGACTCCTTACCTCACACCATACAAAAAAAAATTTATGACTTAAGTCAGAACTTAAATGTGAAAGGCAAATTTAAAATCTTTGGAAGATAACATAAAACTGTGCTGTCCGATACAGCTCAATATAAAAAAACCAAACAACTCAATCAAAATATGGGCAGAAGACCTAAATAGACATTTCTACAAAGAAGATACCCAGATGGCCAACAGGCACATGAAAAGATGCTCAACATTGCTAATCGTTAGAGAAATGCAAATCAAAACCACAGTGAGGTATCACCTCACACCAGTCAGAATGGCCATCATCAAAAAGTTTACAAATAATAAATTCTGGAGAGGATGTGGAGAAAAAGGAACTCTCCTACAGTGTGGGTAGGAATGTAAATTGGTGTAGCCACTATAGAGAACAGTATGCAGGTTCCTTAAAAAAAATAAAAAATAAAAATAGAACTACCATATGATCCAGCAATACCCCTCCTGAGCATATATCAGGAAAAGACGAAAACTCTAATTCAAAAAGATACTTGCGGGTCTTCCCTGGTGGCACAATGGTTAAGAATCCGCCTGCCAATGCAGGGGACACGGGTTCAAGCCCTGGTCCGGGAAGATCCCACATGCAGAGCAACTAAGCCCGTGCACCACAACTAGTGAGCCTGCGCTCTACAGCCCGAGAGCCACAACTACTGAGCCCACACACCACAGCTACTGAAGCCCACGCTCCTAGAGCCCGTGCTCCGCAGCAAGAGAAGCCACTGCAATGAGAAGCCCACTAGAATGGCTATAATCAAAAAGTCAATTAATGTTACTGAGGATGTGGAGAAATTGGAAACTTCAATACACTGCTAGTGGGAAAATAAAGTGGGGCAGATGCTTTGGAAACCAGGCAGTTTTGCAAAAAGTTAAACAGAGTTATCATATGACCAGCATTTCTACTCTTATATGCTCAAGAGAAATGAAAACATGTGTCACACAAAAGCTTGCACACCAGTATTCACAGCAGCATTATTCACAAGAGTCAAAAAGTGGAAACAGCCCAAGTGTCCATTAACTGATGAATGTTAAATAAACAAAATGTGTGTGTGTGTGTATATATATATATTCATAAATGCAATATAATTCAGCAATAAAAAACAATGAAATACTGATTGATGCTGTGACATGAACCTTGAAAACACTATGCTAAGTGAAAGAAGCAGACACACAAAAGGCCACATTGTATGACTCTATTTACATGAAATACCCATAACAGGCAAATCCACAGAGACAGAAAGTAGATCAATGGCTGGGGCGGGGAGTGAGGGATGGTGAATGACTAGTAACGGAGACAGATTTCTCCATTCAGGATTCTCCATGAGAATGTTCTGGAAGTAGTGGTGATGCACGCTCAACTGTTTTTTTTTTTGTTTTTTTTTTTGCGCACGTGGGCCCCTCACCGCTGTGGCCCCTCCCATTGCGGAGCACAGGCTCTGGACGCGCAGGCCCAGGGGCCATGGCTCCGCGGCATGCGGGATCCTCCCGGACCGGGGCACGAACCTGCGTCCCCTGCATCGGCAGGTGGACTCTCAACCACTGCGCCACCAGGGAAGCCCTCAGCTGTTTGAATATACTAAGAACCACTGAAGTGTACACTTAAAAAGGGTGAATTTTAAGGTATGTGGATTATATCTCAATTTTTCAAAACGAGTAAAGTTAATAAAAAAAAATACCACAAGCAGGATATTGATATTGGTACAACCTACTAATCTTATTCAGATTCCCTAATTTCTCCTGTACTTTCAGTATCCTGTGTTTCTACGAAGGACTCAGCAATTATCACGAAGAATGTATATTACAGGGACTTCCCTGGTGGTCCATTGGGTAAGACTCCGCACTCCCAGGGCAGGGGGCCCCGGGTCCAAAATAAATAAATAATAACTAAAATTTTTTTAAAAAAGGAATGAAGTACTGATACATGCTGTAATATGGATGAACCTTGCAAATATTTTTTAAAAAAAGAATGTATATTACAGTTAAAAAATAATAAAAACCCTACAATTACGTATTAGCTTATACAGAAAGCTGGACTCACAACCCACAATTCTCATTATAAAAATGAGGTATTATAAAAATTGCTCTTGGTATATAGTTCTATAGAATTAATATCATAATATAAAAGGATATTTATCTCAACACACTTTATCTGTACTTCACGGTCTTAACACAACAACGAAAAACTCTGGGGTCCTTTTCTGGCTTTTAACCATGAGGCATACTTATTTCACCTTAATTATGAACACTTTTACACCCTGCTTTTCCCTTTTAACGTCTCATTTTGTTTAAGAAGTTTGGATACTGCCTCCCAAGTCCTCAGAAATATCCCTTTATAAGGTTGTGGAATATTTCATCCGATGGATGCACCACAATCCCCTTAATCATCCCCTTACTGCTGGGCATTTAGGGTGTTTCCAGTTATCTTGCTGCAAACTGCTGCAGTGAGCAACTTGATCCTCTTCCTTTGGATGATTTCCTCCGGATAAGGAAGGGGTGGGTTTACTGGTTAAAGATTTTGCACATCTTTCTGGCTCTTGACAATTTCACGTTGGCGCAAGACCCCCGCCCCCACGGCCCCGGGCCCCAGCTTCTGCAAAGCCGGACTGCAGAGGCGGGCCCCTGCGCATCGGGGTCCCAGCGCGTTGCGGTCCACGCCCCCCGCACCTTGGTCACCGCCCGCGCCCTGGCTTACCTGGACTCCTCCCCTCGGGCCAGGGGACTCCGTCTCGGTGTCGCGCAAGTCCTCACCTTGGCCTCGGGGTGTCTTCCCAGGTCCGTGGAGGTAACCCTGGGCGACGTCCGTCTCTCCTTCGTGTCCTTTCCCTCCCCCAGCGCCAGGCGGCGCATCCCGTAGGTGCTCGATAAATACCCACGGATTTAAAGAGCAAGTTGACGTTGCCGCGCCGACCTTTCACTCTAGTCATATCCCTGAAAGTTAACCAAGTACCAAGCAGTTCGCACCCGGAGCGGATGTGAGGGGGGTGGGCAGAGTTGAACTGTAGGAGCCCATTGATGCAACAATTGTCTGAGCACCTACTGTATGTCAACATCATCCACCTCAGGGAATAAAAGACAGTCAAAGCGGTAAAGTAAGAATGTAGTTAGTGTGTCAGACGGCGATTCGAGGTAGGCAGAGAAATCCGGCAGGCGAGGGGCTGAAGTGAGGCGAGGCTGGCGGGCCTCCGGGAGGAGGTGACCAGAAGAGGTAGCACCTCGGAGGTGGGCGGCTGCTCGGGCCAGCGTGCTAGGGCCTCGCCTCCGAAAGCACGTTCAAACCCCCGCCACAAGCAGTGAGGCGGGAACGAATGTACCGAGAGGACGGCGTAAGGCGCCGAATTAAGCCCCGGCCCCTCCCGGCAGGGACGGGGTTAATGCCTGACGGGGCGAAGCGTCCCGGGTGTGCGCATGCGCGGAGCGTGGAGTGCGCCTGCGCACAGCGCCGGGCGACGTGGCCGACCGGAAGTGGCCCTTGCGGAACCTCCGGAGGACCACCGTCGTCAGTCGGTCAGTCCTGCGCTAGGTGCTGGTTCGCGCCCCCGCCGGCACCACCATGCTGAAGAAATTTGACAAGAAGGACGAGGAATCGGGTGAGGGGGGCGAGGCCTGGGGGAGGCCGGACCACTGCCCAGGCTCTCGGCGCCCTCCCCGGAGGCCTCTGTCCTGACCCGAGGCCCCGGGAGGGACGGGGGCTTGTGCGAGGGGCTGCCGCCGGTCAGTGGCAAGCTCTGGAGAGCCCGAGCAGGCTCCACTGCCCCTCACTCGTAAGCTCGGACCGCGATTCGCTGGGTGACCTTGGGCGGGTCGCACGTCTCTCTGTGCCTCAGTTTCCCCATCTGTCAGGGGAGGGGGCCGCGCGCGATTCTCTTGTGGGGATTCGCTGGGGCTGCGTCGGTGCTGACCAGACTGGGGAGCACAGTGTCCCGTGGCTGAGAACCCTGACTCTCATGCATTTACCCAGTAAATATATATTGAGCGCTTACTGCATGCCAGGCTGTACTGTGCCCTGACATTGCAGTAGAACAAGTGAGACGTTCAGTGCTCGAGCCGGGAATATTAGAGTGGTCGCGACGTAGTGGAAACAGACGTCAGTCAGATACTGAGGTGTGTAACTAATTACACGTGTGATATCTGCCAAGCACAGACCCTAGTCGCTGGAAGTGGTGGTCCCGCACGTAGTAGGAACTCAGTTAAGTACCAGTTGCATAAATGAATGCAAGACGTGACACTCTGAGAGGCACACAAGGACTGTACCAGGGCTACTGGGTGACTGTGAGTCAGTGGCTTGGGATGGAGGGAGCTCCCCTTGCAGGAGGATGGCTGGATCTACTGGCAGGTTGTAGAGCTTTGGTTGTCGTTCAGAGGAGTTGGAGCTTGACTAGGTCGCGCACTGGGACATGTTTCCCTTGGCTACGTCTGAGAGAGTTCCGGAATTCAGGGTCCCAGCCTGTGCTCAGTCCTGCCTGTTCTCTGACTGTAGGTGGAGGCTCCAACCCGTTCCAGCACCTTGAGAAGAGCGCAGTGCTCCAGGAGGCAAGTGTCGTTTGCTCCCGTCTCTTCCATCACGAGTGTTCCTGGTCGGCGTGCGGGCGCGTTCAGACTGCTGGTTTAAAGGACAGCAGGGGAGAGACCTGCTCCTGGAAAGGCGGGGGCACTTTGTTCCCGGGGAGGGTTCATTAGACCTGTCTTGTTCTTCATCTTCGTTTCTCGTTCTAGTTAATTAATAAGCGTTGCCTGACTATCCGTTAATCACTAAGTCAGCACATCCTCAGCTAATATTCAGGGGAAATTTCAGGAGTTGTTAATAGGTGAAGTAAGAAAAAAGCAAAGCAAGACTCTTTCCTTATGAAAATAAGGCTGGGCAAGTGTATTTATTTACCCTGGGCCTTCTCAGACCTCGACGTGCTTGAGGGCAGTCAGGGAAGGGAAATAAACTCAGCCAGAAGGTAATATCCTTGGTCGCTTCTTCCTAGGCCCGCGTGTTTAACGAAACTCCTATCAATCCTCGGAAATGTGCCCACATCCTCACCAAGATCCTCTACCTCATAAACCAGGTAACAGGGTGAGGCTTGGGGGTGGGGAAGATGGTACTGGGGTGTGTTGGGGGGAGGGGCACAGCCCCTGTGTAGTTGTAGCCAGAGGCCCAGCTCTGGGTCCCCTCAGCGTCCCACTCCGATGTGTCGCCCTTGACGGAGCCTCTGCAGGGTCCGAGGATCTGGCCTGGGCTGATCAGGCAGGAAGAGCATTCTGGCCCGTCTGTCCCAAGCTGAGACTTCTTTCTTGATTAAAACAGGGGGAGCACCTGGGGACCACAGAAGCAACCGAGGCCTTCTTTGCCATGACCAAACTCTTTCAGTCCAACGATGTAAGTGTCCCCACCCCAGCCCTCCTCCAGAGGGGGCAGCTCTGACAGGGTGGTGGGAGGGCCTCCTGTCAGCGAGGCTGCCTCATGCTGCGCCAGGGGTCAGAGGGCTTTTCGCATCTCTTGCCCAGCCCACCCTCCGTCGGATGTGCTACTTGACCATCAAGGAGATGTCCTGCATCGCAGAGGATGTCATCATCGTGACCAGCAGGCGAGTCTTGGTCTCTGAATGGTCCACCGACACAGAGCCCATCTTCTCACAAGCACCAGGCGCTCAGACTTTGGCTTACGCGTTGCCTGTGCCCTTTTTTTTTTTTTTTAATTTTTAACTCAGTCCTTCCTTCCTTCCTTCCTTCCTTCCTTCCTTCCTTCCTTCCTTCCTTTTCTTTCTTTTCTTTCGTTTTTTGCTGTGTTGGGTCTTTGTTTCTGTGCGAGGGCTTTCTCTGGTTGCAGCAAGCGGGGGCCACTCTTCATCACGGTGCACGGACCTCTCACTATTGCGGCCTATCTTGTTGCGGAGCACAGGCTCCAGACGTGCAGGCTCAGTAGCTGTGGCTCACAGGCCTAGTTGCTCCCCGGCATGTGGGATCTTCCCAGACCAGGGCTCGACCCCGTGTCCCCTGCATAGGCAGGCAGATTCTCAACCACTGCGCCACCAGGGAAGCCCACCCGCGCCCTTTTCTCCTTTGCTCTCCTGTCTGCCTCGTCCTTCAGTTACCCTGCCCACCAGTGGCGGCCTCCAGGGTGGGCGGTTTCCCTTTTAATTCTCTGGCCTGAACTTAGGCACAGAGCCTTCCTTCCCTTGATTCCTCTCAGTCAACTGAGGCAGCCGGAAGTTTCACAGAGACTCTAGCGAGTACTAAGAGAAAGCCCAGGGAGGATTCACGTAAGGGTATATGTACACGGGGAGCACACACAGACTCGCTCACTAAGGACTGCTTTGCTCACTGAGTGTTAGGCTGAAGGATTCAGGGGGCAGAGTGGACGGAAATATAATCCCTGGGCTCAGTTCTCTTACTTCTTCTTGCCACAGTTTTGGGGGGGACGTTATACGTTCGTGTGTAGGTTTGTTTAGACAATATTTATCGTCTGTCAGCCCCCGTGGAACTCTGGGAATAGAGCAGCAAACACGACAGGCGTGGCCTCTGCAGCCCCAGAATTTACCGAGAAGTAACCCAGCAGACAGGCGTTAGGGAAGCGTGACGGCTGTGAGCGCAGGTCAGGAGGACAGCGAACTTGAATGTGGGTCAGGAAAGGCCTCCTGGAACCGTCTGGAGTCCTGAGGACTGAGTGAGAAGTAACAGGACAGAGGTGGAGATGAGGGGGGCAGTGCGCCCGGCTGACGGGACGCAGGTGCCAGGGCCTGGGGTGGAGAGCACGGCCTGTTTGGGGACGTCTCTGTGAGGGGCTGATGGCGATGGCAGCAGGAAGCCTCTGGAAGGTTTCAGTCAGAGCAGGGGAGTGACCCGGTCAGTTTTCAGTTTTATGAAAAACCCTCTGGCTGCTGTGTGGTGTGTGGCGGGGAAGGGTTAGCACAGAGAGGATGCCCGTTAGGAGACGGGCGTGGTGACCCGGGGTGGGCAGGCCCGGCCCCTGCGTGAGGCCATCGCCTTGTCCCCGCAGCTTGACGAAGGACATGACTGGGAAGGAAGACAGCTACCGGGGCCCGGCCGTGCGCGCCCTGTGCCAGATCACTGATGTGAGTCCCCCTTGGCCAGCTTGGTCGCCACGGGGTCTCACCCTTCACATGCTCAGCTCGTCCCCCGGCTCCTGGGAGGGGTGCGGGGACACAGGACGTGAGCCTGCTTCCTCCCTCCTGGCCGTTCCTCCTCCACACCCTGTCTCCTGCACACCTGAGGGTGGCAGGGACTGACCGCCCACCCCTTGTCCCCACAGAGCACCATGCTACAGGCTATCGAGCGCTACATGAAGCAAGCCATCGTGGACAAGGTGCCCAGCGTCTCCAGCTCTGCTCTGGTGTCTTCCCTGGTGTGTAGCCTCAGCAGGGGCCGGCGGGGCTGGGGGCGGGGGCTGGATTGGGAGGCTGAAGAAACATCAAAGTCGCTTTCCAAAAGAAAAGAAAAGCTTTGTATCCCCAGATCTGAGAGTCGCACCCCCTTCTCAGTAAAGAGCTCCCGGGGAACTCTGGGTCAATTGAGGGGCCAGTTGGACAGCCTTGACCCATCCTTTGGGGTGACAGATTTTTGGAATTTGAGCCTGGCAGGAAGTCTGCCGGGGCAGGGAGAGTGAGGGTGGGAGCTGTCCCGAGTCTGTGCGCTTCTCAGAGGACCCGGATGACAGAGGGGCCCTGAGCTGTGTCTGAGGAAAGACCCAGAGCCAGCTGAACTGTGGCCAGGCCGGAGCATCCTGCCTGCCCACCCCTCAATGTGCCCTGTGCCCCACAGCACCTGCTCAAGTGCAGCTTCGACGTGGTCAAGCGCTGGGTGAACGAGGCCCAGGAGGCGGCATCCAGTGATAACATCATGGTCCAGGTGAGCAGAGCAGTGACATTGAAGGTACTTAGGCTGGTGGCACTGTCCTGGCCAGACAGCGTGGACTCTTACCACGGAGATCCTGGCGGCCCCTGGCTGGAACAGGCTTTAATCGTTTTGTCGTGTGGGGAGACTTGGGGGGTTTGGGGAAAGAATCCAGGGCACCACGTGCAGGGGGGAGTTGGGTTAGAGGCGTTACTCGCTGGTACCAAAATATCGAGTATTTTGATAACCAGAGCGTTGTTTTGGGGTATGCGACATGGCTGACCTGGCCCAGGCAGGCGGAGGGCCTTTGCCCAGCTGGCTTTGTTAGTGTTGCATGGAAGCATCCTGGGGGAGCTTTCATGTGCTGATCTCTTCTTCAGTGACTTCAGCCAGGAACCCCTTTGTTTCCATGGGTCTCAGTTTCCTTGTCTGTAAAACAGGAATGAAAGTCCTTGCCTCACAAAGCCGTGAGGATAAAATGAGAGCCTCTGTAGCCTCTGCCCATCTGGCCCCTACCTGCAGCCTCCGTGTGTGGGCGTCTGTTCCCTCCCTCTGTGCCCTTTGTGCTGGGTCTCGTCTCCAGGACCAGCTGTGGCCCCTCAAACCCTTCCCAGGGTCACAGAAGCTTCCCACGTAGAAGGCCCTTGAGTGTCACCCTGGTAAGGAATAAGGGAAGAGTGGAGGGGACAGGAGGTAACTCCGTGTGCCTTCCCTCTGCAGACCTGGCCTTGCCGGCAGCAGCCACGAGTCCTGGGGCAGGGCAGTGGGGGCAGAAGTACCTGTCACGCGGTGTCACACGTAAGGTCTGACGCTGTGACGCCTCACGTCTGCACAGCACCTTACGACACGAGTCCCCCTCGAGGCCTGGCTCCCGCTTTCTCTATCTGGTCAGAGACACCTGGTCTCCTCCTGTTCTTCCATCTGTGGCACCTGTTGTCCCCTCCACACCTGCACTCACGCTGCCTGTCGAGGCCCTTGCTGAAATTGGGGGCGGACGAGGACCGCAGATACCCAGGTGGCTGGTTGGGCACGGTGGCACCCGGGCTCTGGAGGAAGCGACCACGATGCCCATCCCAGAGACGAGGAGGCCGGAGCCCAGAGGGACTGTGACCTACAGAGCCCCACGGCCAGGGGGCCCGGCCTCACCCGCCCGTGCTCTGTGGCCCTCTCCCGCCCTTTAGTACCACGCGCTGGGGCTCCTGTACCACGTGCGGAAGAACGACCGCCTGGCTGTCAGCAAGATGATCAGCAAGTTCACGCGGCACGGCCTCAAGTCCCCCTTCGCCTACTGCATGATGATCCGCGTGGCCAGCCGGCAGCTGGAGGAGGAGGACGGCAGGTGGTGGCGCCGTTTACCCCCCTTGTGCCACGCGAGGCCTTGCCCGTCTCCCGGGCGGGCCCCCCAGCGTCCCCTTGCTGTCTGTCGTCCCGCAGCCGCGACAGCCCGCTGTTCGACTTCATCGAGAGCTGCCTGCGCAACAAGCACGAGCTGGTGGTGTACGAGGCCGCCTCGGCCGTCGTCGGCCTGCCGGGCTGCAGCGCCAAGGAGCTGGCCCCGGCCGTGTCAGGTGACCGGGCGCCCCCCACCCCAGCCCCACTCGGCTGTGCCTGCTGGGAGCTAGGCCCTGGGCCAGGGGGCGCGGGAAGGAAAGGAAATGCCCTCAGGCGGGCCGCAGGCTATGGTGAAGAGCAGGTATCAGCTCCCTGCCGGGCCAGGGCCTCTCACCTGGGCTCTGGGGGGGCGGGGGGCGGAGGCGAGGTTCAGAGGCACTCCGCCGCCTGCGGGTGGCTGCCGTGGCAGGAGGGCCCGGCGGAGGAAGCCCGCGTTTATGAAGCCATGGGCCCGGGCCGTCCCGGGGAGGAGAAAGAGGGCTTGGTCAGAGTCTGGACAGGAGCGTGGGTTGCAGTCCTGGTTCTGTGGCGGGGCAGCTGGGCGAGCCTGGGCGAGCCAGCTGTCCTGTCCACAGGAAGGATAGCAATCGTGCCGTTACACGGGCAGCGTGGTGCACGCGGCACCTGCGCTCTGGGCGGTCGTGCAGCAGAATCTGCTGGGCTCCCGCTTCTGTGGGGCCAGCTGCTGAGTGATCAGTGCCTTGGTCGTGCGGGCCCCTGTGCTGAGCGTTGAGATCTCACTACATGTCGGGGTAGCAGGCACGTGACAGTGGGCTAAGTGTTCGGTCCTGGAAGGCGGGTGCAGGAGAGAAGGGGCAAGCGTCCCAGAAGGAGAGACCTAGTAATGGAAGCCATGAGGTTCTGCCAGAGAGTTCCAGCTGCAGAGGCTGAGGAATGGTTGGCCCTCCTGCTTTTCTCATGTTCTCCAGAATAAGGTTGCCGACCTGTCTGGCAGAGAGATGGGTTCACATTTGCAGAGAGAAGTCTCTCCTCCTCTTTGGCGACAGAAGCAAAAGAACTAATTCATTCCCTGGTTCGAATGTTTATTCTTTCTTGTTATATTACTCATGTTCCAGAATAACGAAAGTCAAACAGAGAGAGCTTTTAAAATAAGGGTTGTATAAGAAAACGGTAAATAGGTGATGAAAAAGTATAAGAGAATGGAAGCCAAGTTATGAGGAGAGGAGCGTAGACACTGCAGGAAACAGCAGTCATGTTCGCCGCTCCAGTGAGTGCACCCGGAGCCTGAGCTTCCTGAGGCCAAGGCGCGGGCTGGGGCGGCCGATGCTCTGCCGGGCCCCCGACTTGGGCAGTGGCTCGGGCCCCGACTGGGGCAGCGGCTCGGGCCCCCGACTGGGGCAGCGGCTCGGGCCCCGGGGCAGGCAGCCCCGGCTGTCAGTCCTGGTTCTGCCGCTTCCTGGCTGCCGGCCTCGTTCCTTCAGTCGCTCTGCCCCTTTGTGCCTTGGCCTCTGTGTCTGTGAAATGGGGAGATACGGGAGCTGCTTTGCAGGCGTGTGGGGACTCGCGGGGACACGGCAGGCAGTGCTCAGCCCTGTGCCCGGCACCGTAGGCTCCCGCGTGTGAACCGCTGGTGGTTGCAAGCGTGCCCACGGGTCCGTGCGAGGCTCAGGTGCCCACGGGGAGGACAGCTGTCTCCTTGGTTGGGGTGGTGGCACCAGCAGGGAGACAGCTGGACGCAGCCTCAGAGCCCTTGCACGTGTGCCCCGCCGCTGTGCCCGGTCCCTGCCCCTCGTGGGGGCCCCTGGGCTTCCCGGCAGCACAGCAGCCGTATCTGTCCCCCTGCAGTGCTCCAGCTGTTCTGCAGCTCCCCCAAGGCCGCGCTCCGTTATGCCGCCGTCCGCACCCTCAACAAGGTGAGTTCGTGGTGGGCGGAGTGGGGCTGGGGGAGTCTCCTGGCCCCCGCCCTGCAGGAGGTGCAGCCCTGGTCTGCCTCTGCCCTCCGGCGGTGACCTGAGCTCACCAGAAGGACCAGCGGAACGGTGGGGGAACTGCTGTACTCCGTCCCTGTCCTCATCTCTTTCCTCCCGAATCAAAACAGGTGGCCATGAAGCATCCATCTGCGGTGACAGCTTGTAATCTGGACCTGGAGAACCTGGTTACAGACTCGAACCGCAGCATCGCCACGCTGGCCATCACCACCCTCCTCAAGACGGGCAGCGAGGGCAGCATCGACCGCCTCATGAAGCAGATCTCCTCCTTCATGTCAGAGATCTCGGACGAGTTCAAGGTCCACAGTCCCCGCCTGCCGCGTCCCCGTTCCGAGCCGGGGTGGAGGTTCTGGGGGGCTGGTGGGGCGGAGGGCTGGCAGAGGTGCGCGCGATGCTGCGTCCGGCTTTTGTCCAGTGAGGCCAGGAGCCTCCAGGACAGCTTGTTAAGTTCTTCAGTGTTTCTTGTGCGCTTGCCATGTGCTGGGCAGAGTTTGGAGAAAGGGGAACAGAGCAGTGGACAGACCAGTCCTGCTCTCCTGGAGCTTGCTTGCTGGGGAGGGGAGGGGGACAGTCAACGAGGCGGGGACACGGTAATTTCACACACGGTAATTTCACACAGGGAGGAAACCCCACAGGGTAGAGGTTCCCAGGAGGAGCCGCCCCAGGGAGGTACCTGGGCAGACACGGGAGAAAAGGCAGAAAAGCAAGCGTGTTGGGAACAAGAGGAAAGGGCTGAAGTGCTTCGCGGCCAGTGGAGGCCATGAGGTCGGGGCAGGTGGTGGCGAGACCGTGTGAGGCCCCGGGGCTCGTGATAAAGAGTTGTGGTTTTAAGGAAGCTGCTAAAGCGTTTTCTGTAGTGTTCTCTAAACTTTTATTTTCAAACAATTCACGGAAGGTTGTAAAGAAATATACTGAGAATTCCCGTGCCCCCTTCCCCCAGCTGCGTCGTCCTCCAGCACCCGCAGGGCCACAGGACAGTGTCACAGCACAGGCACAGGCCGCAGTTTGCTCACCAGTTACACGTGTGTGTGTGTGTGTGTGTGAAACTGCGTAAGATACAGGATGCTCAACTGCACCAAGACCAGGAGACTCCCTGGTGTTTCCTGCATAGCCGCACCCATCCCCTCCTCCCCTCCCTATGCGCTGTTCTCAACTTCTGTAACTATGTTATTTTACAACAGTTACATAAACGTTAGTATATTGTTGGAGAGCTTTAATCAGGGCAGAAGGCAGACAGAGGGCAATGAGAATGACTGAGATAGAGCATGGTGAGTTCTGTAGCAGGAATGACACAAAGTAGGCAGAATAAACTCTGCCTGTGGGTTATAGGAATACTTCGTAGACTGTGGAATGACACAGTGAGACTTGCACGTAGAGAGGTCCTTCCCAAGCTGCTGGAGGGTGAACTGGACTGAGGCTTGGTGGTGGGAGCTGGGCAGAGAGGCGAAGGCAGCCGCAGGCCTGGGAAGCGGGAGTGGGGCTGGTCTCAGAGCCCCTGGGGAACAGAGCCAGGTGTCAGGGCGCCATGTGACAGCTGAGGGCGTGAACGTCCTCAGAGGTGAGTCCGTGTTCTAGTTGGGGTTCACGGTGCTATGGATGCGTCTGGGGAAGGAGGGAGATGGTCAGGGCAGAGAGGAGGGAAGCGGGGGTAATGGTGGTGATTGCGGCCAAGTTTGGGGTGCCCGTGGGCGCCAGGTGCAGTTGTGTGGTAGACATTGGGAAGCACTGCTCTTGAACTCAGACCAGAGACGAAGGTTTGGGCGTTGGGGGCATAGAAGGGGTGGTTAAAACCACGGGAGGAGGTGAGATTGCCAAAGAGACTGAGAAGAGGAGAGGGCTGGGGCCAGAGCACCCCAAGGGGCAGCCTGAGCTGGAAGGCTCAGGGGTGGGGATGGTGGGGGAGGGGAGAAGCAGGACAGGCGGGATGGAGCGGCTGGCGGACTTCCCTTGAAGTCTGAGTAGAGGGGCCCAGAGTCTGGATCTGGGCCTCGGGACTGCTGTGCATGCCTCCCTGTCTGGGGGGCTCGGGGCTGCGGGCCCCCTGAGGGTGGAGGTGGGGCTCCCCTCGCATCTTGGCCTGTTGCTCCCAGGGCCCGGCCCTGCCTGAGGAAGGACTCCGCTGGCCCTGGGTGCATGAAGTAACCACCGGGTGGCAGGGCCGCTGCTTACGCATGTCTGTTTGGCCCAGGTGGTGGTGGTCCAGGCCATCAGCGCACTGTGTCAGAAGTACCCTCGCAAGCACGCCGTGCTCATGAACTTCCTGTTCTCCATGCTGCGTGAGGAGGTAAGCACGGTGTGCTCGGGCGCCAGGTCTCCTGTGCGGGTGGTGGCCTGGCCGCTGGTTCCACAGCCAACTAGTTCTCGGGTGTACCCAGTCCACCTGCTGCCGGCTGCTTTCCTGGTGCCCGCGGCCCTTGAAACTCCTCGTGGGCTGACAGTGTAAACATGCACCAATCACCGTGATCACGCTAATAACCCTAATGACACACTACCCGGGCTCTAAAGACCTAGCAGATGCCCGAAGGTGATGCTTGTCTAGAAGATGGGAAACTGAGTTCTGTCTGGTGTCATCTCGCGTAGAAGTATTCCAGCGATTCCAGGAGCTCCAGGGTGCTTTCTTGGGAGACTGAGGCTAGTGATGTGACATTGGTTCTGTTCTTGTTCCTGTCGTGAACTAAGGATTCACGTGGGCCACCTTTCTTGGTTGTCTCCACAAAACTGGTCCGTTCAGAGGAGCAGAAGCAGAGTGTTCATGCAGTAGATTTGGTCCCCGGATATTTGGTGGCCCTTTGCCGCAGCCCCAGATGGGCCCTTGGACCAAGGCAGTAGAGGAACCATTGCCTTGGGTGCCTTCGGGGTTCCCGAGAATATGAGAAGGGAACAGGGCTTTGGGTGCCTTCAGCTGACGGCCCAGCGCGGTGGAGACACCACACAGCGTATACGATCTTGTGATCCTCATAGCAGGCCTTGTCATAGACGTTACTTTCTCCCTTTAAAAATCAGGGATCTGAGACCACCTGCCTGTGGCCACCCGGTCAGTAAGTGTCTGGCTCCAGAGCCCGTTTTTTTCTCCCGGACCTCCCTGCTTCCCAGGACAACATGTGGCTCCACGGAAGACGGCGTGAGAGCTTTACTCATTAGAACACAGCAATCAGACACCGAGACCCTGTCTGCTAGAAAAGGGTCTGTCCCTCAGCACAGGGCGTGTCAGCCATGAGCTGCTGCACGCGAAGCCCTGCAGTTACTCTGAGCCTGTCGGTGCCCAGTCGGCGGGCGGGCTGCAGAGCCGGTGTTATAACTAGGGCACCTGCTGACAGAACAGCCTTATTGAAATGTAAGGTGCATGTGAGCGTATTTATTCTTCACAATAACCCATGAGGTCAGTACGCTAATGGTCCTTGTTATGAAGGTGCCTGAGGCTCAGACAAAGAGAGTGACTTACCACGGCCGTAAAACAAACTAATCTGAGAACAGGGGCCAGATTTGACCCACAGACAAGTTCTACTTGGCTTGTGCAGAGTTTTACACATTTTGAATTAGTAGCCGTTATTTAAAAATCAGGAAAACCACCTCGATAGATTTCCAGTTTCTCTTTAAAAACTTCTAAGACCTGGCAACGCTAGGCTGCGTGGTGATTTCGCTCTTTAGATGGGACGGGCACTATGCATGCGCCACCATCCCATCCAGCGTGCTGCACGTTGCCGGGTTACGGCCGGGCACCGAGGGGGTATCTCATTTGCCACTTCTGTTATTAAAGTCTGTAAGTGCCAGAGCATAGATTTGATCCTGGGATCTTTTGTCTCTCTACTGCCCTATTCTGCCTTTTTTCAAACTGTCATAAAATACCCACGACATAGAATTCTACCATCTTACCTGTCTTTAAGTGTAGAGTTCAGTGCTGTGAAGTACATGCACACTGGCGTGCAGTTAGCCTCCAGAGCGTATTCATGCTGCAAAACTGAACTCTGTTCCCGTTAAACACTTAACACCCCACTCCTCCTCCAGCGTGCACATCACCTACCCTGCCTTTATCTCACACCTGGAAAGACAATGAAGTCCCAGATATTTCTCTTAAACCATCTACTCTTAGAACAGGCAGGGCCCCAGCGAGCATTCAGCCCGAGCCTTTTGTTTTACACGAAAGGGAGGTAGAGGCTGGGAGAGCCGGGCCCTCGTCCCCAGGTTCAGTGCCTGGACCGCCGTGCCGGGTGCCCGTTAGGCTCTGGAGAGAGCGGCCTCGGTGCTCAGCTCGCCCCTTGTGCTGCAGGGCGGCTTTGAGTACAAGCGGGCCATCGTGGACTGCATCATCAGCATCATCGAGGAGAACTCGGAGAGCAAGGAGACGGGGCTGTCGCACCTGTGCGAGTTCATCGAGGACTGCGAGTTCACCGTGCTGGCCACGCGCATCCTGCACCTCCTGGGCCAGGAGGGGCCCAAGACCAACAACCCCTCCAAGTACATCCGCTTCATCTACAACCGGGTGGTCCTGGAGCATGAGGAGGTCCGGGCAGGTGGGTCAGCAGGGCTGCCCCTGGTCCCCGGGCTTGCCCTGCAGTAGATCCCCCCGGCCAAGGGCCCTGAGCCCCTGGGGGACATGGGCACCTGGTGGTGTTGCCTCACAAGCTTGGTGTTTTATAATCTTGTAGCAAGGACCTTAGATGTTTGGGCGTCATCTAGGTAAATGGTTCTTAACCTCTAATTCGCCTTAGTGATTTTTTTGTTTTTAAGTGTCACTATATGTTGTCATTTAACTTTCTTTCTCTCTTTCTCGCTCCCTTTTTCCTTTCTTTCCTCCTTTCTTTCTTCCTTTCTTTTTGGTGTTTAGTTTTTTATTTTTAATAATAGCTTTGTTGAGATATAATTCACATATGATAAAACTCACTGTTTTAAATGAGTGTGCAATTCAATGTGCAACCATCATATTCTTAATTTTACTTTTAATTTATTGCTCTTTTTTTCTCATGCCCTCTCTGGACAGATGTTCCTCTTTCAGCAGCTGTTACTCCTTCAGTAGTAGTTTGTTCTCTTGTTTATGGTCGTGTACTGCTTCACTGTGAGCTGAGGCCGTTTGGATACAGAAGTTGAGGGCAGCTCTCATGGCCTCTTCTTAGTTAATACTGAAAAGGACTCCTGGGACCCAAGAACAGGGCTGCCTTCCCCGTGAGAGGCGAGGAGTTGAGGCTGGGTGGTGCCCACGTGACCGAGGCTCCTTGTTTCATGGTGTCGGGTTGGGCCTGCTGGGTCGGGGTTGCTTGGCTCTGGATGGCCTGTTCCGAGCCCTGGCAGTAAATCGTATTTGCTTCATAAACACAGGCGCTGTCAGTGCTCTGGCCAAGTTCGGAGCGCAGAATGAAGAGATGCTGCCCAGTATCTTGGTGTTGCTGAAGAGGTGAGTCCAGGCCATGGGCCTGGCGGACAACAGTGTTCCCTTGGGCCCAGGTGGCTGTCCTTCGTCTCTTTTTAATTGGAAAAGGGGAGAAAAGATACACAACTATTGATTATAGGAAAAAATGGAAACACAGAAAAGTATGGGGTTTCCCTGGGGGTCCAGTGGGTAAGACTCTGCCCTCCCAATGCAAGGGGCCCAGGTTCGATCCCAGGTCGGGGAACTACATCCTGCATGCCGCAACTAAGACCCTGCACAGCCTAAATTAATTAATTAAAAAAAAAAGAACATGAAAAATAATGTCATGCAAAAATCCCTCCACCTAGGCGTTAATTTGAGGTGTTCTCTACTTTAAAAAACAGCTTTATTGAGATATAATTCGAGACCCATACGATGTACCCATTTAAAATGTATAATACAGTGGTTTTAGTACATTCAGAGTTGCATAACGATTGCCACAGTCTAAGTTGAAAACTTTTTTTTTTTGGCCATGTCACGTGGCTTGTGGGATCTTAGTTCCTGGCCAGGGATGGGACCTGTGCCCCCTGCAGTGGAAGTGCAGAGTCCTGACCACTGGACCACTGGGGAAGTCCCGACAGCATTTTTAGCACCCCCAAAAGAAACAGTGTACCGATGAATAGTCATCACAATTCCCCCCAGCCCCCCAGCCCTAGTCAGCCGCTTGCTTGCCTTCTGGCTCTGGATTTGCCCGTTCTGGACGCCTCATATAAACTCAGGCATACAGTGTGTCGCCTTTCATGTGTCTGGCTTCTTCCTGATGTTTTCAGGGTTCATCCGTGTTGTAGCATGTGCCAGTACTTCATTCCTTCTTATGGGCAAATAATATTCCATTGCACGAATAGACCACATTTTGTTTGTCTGTGCATCTGTTGATAGGCATCTGGGTTGTTTCCACTTCGTGGCTGTTGTGACTCGCGCTGCTGTAAACATTTGTGTGCGACTTTTTATATGACATGTTTTCAGTTCTCTTGTGTGTATACCCAGGAGTGGAACTGTTGGGTCATATTAAATTCTTTTGTGATGTATGCTGTGGATACAGGAGATTGCCTCCCCCACTGGGTGGGCTCTGGGGGAGGGTCCAGGGAGTATGAATACGGCCACCTCCTAGTTAATTAGAGTCCCGCGGGCCCTTCTGTGCATTTGATGCCTGGGCCCACATCCGAGGACTGAGCTTTAAGAGACCAGCTTCCTCTCACTGACCTCTGCTGAAGCCCTGCAGCATGCCTCCTGCCACCCTGCGGGGCCCTGGTCAGGAGGACCTTGTGTTCTGGCCACAGGTGTGTGATGGACGATGACAACGAAGTAAGGGACCGAGCCACCTTCTATCTCAGTGTCCTGGAGCAGAAGCAGAAGGCCCTCAATGCAGGCTATATCCTAAACGGTGAGTCTTTCCTGGCTGACCCTGACCCAGCCCCATAACGGAGCTGTAGTCTCGCCAAGCAGGGGAATTCGGAGGCACGACGCTCTCTGCTGGGCTTTCATGGCAACTGCTGAGCATCACTGTGATCTCCAGAGACCCAGGGCCCTGCATTCACAGCCCCGTGGGTGGAAACAGCCCAGTGAATTGAAACACTAGTTAGTCATAAGAGCCTCCACTTGCAGAGTGCTTTACCCTTTATAAGTCCCTCTCCTATGTCCGTTTTCTCCCCACATCAGTCCTGCGAAGGACGATGTCATGAGAAAGTGGGACCTCAGAGGCCTAAGTGGTTTTCTCAAGGTCCTACAACCTCGACCCCAGGACTTCAGTCTCCCACTGACCTCTAGGTCTGACCGTGTCCATCCCTGGTCTGGAGAGGGCTCTGCAGCAGTACACTCTAGAACCATCGGAAAAGCCTTTTGACCTCAAGTCTGTCCCCCTGGCCACCACACCCATGGCAGAGCAGAGAACAGGTAAGTAACACCTGCACTCCTTTCATAGGCCCTCCGGTCCAGGCCTCCGCTGGAGGGTCTGCGTTGGCTGCAAAGTCACTAAACCTGCCCAGGATGGATGGGGCTGTGCTGGGCGGAGGGAGTTATCCCGTCTGCCTCTGGCCGCAGGAAATGAAGACACGTAGGCCCAGACACCCGCTCTCTTCCTCACGTGCTCTGTGCTTCACACTCTCGGGGGTGGGAGTTATAATCCCTGAGTAACAGCACCGTGGTCAGCGCTACCCTGGCCCGTTCCTGGAGTTATGGGTCACCATGCATGTTTGTTCCTGCAGAAAGCACCCCCATCACAGCAGCCAAGCAGCCTGAGAAGGTGGCAGCCACCCGGCAGGAGATCTTCCAAGGTGAGTGGTGGTGCTTGGCGGGGCTTCCCGCGGCTAGGGTAGCGGTTCTTCTCCAGGGAATTAAGAGTAGGAACTATCATCGGTTGGGTCTCTCCTGAGTGCTGGGCTCTGAGAGTATTCAGACAGCATGTTGGAACCTCAGGTGGAGGTTATTGGGTCCATGTGGTATTGGAAGATGTGGACGTAAAGAGAGAGACAGTGATTTGCCTAAGTTTGCACAGCAAGGTGGGGCGGTGGGGGGTGGCGGTGGAATTAAGATCCAGCTCCAACTGGCTCACAGCTGCCTCGGCCTTGGTTCTGAGGCTGAGTTCCCTGAGGCCCAGGCCAGTTCCGGATGTCTGATGCCATATAGCTGACCCAAGGGACACGGTCCTTTGTCTCGGGTTCCAGATGTGTTCCGTCCACGTTGTCTTGCAGGGTTTTCTTTTGGTTTTCATCTGTCCCTCTGCATTTTTAAGGGGAGAGGCTGCACGTCCAGTTGCCAGAGCACGTTATCCACTAGATTCGTACCTTTGAGGCCTAGCACGTGTCCCTCGCCCTTGGCGATGCCCTCCCTGGGCTCCTCTCTTCTCCTCCGCGGTCCTGTGCAGTTCCCCACGTGCTGCCGTCTCTGTTCTCTGTCCCTGCACTTAGCGCCTTCCTTCCTCACAGTAGGCCTCCCGGTTACCATTGAATTAAATTAAATCCCACCTTTTCCATTCCCTCCCCGAACCCTGTCTTCCATCATCATACTGTCTCAGATTCAGCAAAACTAGGATCCTGAGCTGACTGGGATCACTCTAATCCGAAGCTTTCCCTTGCGTGTTAGTTCTCTCTTGCTTCTGTCGCAAGTTACCATGAAGTTAGTGGTTTAACGTAACACAGCTTTATTACCTTGTTCTGAGGACAGAAATCCAAAATGGGTTCCACCGTGTTGGCGGGGCCGAGCCCCCTCTGGAGGCGCTTTCGCAAGGGGTTCGCCTTTCGCGGCCGCCTGCATTCGCTGCCTAGAGCCCCCGTCCTCTGTCTTCAAAGCCAGAAGCACAGCCACAGTCACACCTCTCTGCCTCTGACCCTCCTGCCTCCCTCTCACCAGCACCTTGTGGTCACTTTGGGCTCACCCAGAGAATTCAGGAGACGCTGCCCAGCTCAAGACCCAACGTAATCTCTGCGAAGTGAGGGAACATGCTCACAGGTTCTGGGCATTAGCTCGTGCACATCTTGGGGGCCGCTGTTCTGCCACGCCCCCCAAGGAAGACTCCTTTGAAGCCTCTTCCAGGGACTCAAGCCCATTTGTAACCAACCTTCCGAATCCTAATGTTTATGGATCACGTGTTAAGTTCCAGGATCTTTGCTAGATCTTGACCTTTATTGCCTCTTTTATCTTCACAACAACCCTGTGGACAAGATTATTGTATCTGTTTGATTGATGAAGAGTGTGAAACTCAGAGGCCTTAGTTTATAGCTACTAGCAGAGTCCCCCAGGCAGTAAGGGGCAGCATGTCCGCAAACTTGATGCCCATTGAAATAAATTCCCATAGAAAAGCACTCTGGTGGCTGAGGCTCACAGGGGGCCTGAATGTGCCTCCTAATATGTAAGCTGGCTCTTTCTGGGCTTTTTATCGCCTGCACGTTCAGAGGGCTGAAGCAGGCACACAGGCTGCCTCTTTGTCGGGGGAGAAGGCCAAATAATAATAATGCCGCCTTTCTCTCCCTGTCCCTGAAATGTGAATCAAGTACCTGCTCAGGCAGAGTATCAAATCCCTGGCCTCAGGCACAGTACTTTTCCACATGGAGTTCAATTTAACTGGGAAGACAAGTTAAAAATCTTGTGTAGTGGTCTTCAAATATCAGTATACATCAGAGTCATCTGAGGAAACTTGTTAGAAATGCAGATTGGTGGATCCCAAACCCAGAAATTTTGATAGAGCCGATCTGGGATGGGTCCAGGAATCTGCGTTGTTCACAAACCCTCACCCCCAGGTAATTCTGACACAGGTGATTTATGACCACTCTGGGGAATTGTGCCCCTGCCGTAGAATAGGGGCAGCTGCCAGACGCCTTGTTCACCTGGACTCACCAGGGCTGGAACCTGGCTGTGGGCCACAGGGAGAGGCCTTACCAAACGCCCGCCGTCCACACTAAGTTGGGTTTTCTGCAACACTCTGAATCTGCAGCCTCTCCTTTTGGGCCACTGTCTTTAACTGCCCCGTGTCTAAGACCAGTTTGTTCTTTCACCTGGTTCCGTGGCCATCACAGCATTCATCTCCTCGTAGCCTTTTCCCAGTCTCCCTCTTTTAAGAATCCTTGCTGAGCTTCTAAGGTTGAGGGAGACTCCAAATGGATTAGGCCTGGGACGTTGGGCCTAATGTCCATTGGTTGCTCTGGCGTCTTGTGTGGGACAGCGGGGCGGAGTGTTTCATGTGGGTGGCACAAGCTGAGCAGAGTGAGGGAGATGAGGAAACGCTCGGGTTTGTTCGGGAAATCGGGAGTGCCTACTTCAGTGGGTGGGAGAGCTTGAGGACCAGGCCTGAGGATTTGGTTAGAGACATCACTGAGCAGCTGAGTGAGTGTGTGGCCTGGGGGTTTCAGAGCAGCTGGCAGCAGTGCCGGAGTTCCAGGGGCTGGGGCCCCTCTTCAAGTCCTCGCCTGAGCCCGTGGCCCTCACTGAGTCGGAGACAGAGTACGTGATCCGCTGCACCAAACACACCTTCCCTGAGCACATGGTCTTCCAGGTGAGCCGGAGGGAGGCCCTCCCGCAGGGCCCTGGCACCCCACACCGGTGCTTGGAGCCCAGCCCGATGCCACATCCACGACCAGCTGCTGTGTCCCTCGAGTCCTTAATGCAGGGCCCCTGTGGCTCCTGAGCATCCACGTGCAGACAGGGAGCCTGGGACGGGGGCCTGTGATGGGCTTCGGTGTGGCCGTGGGGTGAGAGGGAGGACCTCCTGGCCGCTCCTGTGCAGCAGGCTTGGGTCCAGGGCAGTGTCTCAGCGCCCACCCCCGCTCCCTGGTCCAGTTTGACTGCACGAACACGCTCAACGACCAGACTCTGGAGAACGTCACAGTGCAGATGGAGCCCACGGAGGCCTACGAGGTGCTGTGTTACGTGCCCGCCCGGAGCCTGCCCTACAATCAGCCTGGCACCTGCTACACGCTGGTGGCCCTGCCCAAGGATGACCCCACGGCGGGTGAGCCCCTCTGCAGATGCCCTCCTGGCCTTGTGGGAGCCCCTGGTGGTGGGGTGGGTGGCTTGTGCACCAGCTGTTTGTTTCCTGTCAGAGCTTCAGCTCCTTGAGGTCAGTCCTGAGAAGAAGAGAAGGATGGCTAAGTCCTGGGGGCTTTTCACACATCCGCTCATTTCCTCCTCATAGACCCCTGGGGAGCAGGAAAGTAAGACTCGGGTTAAATGGCTTGTCTGAGTTCACGTGGCTGGTAGGACGCAGAGCCCAGGTCTGCCTGGTCCTCAAACCAGGACTCTCTCATTGTACCAGGAGAGAGCACAGAGGAAGGCCCAGAGACAGGCACAAACATGGACCGTCCCAGGTCCACTCCAACCAAAGAAACCAGGTGCTTTTTCCAGTAGCCACCATGCAGCATCTCTGCATTCCTCTCTCTTCCTTCCCTGTGAGGGCAACTCCTGGGGGCTGCAACCTGGCTCTCCTGCCTTCTACAAGCCAGTGCCCTCTGTCCAGATTTGTGGGGCCGGGTGGCATGTGCCGCTAGTGCAGATGCAGCTGAGGCCTAAAAGGCAGGCTGTGGCCGCCCGCCCACGGAGGACCTCGCCCGACTGCCCGGCCTTCCCTCCCCGCAGTGGGCTGCACGTTCAGCTGCATGATGAAGTTCACTGTCAAGGACTGCGATCCCACCACCGGGGAGACCGACGACGAAGGCTATGAGGATGAGTATGTGGTAAGAAGCTGGGGCAAGGAGGCTTCAGGAGCTGACGGCCAGTCTTGAAGCATTTCCTTGCTGGTTTTGGTTTTGAAATAATTTTTTTTTAGCTTAAAAAAAAAAAACATGTTCGTGTGTAAAAAGAAAACTTGGGAAATACAATAACAAAGTATACACAAATAGGAAAACATTACCCATAGTCCTTGGGAATGACGGAGGGGGGAGGAGTTGTATCGTTGTGGTTATTCTGTACTTAACAGATCTCGCTGTGCTCACTTAGAACCAGAGTGTATTTTCCTGCCATTACAAATACTTCATAAACACAATTTTTAATGACTTTAAGATACTCCCTTATCTTAATATAGCCTAACTCACTTGACCTCGTATTCCTTAAACACTTGGCATTTGTGATTCCGAATTTTCACTTTAAAAAAAAATTTTTTTTTTTTTTTTTTGGCCGCACTGCACGGCTTGTGGGATCTTAGTACCCCAACCAGGCATTGAACCTGGGCCCTAAGCAGTGGAAGCGTGGAGTCCTAACCTCTGGACTGCCAGGGAATTCCCAAATTTTCACTTTTTAAATGCTACATTAACCATCCCTTTGGGTACAAATTTTTTTTTTTTTTTTTTTTTTTTTTTTTTTTTTTTTTATTTTGTAGTACGCGGGCCTCTCACTGTTGTGGCCTCTTCCGTTGCGGAGCACAGGCTCCGGACGCGCAGGCCCAGCGGCCATGGCTCACGGGCCCAGCCGCTCCGCGGCATATGGGATCCTCCCAGACCGGGGCACGAACCCGTATCCCCTGCATCGGCAGGCGGACTCTCAACCACTGCGCCACCAGGGAGGCCCTGGGTACAAATTTTTATCTGCATTTCAAGTTATCTTCTTAGGACAGATTCCTAGAAGTAGAATAATTAGGTCAAAGGCTAAGTCTGATTTTAAGACTTTTTTGAGGGACTTCCCTGGTGGCGCAGTGGTTAAGAATCCGCCTGCCAATGCAGGGGACGCGGGTTCAAGCCCTGGTCCGGGATGATCCCACATGCCGCGGAGGAACTAAGCCCATGCACCACAACTACTGAGCCTTTGCTCTAGACCCTGTGTGCCCTAGAGCCCATGCTCCGCAACAAGAGAAGCCACCGCAATGAGAAGCCCGTGCACCACAATGAAGAGTAGCCCCCGCTCGCCGCAACTAGAGAAACCTCGTGCACAGCAGTGAAGACCCAACACAGCGAAAAAAAAAAAAGGACTGATTCATACTGTCAAATTGCTTTCTAGAGAAACTGGATCCATTTGCATCTGCTGGGCAGTCCTTTCATGCGCTGAAAGGGCCGTTCCAGTTCCAGCTCTCGGAGCTCGCATGGAACTGAGTGCAGGGTAGTTCTGGGGTTTGCTCAGGTCACAGTGACTCAGTGCCCTCTGAGTGCAGACCCTGATACTAAACCTGGGATGGAGATTTTCAGAGCCCTCATGTCCAGAGGGGCAGTCACCGAATACAGCTGATGGTCACTTGTGTCCTCCTAGGTCCATTGTTGAGGATGGGCCTTCCCTGAGCCAGCAATGACCTGAGGGCGGGAACTGCGACCTGAGGGCGGGAACTGCCCTAGGACAGGAGGGCTGGGTCTGAGGCATAGCTTCTACCATAGGAGCTGAGTCCTACTTGTGAGCACCTTACACGTGCACAGGAGTAGGGGCTCAGTGAAGAGCTGTTGGGTGAATGAATGGGGAACGTTTATGTACAGTTAGCTCAAGGTGGGGGGCAGTACGACGTGTCGGCCCCAGGGAGGACACGGCTGAGTCACAGGATGCAGGCCTCCCTCCCGTCCAGTCTGGCACTTACTCCAGGCTTCAGAGTGCTGCGTTCTCCTAGCTGCCACCCGAGGGGGAGGACAGCAGGCCCTCCATATCTGTTGATTCTGCCTCCATGTGTTCAACCAACAGATAGAAAATATTCAGAATTGCGGTGGGGGGTGTTCCAGAAAATTCCAAAAAGCAAAACTTGAGTTTGCCACACAAGGCAACTATTTCCATAGTGTTTGCATTGTACTTACAACTATTTACATAACATTTACATTGTATCAGGTATTATAATAAGTAACCTAGAGGTGATTCAAAGTATAAGGGAGGATGTGTGTAGGTTAAATGCAAATACTGCAGCATTTTATATAAAGGACTTGAGGATCTGCGATTTTGGTATCCGAGGGGGTCCTGGAACCAGTCCCCACAGATACTGAGGGACGGCTGTGAACAGGTGAGGCGTTTTCTGCTGAGGGCACACCACTTGGCTGTGAACACCCTGAGGACAGGGAGCCGGTCAGGTGGTGCCTGTCGCCTGACCACAGTGCCTAGCAAGCACCTGTGGCTGCGTGGTGGGAAGGGGCGGGTGGGCAGAGCGGAGCAGAGGCTTGGAGGTGTCTGTCCCCGAGCGCTGTGTGCCTAATGCGCCCCTGCATCTCCCCAGCTGGAAGATCTGGAAGTCACGATAGCTGATCACATCCAGAAGGTCATGAAGCTGAACTTTGAAGCAGCCTGGGATGAGGTAGGGGATGAGTTTGAGAAGGAGGAAACATTCACCTTGTCCACCATCAAGACGCTTGAAGGTAAGTCCTGGGGATGCCATTTCCGGCTTGCTTGCCTTACAAGATCCTTGGCTACTGTTGAAGAGGTCCCCCCGTTCCCCGCCCCCACATCCCCAAAGATCCAGGACCATGTCTAGAGCACGTACTTCAGATGCCACTTCATTAAAAACTGCAGAGTGGGGTCAGGGGATGGGGGAGTGGTGGTGGCACCGGGGGAGGTCGTGGGTTAATAACACTGGGATTTCTCCCCACAGAGGCTGTGGGCAATATTGTGAAGTTCTTAGGAATGCACCCTTGTGAGAGGTCAGACAAAGTGCCGGACAACAAGAACACACACACGCTGCTCCTGGCAGGTAAGCGGCATTTCTGGTGGGAAGGGCCTTCATGCCACTACATCCTGGGCTGGGGGCCCCCCATGGGAACCTGGGAATTCAGAATTCACAGCGTTGAATGTTCACAGGGCATAAAGAGACCTGTGGTGACACGTCTCCCTCCCAACACTTGCTGCCAGGCATTCAGTTTCCCTTCTCCCAGGCAAGCAGTGTTATATTATAAAGGATGCTGTATATCCTTCCTGTGATCATAGGGATGTAAAAGCAAATGTGTACGCATTTCCCTTTTTAAACTCACATGTTGATACACAGGTGGTGTATATGTTGTTCTGCACTTGGTGTTTCACTCGACGGTGCACCTTGGAGAGCTTCCCTAGCGATACTCAGAGCTTCCTCTTTTTGTTTTTCTTTTTCTTAATGTGACATGAAATTTACCATTTTAACCATTTGTAGGTGACAGTTCAGTGGCATTAAGTACATTCACATTGTTGGGCAACTATCATACCGTCCAACTCCAGAACTTTCTCATCACCCCAGACTGCGCGCTCATTCTTTTTTGTAGTTGATTGCTATTCCATTCTATGGATGGGCCATACTTTGTAGAACCAGTTCATGTATTGATGAACATTTAGATTGTCCTAGTCTTTTTTTTTTTTTAAATAATTTATTTATTTTTGGCTGCATTGGAGCTTCACTGCTGCACGCAGTCTTTCTCTAGTTGCGGCAAGCGGAGGCTACTCTTCGTTGCAGTGCGTGGGCTTCTCATTGCGGTGGCTTCTCACTGGAGCACGGGCGCTAGGCACACGGGCTTCAGTAGCTGCAGCTCACGGGCTCTAGAGCATAGGCTCAGTAGTTGTGGCGCACGGGCTTAGGTGCTCCGCGTCATGTGGGATCTTCCCGGACCAGGGATTGAACCCGTGTCCCCTGCATTGGGAGGTGGATTCTCAACCACTGCGCCACCAGGGAAGCCCCTGTTCTAGTCTTTTGCTGTTACAGACTGTGCTGCAGGGAATAATCCCATACATACATGTATACATACACAATTTATTTTGCCTATGTGCACTGACGGTACTTGTAGGGTAAGTTTCCCAAGGCTTTACCAGGTTAAACTGCATTTTTCATTTTGGTAAATATTTCCAGTTGCCTTCCGTAGGAATTGTATTCCTTTTCTCCCACACTTTGGACAGCACAACACGTTATCAAACTTTATGGTCTTTATCAGGTGTAAACAATGGTGTCCCCATGTAGGTTTTGTTGTTTTTTTTGTGTGTGTGTGCGGTACACAGGCCTCTCACTGTTGTGGCCTCTCCCATTGCGGAGCACAGGCTCCGGATGCACAGCCTCAGCAGCCATGGCTCAAGTGCCCAGCCAATCAGCGGCATGTGGGATCTCCCCGGACCGGGGCACGAACCCGTGTGCCCTGCATCGGCAGGCATACTCAACCACTGCGCCACCAGGGAAGCCCCTCCATGTGGCTTTTTTTGTTTTTGTTTTTTTAATGTATTTATTTTTGTCTGCATTGGGTCTTCATTGCTGCACACAGGCTTTCTCTAGTTGCGGCGAGCAGGGGCTACTCTTTGTTGCAGAGCACGGGCTCTAGGCGCACAGGCTTCAGTAGTTGTGGCACACAGGCTCAGAAGTTGTGGCTCGTGGGCTCTAGAGCACAGGCTCAGTAGTTGTGGCGCACGGACTTAGTTGCTCCGTGGCATGTGGGATCTTCCCAGACCAGGGCTCAAACCCGTGTCCCCTAGCATTGTCAGGCGGATTCTTAACCACTGCGCCACCAGGGAAACCCTCCGTGTAGTTTTACTTTACATTTCTTGTATATTGAAGGAAGTTAAGTATCTTCTCAAATGCGAAGTGCCATTTGTATTTCCTTTTCTGTGAACTGTTTTTAGATCCTTTGTCTAATTCTCTATTGGGTTGGTTGGTCTTTTCTAATAGGAGTGGGATTTTAAGCACTTATGGGTGGTGTAGTGGTTGAGAGTCCGCCTGCCAATGCAGGGGACACGGGTTCGTGCTCTGGTCCGGGAAGATCCCACATGCCGCGCAGCGGCTGGGCCCGTGAGCCATGGCCGCTGAGCCTGCGCATCCGGAGCCTGTGCTCCGCAAAGGGAGAGGCCACAACAGTGAGAGGCCCGCGTACCGCAAAAAAAAAAAAAAAAGGTAATTTTCAAATTTACACAAAAATGGAACCCCCAAGTACTCATCCTCCAGCTGCAACAGCAGATAGTGTCTCTACCTATACTTGTTCTCCACCCCCAGATTATTTTAGAGCAAAGTCCATATATAGACATTTCATATGTAAATGTTTCTGATCTGCATGCTTCTCTAAAAGCTAATGACGCTTTGTTTAAAAGGGAGGCAGTACACTGATCACACCTAAAACAATGAACAAAAGGAAATTTTTTTTTTCTGAGTGTTTATAAACAGGGTTAGGAAGTAGTTCTGCTTCAGTGCCCTGCTCACAGCTGACAGCCCCCAAGCCCATCATTTCTGACCACAGGGAAGCAACCCAGTCCCCCGGGTTTTGCAGACACCTGTGCTGTGGTTTTGTCATGGCGGGGCTGTCCCTTTGTCTGTGCTCTTAGATTCTGTCAGCGTGTGGGAGCGCCCCTGCGATGTAGGACACAAGCCACATGTGTCCACTAATTCATTTTAGCCTGGCCGAAGCGTGAAATACAGCTAGTAGAGTGATCTCTACTGAGATCATTGATGATGCTGCGGCTCAAGAGGTAAAGTGACGTGCCCAGGGCCTCACGCAGGGATTTCAGCCAGTGCTCCTGGTTGCGGGCCCCTCCCATCTCAAGCCCCAGAGCTGCCTTCGCCAGTTGTTGCAGGTGTCCCTCTCAGCCCAGCTGTGAGCCCCCTTCTGCCTTACACACCTGTCCTTCTCTCTTCTCTTCCAGGCGTATTCCGGGGGGGCCATGACATCCTGGTGCGCTCCCGGCTGCTGCTTTTGGACACAGTAACAATGCAGGTGACAGCCAGAAGTTCGGAGGAGCTTCCAGTGGACATCATCTTGGCGTCTGTGGGCTAAGAGGCCAGCCTGCATAGGACCAAGTCCTACTCTTCCCCCCCCAACACTGTGCAGAAGTCAGGCCTTCCTTATGAACCCAGTGGAAACTCCTTTCCAAGCCAATTGTATTCAAAAACAATTAGGAATCAATGAGGTTTTTTGTTTTTTGTGGTTTTTTTTAATTTAACCCCTGCCCCAAAACTCCCTGCTGAGGGTAACTTTTGAAAGAGGGGGATGATTTTAGCTTGTCCTAGAACTTGCTGCCTTGCCTGCCAGGGAAGGGACATCTCAAATGAATAAAGTGCTTGCACCACCTCTTGAATTGATCCCCTAAGGAACCATCTTACCCCTATAAATAAAACAGCATGTATTTATTGAATGACTGCTACTTCTGCAGACTCGTGCTTAGGAGTCCGGCTTCCCTACCCCCAAGAACACCTACCTCTGCGTCCCGTTTGCACCTGCAGCCCTTTGCCACTGTACTTAGCATGAAGCAGGACCCTCTCACTGGCCCCCACCCGAGCCCCATGTCCAGGGGCAGGAGCGGTGCAGGTTTGCTGAGGGAATGAGAGCAGCTGGCAGGCGTTGAGTCTTTGCCCTTAAACCACCCTCCTTTTGTAGGAGATCAGTGAGGCCGGAGGGTCTGGGTGGATTACCCGGCTGTTGCCTAGTGTCAGGTCTGAGGTGGCCGGTGCACTTCTGCGGGAGGAACAGCCCTTACAGAGCAGAAGTCCCTGGTTTCCTCTGCTGGGCTTTTAAACACAAGCCAGGTGTTTTGCCAATTTTGTGCCTGAAATAGACCTGTAAAGCCTATTTTTAAAAGACAGGCCTCAACCCTTAGAGATTCAGGTTTGGCGGGGAGGGGGAAAGGTGGGGCCTTGGAAAGTGTTCTGGTGCCCACCGAAGTTTCAGAGTGACTAGTGTGATCCATGGCAGTTTTCCTGATGGTTTTTCAATTTTTGCCCGAAAGTATGGGCCGTTAGTAGGACTGCGAAGTAAAGAAAATTTCCCGATTTCACCCCTACGAGAACCTGGTGCCCTGGAGTCGTGGTTCCCGCTGTACGGAGAAGGGGCTGCGGGCCCCCGGGTCGCATCTAGGGCCTCTGCCAGCCTGCACCCTCGGGACCCTTCCCGGCCCATTCCCGACGTTCGCCCTGGGAGGGAGTTAACCCCGCAGGGGAACGGCCCACACGGAGGACGAGTCCCCGAGACAATCAGCGGCTCCTGCTTGGGCTTCAGGAGAGTCAGGTTCCGCAGTCCCAACCCTCTGCAAGATGCGGGAGGGGAAGAAGCCCCAGCGCTAGGCGGAACCGCCGGCCGCTGGGGGGCGGGGCCGGCCTGTTGGGGGCGGGGCCTGGTGCGGGGATCGCGGGCGCGCGGAGAGCGACGCGGCCGCTGCGTCTGAGGTGGAGGTGAGGAGGGGACAGGCGGACGTCCTGGCGGGCCTGATGGGGAGGCGAAGTGGGACGGACGGGGTCTGAGCGGGGTTGAGTGGGGCCGAGGCGGGATGGGAAGGCGGCGGGCCTGAGGGGGAAGTGAGACCGGACGGGCGGCGGGGGTGGGGGTGGGGGTGGGGCGCGGTCCTCGGGGTCAGCGGTCCCGGAGGGAGCGGGGTGGAGCTGGGGAGGCCGGGGCCGGCTAGGCAGGGGGAGCCCCCGGCTGAGAAGCTTCCTTTCCTCGCCCGGCCGGGCGTCGGGGCGGGAGGTGTCCCTGTGAGCCCGGCGCGCGGGCCTGGGGTGGGGGTAGGGCGGGGCGGGGCGGGGCGCGGAGGGAGACCCTGGGGGCCGAGGCCCGAGACCCGCGTCTGAGGCGCTCGAACCCCGTCCTCGCGTCCAGGGCCGCGGTGTTCGCAGCGCCGAGGATGTGCGGGCGGACGTCCTGCCACCTGTCCAAGGAGGTCCTCTCCCGGGCCTGCGCCTACCGGGACCGGCAGGGCCAGCGGCGGCTCCCAGAGTGGAGGGACCCGGACCGGTACTGCCCGTCGTACAACAAGAGCCCGCAGTCCAGCAGCCCGGTGCTCCTGTCCCGGCTGCACGTGGAGAAGGTGAGCGCTGACCTGCCCTGCGCCTGTGCTGACGCCTCCGGGACGGGTCACTGTTCCTGGGGCCCCAGCTGAGTGCTGCTCTGCACGAGGCGCGCCAGCCCTGGTGCCTGCCCGGTTCATATGCATTTGAAAACACTTTGGTAGCGTCTTTCAGACCTCACTGATCATCAGGGACTTTTCAATATCTTAAAAAGAAAAAAAAGGGATTTCCATGCCCCTTATGAGTCCAGCGAAGCCAGAATCTATGGGTTTAGGGCAGGATTAAGACTAGCTAGTCTAAAAACACCTCTGACGTTTCTTGAACGTTTAAGTTTCTATTCTTTCTGCTTGCGTGTTCAGTGTTTTTATGTTTGTCTTTTACTGAAGCTAGGAACAGAGGTATTTGGCTTGGTATTCTGAAGTTTAATTGCATTCTTTATCTTTGTAGAATCTACTTCTCTAGTGTTGGAGTGGCCGATAATTTATAATCATGTTTTGGTTCTTGGCTTTGTCTCCTGAAAGAGACGGAGTGTGTGTCTGTATGCATGTATACCTGCAGTGTAATAAAAATGCTTCATTCCAGAAATTAGTAATTTTTCCATGTCTTAAATATTTTAAATATCCTTGATATGTTATTTAAAATCCTGATTGTTTCCATCCTGGATTTTTATTCTGTCTGATCCATAATGCTTAAGTCACTTGATACAGTTGATTACACCCCTGCTGCATGCTCTTCAGAACTGTTGTGATAATGTGGTAGTCAAAAAAGATTCATTTTTCCGTTATGGGGATCAGATTATTTTGAGAAAAAAAAATACCAGGTGACTTTGATCTTTTTGGTTGAATGAAGCCATTTACATGAAATAGTTTATTCTCGAGCCATTTTTAGTGGATGCATACTTGTTGAAACTAAAAAAACTTTTTTTAATGAGAGGCAAATCAAAGTAAAATCAATATCATGGGGAACCTTGACTGGGAAAGGAAAAAATAAAACGTTTCAGAGGGAGGCATAATTTGAAGAGACAGAAGGATTAACTGTTTGAGGTTTCTTATTTTTTAGCCTCGGTTCTCTTTGTTCCACGTCATTAAAATTATAGAATGAATGTTAGCTGGAAGAAAACTTTAACAGATGTAAAGACAGAAGTGTAGAAAGATTGTGAGTGGTCCTGGGTTACCCAGTCAGTGAGGGAAGAGCTGGTACCGAGGTCCAGTCCACTGTTCCCACTGCAGTGGATACTTCCTGGAAGTAGGAACGGGGAAGGTAGAGCCCCTAAGCACAGCATAGCCCTCCTCTTCTGTCAGTGGTGTCAGTTTGCTGATGGAATGTTTTAACTCCACATCTCTAATAAATTTTATAACGATTGCTAGGGGTCTCCTAATTTTGATAAATATTTGAGGTTTCATTTATCTGAAAATGAAAATAGTAAATTGTAAAGCGAAAATAGAACTATTTCAGATCACTAATCCGTATCATCAATGTCAGCGCATGTGTATAGATGGTAACATTTGCATTTGAAGCCACTGACTTGCAAATTACTTCCTCTTTCATTTATCTACCCCCAGTGCTACTCGCTGTTCAGGTTACAAGTCCAAGAGGGTGGAGGAAAAGATGACTAATATTGAGCAATACTTTCAGTATTTTGGCTTAGAAGCCGCTTTCTAGTCATTGCTCCCAGTATGGGGCAGCCCTGTATTTGGGTTTGGTTTACAGTTGTCCGTTGAACACACTCAGGTTAAAGGTGATCAGTGGAATTTGTACGAGCATGATTTCTCAGCCTTGGCACTATTGACATTTTAAGTGGGATAATTGTTGTGGGAAGCTGACCTGTGCGTTGTAGAATGTTCAGCAGCGTCACTGGCCTCTGCCCAGTAGATGCCAGTTTTCCCGAGGTCATCATAACCAAAACCGTGTCCTGACGTTGCCAAATACCCATTCGATACACCCACTCGATGCCAGTGGGCCAGCCCTCACCCCCGGGCTCGGTGAAGTGAAGGTGGGGGGGGCGGTGTCAGAATTGCCCCATGTCCAGAACCTCAGATTTAGAGTTTTGTCTTGTAAATTTCTGATGGGAGGTTGTTTAGTTGGCTGTGAGATAATGTTATCTCTTATTTTCATTTATGCTTTGTACAGGGGCCCTTCTGCTTGGAAGGCACATTTGACACATTTGATTATGGAAGGGAAACAGGATTTACAAAAGCTCTGTGTTTTCACACATTCTTTCTCTTCCTTCCTTCTCTACCCTACCATTTCTTACAGGGCCACCTTTTCCTTAGTTATCCTGCGAGCTCATTTATTGGTTTTAAAGGCTGCTTCTGTCTTTAAGGAGGAAGAAACACATATATGTATATATACATACAATTGATCCTCATTCTTCGTAGATTCTGTGTTGGTAAATTTGCCTACTTGCCTACTTTGTAACCCCCAAAATAATACTCATGATGCTTTTGTAGTCAGTCATTCGTGGACATACAGAGTGGTGAAATATTCAAGTTACCCAAATATGTATTCCTAACTGAGATCAAGTAAGATGAAGTTCTACTTTCTTGTTTCACTTTTTATACTATAAACAAGTGTCTTTTTTGAGATCTGTTTATTGCCATGTTTTTTGCATTTCTGTGCTTTTTGTTGGTGATCTTAGTGTTTAAAATTGTCCCCAAGCATAGTGGTAAAGTGCAGGCTAGAATTCCTAAATGCAAGAAGGGCATGATATGCCTTACAGAGAAAATACATGTGTTAGAGACGCTTCATTCAGGCTTGAGTTACTGTGGCTGCTGGTCATGAATTCAACATTAATGAACCAACAATATATGTTAAATAAAGTGTAACATATAATAATAAATACGTTAAACAAAAACACACAGAAGACAAGGTTGTATATTGATCAGTTGATGAAAATGTTGTCACTATAGGTTCCTGGCAACGTAACGGTGTTTCCCCTAAGAGCCGCAGTTCAGTGTTCCCTACCTTCAGTGTTCGTGGCAACTTTGTACAACCTACCTGCCATGTATAACAAGAATGGCTCTGTGTTTTGTGTGTGTGTGTGTGTGTGTGTGTGTGTGTGTGTGTGCGCGCGTATGGCAAGGGGATTCACTAATACAGGCAAGATTTTGAAAGAAGTGGGACAGGATCCTGTGAAGAGCACAGTGGAGGAATTAGCTTTAAACAAAAGGGAAGCCCGGAACTTTCCTGGTGGTCCAGTAGTTAAGACTCCGCGATCCCAGTGGTAGGGTCCCGGGTTCGATCCCTGGTCAGGGAACTAGATCCCGCATGCCGCAGCTAAAGATCCCACGTGCTGCAACTAAGACCCGGTGCAGCCAAATAAATTTAAGAAAAAAAAAAAAAAGGGAAGCCCTTCTAAGACACTACTACTGACGATTCCCCTCTTGGAATTCCATCCTTTCAACTTTTTTCATCCTGCTTTTATCTCTCTAGGAACTTTTTGTTGGACTGCACTTTTTCCTCATTTCTCCTTTTTGTTTTTGTACCCCCAGGTTTGATCCTGTGATTGATTTGCTCTCTAAGAAACTTTATCCTAATGGCTTTACCAGTCATATTTGTATAGAAGACTTTGCTGTTTCTTTTTCATCGTAACCTCAAAAAATATTAAACTACAATTAGTGTGCCTATTCCATGCCACACATCTAACCTCATAAGTAGCGGAGAAGGGACTTTTGAACCAGGGTCTTCTTACAAAGGCCATATTCTTTCCTTTATACCAGAGGTTGGCAAACCATGGTCCTCAGACCAAATTTGGCTCACTGCCTGTTTATTATTTATTTATTTATTTATTTTTACAACTTTATTGGAATATAATTGCTTCACAATGGTGTATTAGTTTCTGCTTGATAACAAAGTGAATCAGTTATACATATACATCTGTTCCCATATCCCTTCCCTCTTGCGTCTCCCTCCCTCCCTCACTGCCTGTTTTTTTTTTTTTTGAAGCAATCTGAGTCTACAGCGCCTTTATTTTTGTTTAATTATCTTTCACTGCCTGTTTTTATAAATAAAGTTTTATTAGAATACAGCCATGCTCACTTGTTCTTTGGCTGCTTTCAAACTACCAACGGTGGCAGAGTTGAGTTGAGTTGCAGCAGAGACTGTGTGGACTCAGAAAGCCAAAAATATTTACTGTCTGGTCCATTACAGAAAAAGTTTGCTGACCCATTCTCTATACCATGCTGCCTCTCTCCTAAGCTTTAACTCCACATGCTTGTTGGACATAGTAAACCTCTGTCTGTGGATTTTATTCTAGAACTAACTCAGAGCAACCTTTATATTATGTTCACCAGTGAGGAATTAGGACAGGGCATTGCAGGTATGGTTTGTCTCTTCCCTGGAGTCTGGGGCCTCAGCTGAGAAGGCATTGGGGCTAGAATCATCTAGAGCAGGAGGCAGAAAACTAGGGCCCTCTGATCATTTTTGTAAATGAAATTTTATGGGACAGGGCAGCATCCATTTATCTATTGTCTATGGCTGCTCTGTCCCTATCATAGCGTTTATAACAAAGACTGTGACGTCTACAGTACTTAATATTTAGCCTTTTAGAGAAAAGTGTACCAACATCTGATCTAGAGGCATCTTCACTCTCTTATCTGGCAGTTGATGTTGGCTCTGAACTGGGGCTTTTGACCAAAGCCCCTACATGTGGCCTCTCCACAAAGCCTGGGCTTTTTCACCAAGGTAGCTGGATTTCTTATACGGCAGCGAAGGCAGTGTCTCAGCAAACAAGGAGGAAGCTGAAAAACCTTTTCTGACTTAGCCTTAGAAATCATGCAGTGTCACTCGTGCCACATTCTGTTGGATAGAAGCAGGTCACAGGGCCGTCCAGATTCAAGAAAAGGGCACATAGGTCCCCCACACAGCTCTTGATGGGAGAAGCGTCAGAGTCTTCGGAACCATTTTTCTAAGCTGCCACAGACTTCCCGCTGTCATCTGAAATTCAACGTGTGATCTTTCCCCACATCAAACCTCTTTTCGGATTTTTGTCTTTTGTTCAATAGCATCATCGTTATTTCAGGCTTCTGGGCCTGCAGACTTAATCATCCCTGTTTCCTTTGTCCATTTGACAGCACAATTTCTTCCCTTTTTTTTTTTTTTCTATCTTTTGAATGTCTTTTATTCTCACTACTGTCACCAGACGTACTGCACCGCCCTAGTAGAAGCTAAAATGCACTGTCTGCTCACTGGTGTCTTCCAACTCAGTGCAGTACACCTTGAGAATAGAGTGTGTGTGTGCGCGTGCATTTGAATCTGTAGATTTCATCAAATTGTCAAGGGGCCAGTTACCCCAAAAGAGTTTAACAACCATGTGTTGAGGGTGAGGCCCCAAGACTACCCCCACGTTTGGCGATGCGTTGGAAGGACTCAGCATATGACGTGGCTAAGGTTTATTACAGTGAAAGCATACACAATAGAATCAGCAAGGGGAAAGAAACGAGAAATCTGGAGAAATTTATGCACAAGCTTCCTTATAGTCTCTCCTTCCTGTGAGGGGACACACCAAGCATGTTTTCTCTCCAGCAGTGAAAAATGTGGTACCTTTGTGCGCTGTTTCTGCCAGGGAAACCCATTAGAAACTTAGGCCCAAGGGTTTTGTTGGGGGCTGGTCACGTAGGCACTCTCTGCCTAGCAAGTACCAAAATTCTAGACTCCTAGAAGGAAAGCAGGTGCTCAGCATAAACCTCATTTTTTGCACAAAGTAGGTATAGTGTACCATCCTTATCAGTTAGGGAGAGGTGGAAACACTCAAAATCCAAGTTCTCAGATCCTAACTGGGGGCCAATCCTGTAAGCAGGCCTTCCTAAAAATAGCATCCTCAGGCTGGCTATAACTTGCCTGCACAAAAGCACTTCCTGCACATTCTTGACACGGCCCCTAATTTCGTATCTGGTCTTTCCTCGCATCTCTTCTCTGTCTGATTCCTGTACCTCTTGTGGGAGCCAATCCAAGATCCACCTCACCCTATTCCCTCCCCTTCTGCCCCTCGCAAGGAGCTGATGATACTTCTCCATTCCATCTCTGCAGAGCATTCTCCACGGAACTTTTCCGACACTCCTTGTACCACTTACATGGCCCTTAGCCTATAGTATCTTGTTACTTCATATTTTTAATGTCTGTGCGGCCTCACAAGTTGTAGTGCAAGCCCTTCGAGGTTAAGCACCTTCCATGTGCCCCCATACTACCCTATGTATCCCTCAATCATAGCATGTACCTTTTTGTATGATGGTTGCCTGTAACGTGTGCTTCTTGAGAGCTGGGGCCATGTGAAGTGCAGGGCCTAGGGCTATGTCTCTCCTGCAGTAGGCACTAATTAAAAGTTTACAGAAGTTAAACCTCTTTGTATCCCCCATCCTACCCAAGCAGAATGTCATACACTAATAAATATGATTGCTAGAGAACTCAAATTACTCACATCATGATACATCATTATAATTGTTTTCAAGTAGAATCTTTCCCTATTAATAATCCTCTTTGTATTTTGATACTAGTAGTAATGTAATGCATGTACTGAACTAGGTTTTCTAAATTTCATTATGATCTCCTCACTGGATCTTAACCTTTTTCGTGGCAGGGCGCAGACTCATCTGAGCGTGTCATTGCTCCCATGCGGTGGGGCCTGGTTCCATCTTGGTTTAAAGAAGCTGATCCTTCCAAGCTGCAGTTCAACACTAGCAACTGTCGTAGTGATACCATAATGGAGAAACGGTCCTTTAAGGTAGGTAGCTGGTCTAGGGAAAAGGCACATATTCTGTTATTTTATCTAACAGAACTATTAGCGCTTTATATACCTGAGAATAGTTCCAAGTGTGTTCCCAGTTATTAATGTAGAGTGTTGTTCTGTTTATTACTGTATGACAGAGCATGCCAAGACAGCAGTTTATTATTTCTCATAATAAACCATGGGCTGCCTGGGCTCAACTAGACAGTTTTTACTCAACCAGAGGTTCTCATGTAGTTCTAATCAGATGACAGCTGGATGTCCCAGGTGGCTTCTTAACCATGTGTGACACCTCAGCTGGGATGAGTAGAACAACTGGAGGCCTTTCCATGTGCCTGCTAGGGGGTGTCAGGGTGGTCAGGCATCTCACATGGCATCTGGCTTACCCAGACTTCACCATCCAAGACAGTAGGGCAGGAGCTGCAGGGCTCTGTGACCTTGCCTTGGAAATCATAACAGTGTCACTTCTGCTGCGTTCTGTTGGTCATACAGAGCCAGCCTGACATCACTGAGGGACGGGACCGCATAGCATGTGAATGTTGGTAGGCGTGGTTCTCCGTGAGGCCAGCTTTGGAGACTAGCTACCCCAGTGCCTGTTGCCTGCTATGTACATTATTTAATCTTTTCACCATCTGTGTAAGTGTGACTTTATACATAAGAAATGTGACATACAGAGGAATTAACTGCTCTGAGGTCACACATCGGCAGATCTGAGATTTTAAGTCTGTGAAACATGTTTCTGTCACTAAGACCATATCTTGCTCATGTTTTCCCTCAGGTGCCTCTGGGAAAGGGAAGGCGCTGTGTTGTTTTAGCAGATGGTTTCTATGAGTGGCAGCGATGTCAGAGAACAAACAAGACGCAGCCCTACTTCATCTACTTCCCCCAAATCAAAACAGAAAAGGTATCATCAGCAGTGTGTATCTGTGTCTGTGTCTTCGTGTGTTTGGTATGTTCTCTGAGCTTCTTGGATTTTTGGTTTGATGTCTTTCCTATTTTTTTGAAAATTCTCAGCCATTATCTGTTCAACTATTTCTTCTGCCCCATTTTCTCCTTTCTGGCATTCTAATTATATATGTGTTAGTTGGATATTGTCCCATAGTTTTTGGATGTTCTCTTCTGTATATTTCATTCTTTTTTCTCTGTTTCAGTTTGAGTGATTTTTATTGACCTGTTTTTAAGTTCATTCTTCCTTCTTATTTCACTGAAATTGCTTATCTGCCTGTTCATGCGTGTTGTCTACCTTTTCTATAAGAGCTATAATATATACATATATGTAATACATAGCTAATATATATATATATATATATATATATATATATAGTAATTACACTTAAATTCCTGTCTGATAGTTTCAGCATTTGGGAAATGTAATCTCTTGAGTCTGGTCCTGTTGATTTGTATATATCTTGGCAGTTCATTGGTTATTTTTGGCTTTTTGTATGTCTTATAATTTTTTATTGATTGCCAGACATAGTAGATAGGACAGAGACTGAGATCAATAATATTTATGTCTGGAAATGGATATGTTTATTCTTTTTTTTTTTTTGGCTGTATTGAGCCTTTGTTGCTGCGGGCGGGCTTTCTCTAGTTGTGGCGAGCGGGGGCTATTCTTCGTTGCGGTGCGCGGGCTTCTCATTGCGGTGGCTTCTCTTGTTGCAGAGCATGGGCTCTAGGCGCGTGGGCTTCAGTAGTTGTGGCTCGCGGACTCAGTAGCTGTGGTGCAAGGGCTTAGTTGCTCTGCTGTATGTGGGATCTTCCCAGACCAGGGATCGAACCCATGTTGCCTGCATTGGCAGGCGGATTCTTAAACCGCACCAGCAGGGAAGTCCCTGTTTATTCTTTTATTAGGCCATTAATGTCCGAGGTTGAGTTGATACTGTCCGGAGCTGAACTGGGTTTGGTTTTGTTGTGCACCCCAGGCTTTAAATATTTCTCTGCTGTCACCTTGTGTTTAGGGTAAGGGTTGGTTTTCCAGAGGGTTTTTCTCAATAGCCCTGTTCCCTGCAGCTGTTGTTACTTCCCTTTGAGCCTGTGCCTTCGAGAGGATCTCTCCATGCTCTTGCCCGTCCCCCGGAAGTAGACTGCTGTTGCTTGTCCTCTGGTGTACAGGGAGGTGGAAAGAGCTCTCCGCTGTCTTGGTTCAGTCTCAGGCTTAAGCAGAACTGTGTCCCCAGCTCTCAGGCTCAGGCTTTCTCAGTGATCCTGCTCCTTCTCCAGGGGCTAGAGGGTTTTTTCTTTTGCCCTTTTCCAGCCTCAGGGGGTCTTTACCTGTATCTTAGGAGGATAGGATTTATCACTTTTCCCCTGGCCCCTTAAGCTTTTTGTTCCTTAGAGGAGAAGTGCCCAGGTAAGGCTTCTCACCATCCCTGAGGCAAAAGAGCTCCCCATGTCGAGCACGCTTTGGCAAGGAAGCTTTCTCCAGTCTCCTGCCCCCAGTCTCTCTCGTGAGCACCTGTGGAGGGTGGTCTGCAAGCTGAGGCAAACTTCCCTGATGTCTGCAGCCCCCAGGGGTTCTGTGCCCTCAGGCTAGCCCACACTCTGCATCGAGCCATTTGTTGATAGTTTTATCTGAGTTCTTACCTGCTGTATGAAGGAGGCCGTGTTTTCCTTCTGTCACCACTGGGAAGCCAGTACCGGTGTCTCATCTCTTGGGTGACCCTGTCTTTCCATAAAGTTCAGGCTAATTGGTTGCCCTGTGACCTCAGTTCTCCGATGAGTTTAAGTTACGGTTATTTAGATTCTCTACCTTTTTTTTTGTTAGGGTGGAGGTGACACTTTCCAGCTTTCTGTATTCTAGGCCTTGAGTGAACGTTAAATGGCAAGTAGGAGTTGGCGTGATGAAAAAGGGAAGGAAAGACCTTTGGGGCAGAGGAAAGTTGCTTCTGCGAGATACAGGGGCATGAGATTGCATGAGGGCCCCATTTAGAAATAGCTGGGCTTAATTCAAGTTAACATTGTAATTGAGAGCCGGAATGATGATCCAGATCATGGAAGGCCTGAATATCCACTGAAGGTGTTAAACTGTATTGTGAAAGCATTAAGGAGCCATAAATCTATTGCTTCAGTGAGTATCTGCCACCAAGCCTCTTTCCTTCTGCGACAGTGGATCAAGAGGACCCATGCTAAAGGCATGGGCTGAATTCTAAAACGATTGCCATGCTCTCAAGTCTGTAATAGTACCCAACCTGCAGGGGGGAAGGCGGCTGCTGAGTATCTAATCTACCATGGATTTTGCTTCCAGTCAGAGAGCATGGGTGCTGCAGATGGCCCTGAGGACTGGGAGAAAGTCTGGGACAACTGGAGGCCGCTGACAATGGCCGGGCTCTTTGACTGCTGGGAGCCCCCGGAGGGAGGAGACTGCCTGTATTCTTACACCATCATCACAGTGGATTCCTGCAAAGGCTTGAGTGACATCCACCACCGGCAAGTCACACTTCTCATGCCTGGGTCCAAAAGGATTCAGGGCAGGGTTTGTCCTCTTTGCTTTTAGATAGGCAGCTTCTGTACGCACAGATTTAGAGAGTAGGAAACTAAGACAGTTGCTTCACAAAACACAGTTTGTGTTTGGCTGTAACATGACATGCATTCCTAAAAATCACCACACTATGCAAAATTGCACTATGAAAACCATAGGACTTACGGGAAACGTGGGACTAAGGGGACAACACTTAAAAATTTTGTCAGTGACACAGTAAAACAAAAAGAAAATAGGAATCTAGTAAAAACAGTACTATCGTTCCATGCATTAAGTGGTTACGAGGTACGTAGATATTACAATAAATGTGGCACTTTACCTTAGAAAGACCTGAAACTGACTTGTGGAAGTGAGTGTCGGAAGAGTTGCAGCTTGTGTTATTGTGCAGTGGTAGAAGGAAGATTCTGCAAAACTATCATCTTTTGCAGTCTTAAATCCTGGGGCATGTTCTTCTGCCTTTGAAACATGGTTCCTTCGAGGCGTGCCTTTATAATAGATACGTATTTAATCAAAACTGAACATTTTGGTCCAATGTCTGGCCTCCTCCAATTAACTTCAGTATCACTGGTGGAAATTCCTTAGCAGCATCTTCATCTGTGCTCATGTCTTCTCCCAACAGCTGAGAGCTCTGGAAATTGCAGCAGGGTTTGAGGCCACCAAAACAGCCATTGCTAGTGCTAAGAGGAGCCACCTCTGTGGTATCTTTGTGGTCTGTGTGTGCAGAGAGGGCATTCTCTTTGTGGGAAGGCTTCCAGTTTTTCAGTTTTTTTACTGTTCGGCTCTCAGTCCACACACTAAATCTTTCCATTGCTCTGTTCCTTCAGACCTGGCTGGTATTGACTTTACAACACTTCTTGCAATTGTTCCAGCCGTGGATGTTCCTTTTTTCCCAGCCCTGTTACTGTTGTGGATCCTTTATGTCTGTTGCTCAGGAGATATCACATGTTCTCTTCTTGCTTTCAAGACGCTTTATTATTATTTCAAGCTTCTCGTCAAGACTTACACGTTTTTTGTTTGCGTGCACTGCTTAGCGTGTTTGAGCCAGGAAGCTTAGACATGTCTCAGGTGTTGAATGAATAGTTTTTTTAATATAGAGAAAAGTTTACAAATGCAAAGTAAGAGCAGAACACAACTTTGGAGGATAATATGCAGTGAGCCAAGGTAGCCATCAGTGTTTGAGACGTGTGCATTTTGTGTACTCTTACAAGGCTCAGTTCAGCGGGGTGCAGTTTTCTGTGTTCACTTTGTGTTTCTCACAGACAAAACCGTATATAAGCAAAGGCAAAATTTGCGTTATGTTCTAATAGATCAATCACATTGGAACAGATTTTCATTTTAAAAACAAGCGTTACGGGACCTCCCTGGTGGTCCAGTGGCTAAGACTCTGCGCTCCCAATGCAGGGGGCCCGGGTTCGATACCCGGTCAGGGAACTAGGTCCCACATGCATGCCGCAACTAAGAGTTCGCATGCTGCAGCGAAGATCCTGCACAAGGCAGCAAAGATCCTGTGTGCTGCAACTAAGACCCAACGCAGCCAAATAAATAAATAAGTAAATAGTTTAAAATATATTTAATAAAAAACGTTAGCAGATCTGACTGTACTTGTGTAACACTTTCACGGTTTTTGCCGGATATGAGTGTCCTCAGAAGTAATTTTATGATCTTTTGCTGAAAAGAATGCAGTGCTGCGCATACTGGATGACCTGTTTTAGCCCTCTTGTCCTAAGCGTTCTGTCTGAAATGATGCTTTCATGGGATATAATAGTTCTAGTTTTTGCTAATTCACCTTAAAATAAATTCCTCTTTCATCTAATCTAAGATTTTGTACCACTATTTTATACATTGTTAAGAAAAATAAAGAGCTGCCAATTATTGCCATTAAACCGTGATACAGTGCAGAGATGCCATTCATCATAAAATGCATCTGGATTTAAAAGATCTTAAAATACCCTTTTTAAAAAAATATTTATTGATTTATTTAAACTTATTTGGTTGCCCCAGGTCTTTGTTGTGGCATGCAAACTCTCAGTTGCGGCATGTGTGTGAGATCTAGTTCCCTGACCAGGGATCGAACCTGGGCCCCCTGCATTGGGAGCTTGGAGTCCCAACCACTGCACCACCAGGGACGTCCCTTAAAATACTTTTTAAAAGTACATGTTTGGAGGAATTCCCTGGCGATCCAGTGGTTAGGACTCCGTGCTTCCACTGCTGAGGGCCCGGGTTCGATCTCTGGTCGGGGAACTAAGAATCCCATAAGCCATGCAGTGCAGCCAAAAAAATAAATTAAAATAAAATGTTTGACTTATTGAAGTAATAATAATTATTAAAATAGATGTTAACGCATTTATCTCCTATCTGTACCACCCACCAATGAAGTGTGTACATTCTTTGCATTGGCCTAGAACATAAAATCGGGGGCTAAACAAGGGATCTTTTCCTAACATCTGCTGGGTACCAGGAGTCATCTGAGGCAGGTTCTTTGCTTTTCTGAGCCATAGTTTCCTTTTGTTCACAATTATGTAAATAGCTCTTTCTTAGATAAATCTGCCATGGGTGATAAGGCTGGAGAGTATTGTTGATAGACAAGTTTTCCAGGGTTTATTTTCCCTTTAAGTCTAGGCTGGAGTGTCGTAAAGGTCACCAGTTTGCTAGCGTGTACACTGGAGTGGATCCACTCATAGCACGGGGTACTGTCTTTGCCATCTGACTCTGTTAAGCTGGGTCTCCTGGTGTTGAGTTTTGTGCCCATGGGTGGGGGGATGGGGGGGACACCGGGCAGCAACTGACACGTGAGGCGTGGAGGGAGGGAGGGTGAGCTGCTGCTTGGGGCAGTTTGCGCTTCAGCTGACCGGGCCTTCCCCCCCACACCCCCTCTCTCCACCCCCCCACCCCCCCCCCACCCCCACGGCTCCCAACCACTGTCTTCACCTCACGAGCTAGGATGCCTGCCATATTAGATGGAGAGGAGGCAGTCTCTAAGTGGCTGGACTTTGGGGACGTCTCAGCTCAAGAAGCTCTGAAGTTAATTCACCCCACAGAGAACATCACCTTCCATCCAGTCTCTTCCGTGGTGAACAACTCCCGAAACAACACTCCTGAGTGTCTGCTTCCTGTCGACTCGCTGGTCAAAAAGGTAGGGGCCTGTGACTACGGTAGTCCCTTCTGAGCTTTCTGTCTTCTGTCACTGTGACCTATTAATTTTATGCCATGACCTTTCACAATCAGAGATTGAATACAAACCACCCCAAATTCACCTTCCTCGTGCACGGCAAGGTGGACCAGAGCAGTGACTCTCAAAGCTGGCTGTGACCCGGGAGTCCTCAGGAGACCTGCTTCAAAATGTAAATGCCAGCCTCTGTCTAGACCTAGTGCTTCAGTATTCAGGGCTGGGCTTGGGCTTCTGTATCTTTAAGAAGCTGCCTTGGTGGGTCTGATAATAACCCAAGTTTGAGGACTCCTAATCTAGAGGGTGATTGTGAGAAGGACAAAGGAGCCCTTGACCATAACTGTGTCTCTCGCCAACCAGATGTGTGATTTATGTCTGTTTTCTGCACCTCTGTTTTCCCAGCTACAAGATGGAGGAATTCCAATCCTCATTCTCCTTCAGGGGATCTGAGAAGATTCCTGTCGTGAACTTTAACTTCTTAGAATTGGCAGGGATCCAGATGATGTATTTTGAAGGGAAGGTGAACAGGCAAGAGGCCTCAGTGAGAAGGAAGTTCCAGAGCAGAAGCTGGCCCCTGCTGGTACCCGGGGTGAAGGTTTAGGAGTAGCAACTGTTTGTAGGTGGCATAGAGGGACCTGAAGTAAGACATGGGTCTGAGTGTTCCAAAGTAGGCATCTTAGGGTACCTGAGAAGTGTGAAGGACAATGATGGCTAGAACAGCTGCCCCCTTCCCCACTTTTCTAAAAGTTCATTAAGTGTTCATACTCACTGTCAGTGTCATCTTTTTTCTCTCAGTCTGTCAAACTCCTGCACCCCCGACACTTTTTGTCATTACCCGTCTCTAAAAATGTCATTGTATGTATTCCTTTTGCACTAGACACGGCCCCATTTCTGCCATGGTCTTTCCTCCGGAAGAATTCACATTCTGGAGAGGTGGCATCGTGTGAACTCAGAAGCTTCAGTCCGGGGTTGGCAAAGGTGTAGAGGAAGCAGAGGGAGCGGGGCTGGTGGGGGGCTGTGCGGAGGGCAGTGCCGGGGGAGAGAGCTGCGCTCCGGCCCTGCGGCTCCCCACCCCACCCCACACCGCCTGGTCCTGCTGAAGCACACGCTTTTCCCTGACACGGCTTCATTGTCTGCCCGTGTTTGGAGTGCCCAGCAGCCCTCTTCTCTGGCTGGTCCCACACACCTCTGGGAAGCCTCCTCTGAGAGCTGCTCCCTACTCCTTGCAGCCCTTGGAACACACTCTGCTCCTCTCGTCCCACTCCTGATAAGGGGCCCCATCTGGCCCTTGGTGACATTTTCCATGCCTAGGTCAATACCTAATGCCTCTTTCCCCTCTTTCTTCCCTTGGAGTTGGCCTGTTTCCAAGAGCTTGAGCTGGTGGTTTGAGCTTTTCCTTCTTTCTCCTAGGAGCTCAAGGCAAGTGGCAGCGGCCAGAAGATGTTGCAGTGGCCGGCCACAAAGTCACCCAAAAAGGAAGACACCGAAACACCCCAAAAGGCAGAGTCAGATGTGCCCCAGTGGTCCAGCCAGTTCTTGAAGAAGAGCCCGATCTCCCCCAGGAGAGGCGGCGCTGACCTCCTGGCGCGATGGCTGAAGCGGGAGAAGGAGGAGGAGCCTGTGGCCAAGCGGCCTCACACCCAGTAGCGCAGGACTTACAGAGGCCAAGGCCAAGGTGTGCTGCGCTGAATACCAAGGTGATGACAGGTTGGGGGGGGGGGGGTGTTGCTTGGAGGAGGTATAGCACAGTGTTAACAGTTGTGGCTTCTTGGGGGAGTGGCTGTCCTGACTGTGACCGGGAACCCCTAGTGGGGGGGTGGGCAGCCTGGGAAAAGGGAGAGGTACCACCATCAACTCAGGATGGGGGGCAGGGGGACCTTGTGCCCACAGCTCTCTCCTGGTAGCCCGGGGACCTTCCCTCAGAGTCTGACCCTGCTGGCAGTTCTCAGCGTGACCTGGTACTGCTTAGCAGAGGCTGTTTTCTGTTTAGCCTTCGGGCTCTTTCAGTGCTTTGGAATTAAGTTCTTAAAACATTGTATTTTTTTCTGAATAAAGTGTTTGATAAACTGTTTACATTTCAGAAAATGCTGCTGGTGGGAGGAACTCTGGATCTCACTGTTTTCTCCTGGCATAGTCCTAGGGAATGGTTTTGTCACAATGTGGGGCACTAGGATTTTTGTGGACAAAACAGCCTTTCCGGAGACAACAAAAAGGCTTGGTGGGGCGCTCTTTATTGAGTCTCTGTTTACTCTTAATACTTGGAAGTTGCCCGAATCTTTTAGCTTAAAACCAGCCAGAGTGCCTGCCAAACACGAGGGGTTGCAGAGGCCGAGACCCCTGCATGGGGAGCGCAGGATCTGGGTGCGAGCCTTGCCCAGATTCGCGGCCTCTGGGTGGAGCAGGGCACGGAGGGTGACACGGGTTTGGGGGCCATCCGCCCCAGCCTGGTCAGCGCCCCCGCGGTTTGTTCTGCAGGCTCGTCCCAGGCACCAGTCACTCTGTAATTAGATGTTTGGGTGGTTGTGACCGTACGCCTCCCCACCCAGATGACTGGGTCCGTGAAGGCACGGACCGCTTTCTGCCCACGTGAACAGGAGGCCTGCAAAGGCGCCTATAATGTAGCTGCGCACTAACTGCGCGCGCAGCCCTCCAGGCTTAACCGGATGCCACGCCTCGAGGGGCGAGGAGCGGGCCGCCCACGGTGGGGGCGCCGAGGCCGAGGGGCCTTCCCAGGGGTCCGGTGACAGCCTCCAGGAGGGCCGCGCCGGGCACGCCCCCTTCCCCCCCCCCCCCCGCCTCCGGGCGTCCGGGAGACGGAACCAGCCAAACGCGGCCCTGGCGCCGGGATGGATGTGGCGCCTCCGCGCACAGGCTGCCACGCGCACGCCGCCGCCGGGCCTATGCAAATCAGGGATCGCAACCTCACCAATCAGAGCGGGGCCCCGGCGCTGTTCCTGCCAATGGGGGCGAGCGGCGCTGGCGGGCGGAATCCCCGCCCCAGACCCTAGGCCTGCAAATTCTTCTTCCGGCGGCGGCGGCGGCGGCGGCGGCGGAGTGGCGGGTGGGGTTTGTAGACCAACCCTAGGCGGAGGGGCGCGTGGCGCTTTTCCGGGGCCTGCAGTTTTCTCTGAGCTCTTTGGCACGGGGTTGTAGTGAGAGATCGTACAGATACAGATATCTTACCACCGGAATGTTGACTGTTAGGACTTTTGTCGTATTTGCTTCAAGTTTAATGAGCGACAAAAGTAAAATTCCCTTTGTTTCTCCTCGCCGTTCCCCACTCTTTTTCAGGGTTGTCAGTTTGGTGGGGTTTTTTACCAGGAAGAATAGAGTATCCTCAGGAGCCTGTGTCCTTTTCATTCAGGTTTTTATACTTTAACATAAATGTGATGTTAAAAGCACATTCTTGTATCAAAACATTGTTTTGTGATATTCAGGTTTACATAAATGGTATCATCTTGGGCATTTCCTTCGGCAGTTTTTTCCCCCTAGCTGACTTATCAGCTTTACTAGGTATTGCCAAGTTGCTCTCCAAATTTTCACTAGCTTCAGGGGCATGTGATTACCATTTTCCCACCTTTTGCCAATACTTACTCCTGCTTGTTAGAGCAGCATAGCATATTGTCCTGCCCTTCTTTTTTCTTTTTAATTTATTCATTTTTTATTTTATTTTTATTTTTGGCTGCGTTGGGTCTCCTTTCGTGGTGTGATCTAGTAGACCAGGACCCCAGCTGTTCTCAGGGCAGGAGGTACAGCTCTTGAATGAGGCCGTCTGGCCTCTCAGCTGGGCTCCCAGCTGGCAGGCCCTCCTCACCCCACCCTACCTGCACGATGACTGGGATTGGCTCCAGGCCTTAGGGACCCTTTCCTGCTCTGAAGTCTTCGAGCAGGCAGAGGGTCCCCTAGACTCTAGATTCTAGTAGACGGGTGTCTCCCCCGCTGCTGTCTGCGGTCCTTCTCGATCCATCTCTTCCTGCAAAGCTTGTGTACGTGAAGCACAGTCCTGCTTTGTATAGAAGCAAGCAGAACAGACGCAGGCAAGGGAGGGCCTTGGCCCACAGCGCACAGCTTGGCATAGGTAAGTTGAGGGCAAATCTGAGGGGCTCCTGGCCTGGGAACGGTGTCTCAAGTTTGGAGAGTTTGGACGAGACCCTGCTTGCTGCCAGGAGAGCCCAGAGGGTAGGTCGGTGGTGGGAACCAGAGAGGGTAATGCGTGGATTCAGACTCTCTCCCTCTTCTCAACCAGAGTGAGGAGCGCTCCGTGATGGGAGGTGTGGAACCTCATTTCTTGAGGAAAGGAGCTTTGGCTCGGGCTGTATGGAAGGGTCCCTAGTACATACAAAACTGACCAAGTCCTTGGCCCTCTCTGAGACTTGGTTTGCCCATCTCTGAATCAGGAGAGTGGGTGCTCACAGTTGAACTCCCAGGATCCCACAGCCACAGGCGCTGGTTGTTGGAGACCGAGAACCTACCTCTTGTCATGGTGTCCCTCATGTGGTGATGGGTGAGGGTCCCCCTTGCGTCCCGGGGCTCCAGGGAAGAGAGGCATGCTGCAGGCTCCGCAGGCAACACTCCCAGTGGGCAGCGGAAGCTAAAGCACTGTTTGGAGGAGCTGGGGCTTCAGTGAAAGGGGTTGGATAATCACACTGAATAACACAAAAAGTTTTATAGGGCAGCCAGGCTGGGGCAGGGCCCCAGTGCCACAACTTTTTGCCCCTGAGGGAGGCAGCCAGAAGAAAGCCAGGAGCTGGGAGAGGCAAGAGGAGGTGAGTGAGAATAGGGAAGCACATATGTGAAGGGTGCACTGTGCAAGGCTCTGGGGTCCCAGGAACAGCCCTGTGGGAGGAGGTGGTCACCCTGGTGCAGGCCCTCCGCAGGGGCAGCCTGGTCTCTGCTGTCACCACTGTGTGGCGTCCTTTGGCTCCGGCTCCATCAGGACACCACCATTCGAAGCTTCTTGTCTCGTGAAGCAGCCAGAACAGCCCACATAGAAGATCAAGCTGAGTGATCGCAAAGGTGGGGACCGAAGGCCACACTGAGTCACACGTGATTTTGCTTGGGCCATACAGTATTTATTTTTAGTTGTGGTAAAATACACAGGACGTAAGATTTACCATCTCAACCATTTTTAAGTGTACAGTTCAGTGGTATTAAATACAATATATTCACATTATTATGCAACCATCACCACCATCCATCCCCAGAACTCTTTTCATCTTGCAAAACTGAAATTCTGATCCCATTAAACACTAACTCTCCATCCCCCGCCAGCCCCTGGCACCCACCGTCCTACTTTCTGTCTCTGTGAAGTTGACTCCTCTAGGGACCTCATATAAGTGGGATCATACAGTACTTGTCCCTTTGTGACTGGCTTATTTCACTGAGCACGCTGTCTTCCAGGTTCATCTGTGTTGTCTCAAGTGTCAGAACTTTCTTTTAAGACTGAATAATGTTCCATTGTGTGTAGAGACCACACTTTGTTCATCCATCATCCACTGATGGACACCTGGGTTGCTTCCACCTTTTGGCTGTTGTGAATAGCGTTGCTATGAACATGGGTGTGCGAATCTCTCTTTGAGTCACTGTTTTCAGTGCTTTTGGGTGTGTCCCCAGAAGTAAAATTGCTGGATCAATTCTACGTTTGACTGAGGAACCTCCATACCGTTTTCCAACAGCTGCAACATCTTACATTCCCACCAACAGGGCCCAAAGTTCCAATTTCTCCACATCCTCACCAACACTTGTTTTTTTTTTTTTTAATGGTAGCCATCCTAATGGTTGTGAGGTGGGGTATTTCTTTTTTTAAGCCCACATTTTAAAAGTGGGAGGTTTCACAAAAAGGTTTATAGTTTCCACATAAAATATTCTCAGGAGGGACTTCCTGGGTGGCGCAGTGGTTAAGAATCCGCCTGCCAATGCAGGGGACACGGGTTCAAGCCCTGGTCCAGGAAGATCCTACATGCCGCGGAGCAACTAAGCCCGTGTGCCACAACTACTGAGCCTGCGCTCTAGAGCCCTTGAGCCACAACTGCTGAGCCTGCACGCCACAACTACTGAAGCCTGCACACTTAGAGCCCGTGCTCTGCAACAAGAGAAGCCACCATAATGAGAAGCCCGCGCACGGCAACAAGACCCAACACAGCCAAAAGAAAGAAATAATTTAAAAAAATTCTGAGGAGGTGGCTCTGATGACTGAGCCCTGTGTGGGACCACTGCCGACCGGGGCACCCTCCAGCCAGGCCTCCCTGGATGGCCCACGCCCCTCCATGCCTTGGGAGGGGAAATCAGAAACTTTCAGGAGGTGCTCTTAATAGGTCTGAGAAGGTGGGAAGCTCTGTCCACATTCTGCTGCATTGCTGCCTGGAGACCATCAGCAGGACTGGGTGGTCACTGCCCCTCTTCAGGGGGGGTCTGCGTCCTCCAGTTGGGCAGGCTGTCCTGCCCGGCCTGGGGCCTGTGCACCTCTGTGTCTGAGACCCTGGTGCAGTTCCCACGCACCCATTCTGTAGTGGGGAACCATGATGGCTTCGTACTGTGTCAGTTTGGCTGCACTGCACTACCTCTCCCAGAGCGCCCTCGCTTCTAGGTTTCCCGGTAGGGTGGGCCACAGGCAGATTCTCGCCAGATTTGGAAGGAAGCAACCATTTTGGTCGGTGAGCTGCTGATTTACCTCCTTGTTGGGAAGTGGCACCTGGGCCTGCAATTACTCTACTTTCCCTGGACTCTCCTTCAGTTTTTCTGACTACTGGGCCAGGTGTGGACATGTTGAGCTCTGGATGAAAGGTCTCAGCTTCTGCAGGATACCCTCATCGCCAAGGTCAGAGGCAACATGGACGTGGGTTTCAGTCCTGTGCTCAGTGCCAGGCCCTGCCCTGGCAGAGGACAGCTTTAGCTGGGTTGGTCCCCAGCAGTTGAATGGGTGGAGACCCCATCCTTTGGGTCGCTCAGGCTGCTCGACCTGGAAAGGGGCCTTTGCAGTGTGTGCAGAGCTGTCCGGGGCCCAGGGAGAAGTAGGACCCAGGAGCGCAGAGGGTAGACCCGCGATCCTGAGGAGATTCAAGGGAGGCAGGGTCCCAGCCCTGCGAGAGGAAGGAGGTGGCTTCACAGGAGGAGAGGGCGCTACCCCAGGGGTGCGAGAGACCAAAACCTGAGACCCTGGCCAGGGGTAGTGTGTTCAGACCGCCCTGGTCAGCAGCTGAGTGAGTAAGAGAAATCTTTTTTGGCTCTGTTTACAGGTGAGGGCACTGAGGCTTGGAGAAAACAGTCTTGCCCCAGAGAAAAGACCATGGTGGACCCAGGCTCAGAACCCTGACCTCATCCTCTGCGGGCCCCCCACCCAAGTCCCCTCCATCAGTGGGTGTGGGCTGTTGCTGTGCCCTATCTTACAGACAAGAAAACCACCTAGTCCTTTGTCTCCTTTGCTGCACAATGGATACCTCCTCCAGGGCCTCACAGTGTCACGTGCCTTCAGTGTTCACCTGGAATTGAGGCCCCTTGAAGCCAAATCCAAGAGACACAGTAAGTAAATGGGCTCCCCCGCTCTGTTCAGGAGCTGAGTGTGGTGTCAGGGCAGAAAATACACCTTCAGCACCAGTCAGGTGAGTGTTGGAACACCTCCCTCGCTGGGCTGTCTTGAGGCTGAGGTCTCTACCCTTCCTTAGAGTGCCTGGCACACGCCGAGTGTTCATTCAACTTCAGGATGTGGGACCCGCCTACAGAGATGCAGCTCGGCTGAAGGGTCTGAGTGAGCAAGATGGGAAGGTGGGGGACCTGTGGGTGGAGGACAGTGGGACCCTAGGAGAGTGGTTTTGAGGAAGACCAATTTGAATAGATGACAAGGTCCAGGATGTGGGCATGGGAGGATAAAGTGAGTTAAAGGAATGAGAGACCAGATTGCAAGTGACGTAAACCCAATTTCAACTAGGTTATGTGAAAAGCATCAGCTCACAGAATAGCCAGGTCTATGTAGCTTCAGACATGGCTGGATCCAGACGCTGCATTAATGTCCTTAGTTCTTGGCTCCACCTTTATGTCTTGGCTCTTTTTTCAGGTGGGTTTTCCCTATGTGTTGACAAAGATGGCCACTGGCAGCTCTGGCCCCAGTGTCCCTAACCTTAGTGATCCTGGGTGAGAGAGCACCTCTTTCTCACTAGTTCCAGGAAGTCTCAGGATTGACTCATTGAACTCACTGGGGTCAAGAACCAGTTTCTCCAATCACTGTGGCCAAGGAACAGACTAAACGCTCAACAGCCAGGTCTTTGGTCGCGTGACCATCCCTGGGACTGGAAGAGTCAGACCCCCCAGAGCCATGTGGCCTGAGAGTAGGGGAGCGGTTTGTCCCCAGAAGAAAATTAAAGTGCTTTTTATTATCAGAAGGATGAGAGATGCTACCTGGAGAAGATAGGCCTTGGCGTGGACAACAAGCCAGAGGCTAAGTCTTCAAAGAATGGAGGGGGGCGGTGGTGACAAGAGAAGGGTGTGGGCTGCAGCATCAGAGCCAGAGGCTGCTGGGAGAGCCAGGTGGTGTGAGCAGTGAAGGGCGGATTTCAGTGGGAAACCTGGAAGGACAGCGTGGAATAAGGCCGACCTGAAGGGCACTTCGGGGCCTTGGAGCTCACGGGATGTCTTCAAAGGATAGAGAGTCAGCAGGGGTGGAGCTTTGGGCAGGGAGGACTCTGGGAAGGGCAGGTGGCTCAGTGTGAAGGGTTGGGCAGGAAGGAGCAGCGTCCACGTGCCCAGGTCTCTGCAGCCCTTCCCAACCCTCTCTGAACCCCAGGGCAACCTAGGAGAGGGTCAGAAACCCAAGCCCCAGGCCCCAGCCTCAGATGGTGACTTGGACAACTGGGGTGAGCCCAGGTGGCATCTGGGCTTGGGTTTCTGCTTTAGGGAAAGAGGGTGTGGGGTGGGAGGGCTCCCGTTTAGCTGGTCAGGAGCACCATCCCCCAGAACCCTGGGGAGGCTGCGGCCTCTCACTGCTGCTAGCTGCTGGTGGCCTATTGGTTGGCTCTGCAGGCAGCTTGGGACCGGCCAAGGCTGGCACGGTGGTGCTGCAGCAGGGCACTGGGCACACTGCCCCAAAATCAAAACTGCAAACTAGATGAAGTTGTTACTGATCAGTAAGTGGCCAGGACATGGGCTGGCAAGGTGGGTGGAGTTCCCAGGAATTGAAAACAGTCTTTGCCCTAATCCCAGCCAGATCAGGGCCCCATCTGGCTCCCAAGTGTCTCTCTCCGAGCTTCTGCCTTGAGGGCAATGATGTGGTCCCCTGTGACTTATCTCCCTTCTCCCACACTGGAAGCTTGGGCAGGGCAGGCACCTGTGCTGGTTTGGCCCGCTTCTGTGTCCCCTGGGCCCAGGCCAGGGCAGGGCAATCACACACTGGCAGCTGGCCTTGCCGTTCCCTGCGGCAGGAAACAGTGGGGAGAGCCTGCAGCTGGGGGGAAAGAGACTTGAAGTGGGACTGGGTGGCCACTTGCCCAATGTGGGAAGGGTCTGCCCTGTTACCCAGCCTGTGTGCCAGAGGAGGGTAGTGGCTGCCAGGCCATGGTCAGGGTCACTTGCTGGCCAGGGCCTCTTCTCCACCGGAGATCCCCTGAAGCTCTCTCACCTACTTGCTCAGCCTGGTCTGTGCACATGCACTGTCCTAGAATGTTGTCTGGCTTTCCACTGCTCCAGGGCTCTCCCTGTTTTGCAGGGTTGTCCTTTCATACGAGCATCTGTCAGAATAGGCCTCAAGTCTAGTGCCCAACTACAAGCACAACTATTCCATATGATGGACACAAACTGTGTGGGAGGGTGTCCCAGGGTTGAGGGTCATTCCTGCCAATCTGTCCGTAACCCTCTGGGTCCCGTGTGCACTCCAGATTAACTTACAAGCGCCGGGAGGGTCAGAGCCTTACTCAGACCCCACCTCAGTTAGTGGGGAGTGAACCAAAACCCGGCTCCACTGTCCCTGTCACAGTAACACGAAGCCTCACTGAATTCGGAGTCAGTAAGCTCTGTGAAGGCCCGGCGTGCGGTGACCTTGTGAGACCTGAGGGTCTCTAACCCGCAGACCCCGCAAAGCCCCCGCTCCCCCACCCCCCAGAAGGTGGACCCAACTGCCCATCTACCAAGGTAAACTCCGCACCTCCTTCGGGGACCAACCGGCCCCCGCTCCTGCCGGGCTCCGGACCTGCACCTCTAACGGATCCGGGGTGCTGGGGACCCGCCCCCCATCCAGCCCAAGCCCCGAGGCGGCGACGCCGCCCAACCCTCCTCCACTCGGAAGAAAACAAGAGCGGTTCAAAGGTTTAAACAATTTATTGTGCCCCAAAAAAGGCGACGAGAAAAAGGAGCGCCGCGCGGCCCCGCGCCCCGCGCGATTGCTCGGCGCGCGCCCGGAAACAGGGTGGGCGGGGGCGGGAAGGACTGAGCGGCCGTCGCGTCCTCGCGCGCAGGCGCGGCGCGGCCTTCGGGGCCCAGTAACCAAGGCGACACCCGTTGCCAAGGGCGAGAGCCAATAGGAGCATCGCCAGGGCCGTTTCAAAAATCTAAAGCAAACAAAAAAAAACGCTCCCACGCGGGGGATGGGCAGGCCGGCGCGGGCCCGGGTCCCCTGAAGTCGGAGCGCGCACGGCGGCCCGGGCCGATGCCCCGCGCAAAACCTACGTGCAGTCGGGGTGGAAAAGGGGGCGCCGGGGCCCCGCGTTCACTTGCGGCCCTTGGGCACTTTGGGCACGCTGGGCTTGGCCGCCTTCTTCACCTTCTTGCCGCCCGCGGCTGCCGCCTTCTTGGCCTTGCTGCCTTTGTCCTTCTTGGAGGCGGCACCCTTCTTGTGCGAGCGCTTCTCGGGCTGCGGGCCCTTGGCGGGCTTCTTGTCCGCGCGCCGCGCAGGGGCCGCGCTCGGAGCCGCCTTCTTGGCCTTGTGCGCAGCAGGCGCCGGGGCGGAGGCGGGCGCCGGGGCTCCGCGCCGCTCCCCGCCGCCCTCCAGCTTCTTGCGGTTGAGCTTGAAGGAGCCGTTGGCGCCGGTGCCCTTCACCTGCAGCAGCGTATCGTTCTGCACCAGCGCCTTGATGGAGTACTTGAGGTAGGTGCGCCCGTTTTGCTGGTCGAACCATGCCACCTTCTTGGCCTCCGCGTAGATCTTGGCCAGCGACGAGCCGTTGCGCTCACCCAGTCGGCGGATGGTCTCCACCACCAGCTGGCTGTATTTTCCTGGTTGGTTCTTCTTCTTGCTGTTTTTCCTTTTTTTGGAAGGGGACAGTGAGGCCGAGCCGCCGGCCTTGGCCGCCTTCTTGGCCGCCCCCTCGGCGGTCGTCAGCGGCAGGGCCTCCTCCAGCTCCACAGACATGGTGGCGAGCGGATTGGTGGCGGGCGGGGCGCGGAAGCCCGGGGGCCGCGCCGGGAAGAGAAAGGCGAGGGGCCGCGGGGGCGCCGGGGGGCTGGGGGCGCGCGGCGGCTCCAGGCGGGAGCGGCCGCGGCCGTGCCTGGGGCCGGGCGGCAGGGCTGGGGTGGGGGCCGGGCCGGCCGGAGCGGGGGTCCCGAGCCGGGGCCGGCGCGGGGGCGGTCGGAGCGCAGGGGTTCGGCACGAGGTAGCCGGAGCGGGGACCGTCTCGGAGCGGATTTAGTCGGCCTTGCGAGCGTCGCCGCCTCCCCCAGAGCTCGCTGGGCGTGCGCGCTGGGCTCTGGCGAGGAGGGCGCCCCGCTCCGCTTTTATGGCTCTACGGCGGACCACGTTGAGAACAACAACAGCCTGGTCCGGGGCCAGCGCCAACTTGTGCTTCTTGGAGCCCCTTCCCCGGCCGCTGGCTTCCCAGACCGCGCCTCCCCGGCGCCGCCGCGCCCGCCGCCGTGCGCCCCGGACAGGGCCCGAGCCTGCGGCGCGGCAGAGAGGCGGCCCGCGCCCAGGGAGGGCTCGGCAGAGGGGAACGGAGGGGCGCACCCTAGGCTGCGGGAGCGCGAGAGGAGGGGGGCACCCTGTTTAGGGTCGAATAGCGCGGGCCCCCGGGGAGGCCCCGCGGCCCGGAGCTCGGCGGCAGTCCGCCAAGAGTGGTCCACAGGCCCCCAAGCCCAGACCGCGTCCGTGGGGGCCCGGGCCTGCCCGCTGGACGCGCTTTAATTTGTCCGAACTAACACAGGGCACGCCCTCACGCGGTCGGCTAGGGCAGTGTGGAGGGAGCCGGGACGGCTTCGAGGGGGGTCTCCGCCAGAGTGCAAGGGGAGAGCGGATGCTGGCGCCCTCCCCTGCGCGCCCGGTGTCTCCTTACGCCTCGGGGGCCTGGGCAGGACGCGGGAGGCGGCGGAGAAGAGCGCAGGTGCTTCTCTGGGGACATTTCCTAGCCGCCGTCCCCCCCCCGCCCCCGCCGCAGATGCTACAAGTGCCCCATTTTGTGGTGGGTGAAGCAGCCTCCACCATTCCCCCCAAAGCCAAATGGCGGCTCCGGCGGGAGAGAGGGGAAGGCCGCGGACCCCGGACAGTTTCCCGGAGAGGATGGGGGAGGGGAGTTGCTCCTCGTTCCGGGCCACACCCCTCCCCCTCCCGTGTGGGGAGCGCAGTTGAGAGCGGGGGCTCCCTCTCCGGGTACCACGCGGAGGCTTGTGCAAATCTGGTGGCCCTGCCGCTGGGTCCAGTATTGGAGGTGCGGAGGAGGCGCTGGACAATCTTTCTCGAAGCCGAAGGAGCCCCCGCTTGGGGAGCTGAGGCCACGGGGAGACGCTCCGGGAGGAGGGCGGATCCCTTTGGGGTGAGTGATTTAGGCCCAGATCCTGCGGCCGTGGCCACGGCCACGGCAGGATAAACAGTTCCCTGAGGCGCGAGCATGGAGGAGAGGGGGTGGGACGGGGGGGGGTGGACTGGAGCTCCAGGGGTGAGGAGAGCTGCAGGCCGTGAAAGCCAAAAAAGCGGGGTGCGTTTCGAGCCTTCTGACCGAGCAGGCCCCCTGAGCGGTCTGTGCTTCCCCCGTCACAGCGCTTGTCCGGCCCCCATTTGCTTTCCGACAAGCTGGGGAATAAGCCCCAGGGGAGAAGGAAATTGAGGCTGGTGGGGTGTTTGCGGGGGTCAGCGGCTTGAGCCACAAAAGGGGGCAGAGAGTACATCCCGTAGGAGAGGGAAGATGGATCTCAGCCCGGGCTCCTGCAGAGGCCAAGCCCCTCTCCCAGGGAGGAGGGCCGCTTAGCGAGCCCAGCCCAGGTGACGAAAGACCATCCGAAATTCTTAACGGGGGTGAGGTGGGGGGACACACGGGTCTGTGAGAGCTGAGCCCTGGGAGGAATGGGGAACAGTGGCAAGGAGCTTGCAGATACTGATGGCTTGAGCAAAGACCTCGGGTTCCGAAGACGCAGGGTGTGTGCAGGGTGAGAAGCAGCGAGGTGTAGACTCCGTGCCCCCGAGGGGTCTGCCTGGGAGCAGAAGCCCCGGGAGTGAGCAGAGGGTGCGTGTGCTGGGGGTGGGCGTGGCGGCCCTCCCGGGAGGACCAGGGCGCATTGAGGTGGAGTGGGGGCAGGGGCGCCCACGAGAGAGCTGGCCCAGGGCACCCGGGTGACTGGCACGAGGGGCTCCAGCTTGGGTCTCTGAAAGGTCAGAGGGAGAGCAGAGGGTGGTAGCCCCGAAGGACCCCCGACTGAAACCTGCCCAGCCGTCGCCGTGGAGGGGGGGCAGGTCGCTGGAAATGTGAATCTGGAGCTGGTTGCAGCAGCAGGCGGGGTGAGGGCTGTCTCCGGGGGTCATCAGAGGGGAAGGAAGGACGTGGGGTGGCCGGAGAGGGAGGCTGCCCACTGGAGACAGAGGAGGAGCGGTGAGAGAGGAAGGGAGGGCCCGGCGTGGCTGCTGTCCTGGAAGCCGAGGAGGAGAGTTTCCAGGAGGAAGGGCCGGTCTGTCCGGTGCAGCTCCCTCAGGAAGCTGCTTGACCCTCAGAGCCGGCTTCTGAGACCCGCTGCCTGGACCCTGCCTGTTTCGTCTGGTGTTTTACTAAGTCCTAAATTAGTTCCAGGATTTAAAAATCAGGCGATTTCAGTAAAAATGCAGTCCAGATTTCAGATTTCCCTTTAAAAAAATCTCAAGATTTGACCGGGGTGGGTTGTGGGGAGTGGGCATAGGGTGCAGGGCCTGAGTAACCGTTCAGTGAGGGGTGCTGGGAGGCCCTCTTGCCCTGGGGGAGGCCTGGCCGTACCGGGAGGAGAGAAGGAATCAAAGCAGGGAATGGGACACACGCAGGCAGGGCAGTCCACAGGGAGGACACAGCAGACACGGCTCAAGAGTCCACACCGGCCCTGGTGGGCTCCTTGGCCTGCCCAGAGGGGGTTGCTGCCTGGGGCCCAGGACTCAGGAAGACTAATTCTAGGCTTTGGGAGTGGGCAGGGAGGTTATTTCCTCCCAGTGACCTCATTATACAGGTGAGGACACTGAGGCCTGGGTGGCAGTGAGTAGCTTTATCCAGTTCTCCAGGACTCTAGGCCTTCGGGGATGCCTCTTGAACCGAACGCTCCTGGGTAGCCACTGCCATCCTTCTAAGGACGTCACAGGTGGGGAGGGCCTCACGTGGCCAATGGGAAAATGCCAAAATACGGGAAAAGGAGCACCTGGAATTGGCCAGGGCCTGGCGGAGAGGGCCACCCCTTCCCCAGGGCCGGGGGTGCCTATTCTGGGCGGGTCCACTCTCCCTAGGCAGGCTTCTCCCATACTGGGGCTCCAAACACCATCCATACATTGGTGACGCCCATTTCTGTCTCTCTCCCGAGTAACAGACGGCCACGAACTGCCCGCCGCTCCCCCTGGGATGTCTAAAATGTGTCTCTTCTGTGTCATCGCTGAAACAAAAACTCCCCATTTTCTCTTGCAATCCTGCTCCTCCCCAAACTCGCAGAAAGCAGGGGCCCCTCCTCATCTCTTCTCCCCTCTCCCCTCTCCGCCAACCCGTAGGTGCCCGTGTGCACTCCTCCCCCAGCCGCCGCGCTTGCCGCCCTCCCTCTCCAGGCTTTTTGTTCCTCCCACACACCAGGGGCTCCCACCTTGGGGCCTTCGCACCTGCTGTGTGCCAGCTCCTTTCACCCAGAACCCATTCGGTGCAGCCTCCAGGCCAGCCGGGCCAAGACGCTTCTCTGGGATTCCTGTCTCGTTACCCTGCTTTATTTTCTTCATAGCACTTATGATCATCTGACCCTGTTTTGCCTATTTCTGGGGGGGCTCCGAGAGCGTAGCTGGGTCTCCCTTGCTCCTTGCCGGCCCCCAGCCCCGGGCACACCCTGCTTGGCAACGCAGCAGCAGGAAGGTGGACTCTGGGAGTCAGGAGCTCCCCTCCCCCAAACTCCCTGTGTGACCCACCTGTCTGGGCTCCTGGCGGGCTCAGTGTTGCCATCTGTATAAGGGGTACACGCACAAAAGGGCAAACAGAGGCACCTCCACCTCGGAGTGTTTCTGACAGCCTGGGCAGGGGCCCTGGGCGGGGAGGCCCAGAAGGCTGTGGAGTCGCCAGCCTGCTGTAGGAAAGGCCCAGTCGGCTCTGGCTAGGCTGCTGGGGTAACAGTTAAGAGGCCAAAGGGTCTGTCTCCCCAGAAGGTGTTTTAAACTGAGAGGTTGGCTCCAGCCTTAGCCTGGGCTGGACCCAGTTTGGGGTTTGAAATGTAAATAAGAGGCATTAAGTGCTTTTCAGTATTTAACGGGAGACAAAGGGGAATTCACTAGAAGAGACTGTGGGGAGGTTGCCTTTAAGATGCAAATGTGTATTGTGAAGCCCTGAATGGGGACGTGGTGAAGGCCTCTGGCCCCTCACCCCCAGGGCCGGCGTTGGGGCGGGGGCGGGACCGCCAGGCGGGAGGCTGAGATCAAAGGAGCGGACAAGTAGATGCTGACGCTTAGAGGAGGTGGAACGGGGGACTGAGCTGCCACCGCGTCCTGTCGTGTCCCCGGGGCCCCGGCTGCCCACCACCTCTGCTTCCCTGCAGGGTCCCCTGCTGCAGACGCCCCCAAGGTGCTGCTGTCCTTAACGTGCGGGTTGTCAAGAAGGGACTTAGGTGCCACTCAGTGTGGAAGGAGCCAGACCTCGGCGGGACCCGCCACCGCCTCGCGCTGTGTGTCAGGGTCAGAGCGAGGGAGGCCCCCCCTCTGGGGGACTGAGGACCGTGGGTGCTGAGTAAGGACCCCAACCTAGAGACGGGCCTGCAGTGGTGATCAGAGGCGCGGCGTGCAGACTGGAGCCCGTACCCTGGGACGTGAACAGTGGCTCGGCTCCAGGAGGGGTCCTTCCACCTCCCGCTTCCGCTTCTGCCCGAGCTGGGGACCTTCTCCAGGACTTTGACTTTTCTTTTCTTTCCTTTCTTTAAGTGCTGGGTAGTTTTTTCTTGGGGAAGTTGTGTGTGGTATAAAACCCAACGGGAGTAGAAGGATGTGAAGTGAGAACAAAGCCCCCGCCCTTGGCCCCAGCTCGCGAGCTGTGCGCGCACAGGGCTGCGTGTCGCTGACTCTGGACACCGGGTCTGCGTCCAGGTGGCCTGTCCTGAACGGCTGCAGCGCCAGCCGTCTGGTCGTGTCCTCCTGCGGGGCAGGCGGGGCTGTTACTAAGGTGTTTCCGTGACTGTCCTTTGTTCACGAGCCCAGAACTCGCCGCCAGATTCACTGTTATAAATCGAGTTAAGCCTTGCTGCCCCGCGACCGTGCAGCCCTCCGAGCGCCCCCTCCTCCCCGCACCCGCGTCCCCTATGAACGCCCATCCTGGCTTCTGTGACTCCACCCAGCCTGGCCTGTGTGTGTCCCCACCTCCCCGCCCCATTTCAGGCACCGCCATCCCCCCGCCCCCATGACCTGGCCGCCTCCTCTGGGCTTCCCGACCCCCCATCTCTTCTGGGCCGCGGCCACCAGCCTTTGGGGGCGCGAAGGGACGTGGCATCCTGCCCCCCTCACAGCCTGGCTCTGCCCTGCCCACCTTCCCCTGCCCTCCCTCCTTTCGGCCTCGGCCCACCCAGCCCAGCCTCCCCAGGGGCCTCCCCTGCAGGGGTCTCTGCCTGGCTGGGTCAGGCCTGGGAGGAGCAGTGGAATTGGGTGGCGTTTGGGCCCTTGTTTCAAGGACAGGGGAGCCGGCGACTCTCCTGGCCCAGGAGACGTGGGCTCCCGGCCCCCCTGTCTGCGGGGCAGGGGTCTCCTGGGACCCAGGCTGCCCGCTCCAGTGCCCCCGGGGAGGGAGCCGGCCCAGTGGGCGAGGCCAGACTTGTCTTCCAGCCTTGGGCTGTGGTAGAGCTTGACATCTCTTCTCCAGAAGGTCCGGGGTTTGAGGCCCGAGGAGCCCGAGCGGGTTTGGAATGGAGAGACCATTTGGGGAGGGCCCCGGCGACCAGGACAAAACCCGACAAAGAGACAAACTATCTTCCAGCGTCGCCCCGCGGGGCAGAGGCGCCGACAAGGGAATCTTGGCTTTATCTCCTTTCTTACAAGCAGCCTCAGCTGTGGAGACGCTTCCGCGGGGGCCGGGGCGGGGGGACCCGCAAAGTCCTACAGGGGGCGAGAGCAGCCTGGGCCCAGGCGCCGGGCATCCACTCATCCCGTGCGGCCGGGGCTGCGTTTCTGCCTGCGGTGGAAAACCGGGACCCAGGAGAGACGGGGTAAGGTCCCCGGGGACCCCTGGCCAGGAAGACATGGCAGAGCGTTTGCTGTTTACCTCATTTCAAGGCGCCCCCCCCCACTTTCTAGCACTTGGTCTTACACCACCTATTGCTTTCTCATGCCTGCCGCCCCCAGGAGAGCAGGGACCCGGTCAACCCATGCTGCACGAGGCCTGGCACGTAGTAGGTCCTCAACAGATATTCGTTGAATGAATGAGATGGGAGTCAAACCCTGGCGGGCCTCCCGTCGCAGTGCGAGTCTGCGCGGTTCCAGGGCCGAGCCGAGAGCCCGCGGGGCCTGCGAGGCTCACAGACGCTCATGTCAGTGTGACTGGCAATGCGGACACCCTCTCCTGGTCAAGAACAATTCACAGCTGCCCGGAGAGGCTGGGACTCTGCTTCCTGACTGCCGTTGTCCGGGGCGGCTGCCACCCACCAGCCCGGGCCCCCGACCTCCCCGCTCAGGACCCTCCAGGGCTCCCCGACCGTCCTGCAGCACTCGGACCTGCTGACCTCTTCAGACTTTACGTCCTGGCGCCCCTGCCGTCCCCGCAGCCTCCCGCCCAGAGCCCACTTCCCACCCCTGGTTTGATTTCCGTCGGCTCCTTCAGTCCTGTCATCCTGATTCCTTTTCTCAGAAGTTTTCTGTAGCTAAAGTATCTTTTATTTTAGCATCTGTCCCCCACCCCCAAGACCTTGTCTGTCTTGTGTAGCATTGAATGATGAGAATCTAGAAAGGAATCTAACTCCAAACTCAGGAGTTAGGTCCGTCAGGACCCAGAATTATATTTGTGAAAGGGGGAAACAAAAGCCACCAAACCAACACCTAGTCTAGAGCTTGACATAAACGGCTCTCCAGAAATGAGTTCCCTTACTTTATTTCCCTCTAATCAGATCTTAATGCTTGAATGCTTCGGGACCGTCGATGGATCCAGTGGGAAGGACCCTCAGACCCTGTCTTGTCGTCCTGTCTGCCCTGTCCCCACCTTCCATGAAGAAGCTGAGGTCCAAAGAGGCCGGGCTCACACGGTGCCATGGGATTGCGCTCCCAGCCTGACTCCCAGTGCAGTGCTCCTGCCCTTTCTGACCCTTCACCTGTCCAGTCAGCCAGGGGCGGGGAGGGACGGCAAGGCCAAGGCTAGGTCCCAGGCTGAGGACAGGTGTTCGCCAAGCTCCAGCCTTGTCTGGGTGCAGAAGTCTTTCCATCTGGGCCGGGCCCCGGAGCCAGGGCACGGCGGAAAGGCAGCCGGAGGAGGCCCAAGCGCTCTTCAGGCAGCTAAGCTCACTGTGGACCTGCCTTTTAGGCACCATCTGCCCCAGAAGACTGAGAAAGCCTCGGAGTGGATCTCCCTGTTGCCAGATCTTCACAGAGGCCCAGGTTTTCTCAAAGCCCCCATTGGACCCTGTCAGGTCCTGCCCACCCCTCAGACACGCGGGCGGCTTCCCGTCACTCTTAAAACACAAGACGCCTGATGCGGTTTGCCTTCCTGCCCTGCCCTGGACAGCAGGCCAGCCCACGCGGTGTCTTTGCTCTGCTGTCCTGTCCTCCGTGGACTCTCAGGCCCTGTTCCCTCTTGCCAGTCAGGTGAATAACACTTCAGGGAAGCCTTCCCTAAACACCCCGTCTGAAGTTGGGCCACCACCACCCCCCCACCGCAATCTTTCACCATCACTTTGACAAGTTTTTCTTTAAAGCACTTACCACTACTAGAGCTTTTGCATTTATAGCCTAGTCTCTCCTCCCCACCTGGAGTCAGCTTGTCTGGTGTGTGGGTCACCGAATTCTCCGTACTTAGCATACAGTAGATGCTCAATAAACATTTGTTTGAGTAAGTGACAGAGAAAGGGCCCTCACAGGGAGTACAGAGATTCGGCCCAAGGTATTAAGCTGCGCGTCTGGAGAGCCTGGGGGTTAGGGCCAAGATAGCACCTTCCCCTGCCCTCCCCGAGCCCCTCGGCCTTCGACGAGTGAGCAGTTGGCTCCAGTGGAGGAACTAGTATTTCAAACGGGAGACAGGTTGGGGCCTTGGGGCAGCCTTCTGTGTGGGGAGCGGGGACAGTTCTTGGGAAGGACAGTCTTCACCCTTAGGGTGAGTAACGACCACGGCCGGGGTCAGTCGCTGTGGAGGGGACTGAACGGAAAGGGTCCCCGGGATGCACGGGAAGGATGCTTATCTCTGTGTCACGGGGAGCGGGGGCCGGCACCCAGCCTCTGCGTCTTCGGCCGCCCGAGTCCCCTCCGGGCTTCAGGGGCGCACCGCGTGGTCTCACCCGCGTCCCCGGCCCTTCCGTGCCCGCCTCCCTCCCGCCCCGCCGGTGCGGCTAGACTGCCGGGCGGGTAACTGCGCTCGCCGGCGGCGGGCGTTCGGCGCGCGCCCCACCCCGTCTCCATGGAGACCACGCGCCCGCCTCCCAACAGCCCAACGGCTGCGCGGCTTCGGGGACCAGATGCGCGGATCCTAAAGCCCGGAGACGCATGTCAACACGCGGACCCCCAGACCCCCTTCTTGACAGGCCCAGGGAGGGGCGGGGGGGTGTCTCTCGTTTAACAAAGGGTCGATCCTGGGACAGGTTTGGGAAGAGGAATTGACCCAAAGCCTGGAGAGCTTGGACCCTTGGGTACTGTTGCTGGTCCAGGACCTGCAGTGGAGCTTTCCTGCCACAGGTCCTCCTGAGGCCTTGCTAAAGTTTCCCTGGGGTGGCGCCGAGGCCAGACCCCAGGACTTCGTCCCCTGGGCACAGATCCCTCTGGTCACTCCCCACGGGGCTGCACTGGAGGAGGCTCTGAGATGAGGTTCTGTGAAGGACGCTACAAGGCTCCCCCCGACGCCGCCGGGCAGCCACCAGGGAAGGTGTCCCGCTGTGGGGACCGCTTGCCCCCGTAGATCCCAGCCAGGCTATGGCAGAAGCTCTGCAAAGCTGACCTTGGTCTTTGACCTCTGCCTGGTAAGCTCAGAGAATAGCCCAGGCCACATCTACGCCCACCAAGGAGACCAACTGCTGGTTTCCTCCCAAGACCACCACCCTGCACAGATATATATGTATGTATGTATATGTATATATATATATATATATTCGGGTAGGTAGGTATGTATGTATGTATGTATGTATGTATGTATATATGTATGTAGGTACGTGGGCCTCTCACTGTTGTGGTCTCTCCCCTTGCGGAGCACAGGCTCCGGACGCGTAGGCTCAGCGGCCATGGCTCACGGACCCAGCCGCTCCGCGGCATGTGGGATCTTCCCGGACCGGGGCACGAACCCGTGTCCCCTGAATCGGCAGGCGGACTCTCAACCACTGCGCCACCGGGGAAGCCCTGCACAGATTTTTAGATGTCCACAGCCCCAGTAGAGGACTGGCTAACCTGAAAGCCGACTTCTCCCGGGATATGGCAAAGTGACAGCTGGTGCACACCTGACCTGCCACTGCACTAATCACTAGAGCTGGCTTCCAGAGTGACCTTTTAACTTGTCCTCACTGGCCACTCCTGATGCTGCCTTCAAGGCCTGTACAGTCGGCACCTGCTGGCCTTTGTATGTCAGGAATCCACGCCACCAGCCCCTGTGGTGACACCGAACACGGGACCAGAGCTTCGCAGATTGGCCTGATGGTAAACCACCAGAGATCCGTCCTCATATGGAACCACCACACTGCACAGCTCTGTGCCTTTCATGTCCACCTGTCTGGGATGCTTTTCTATTCAAATTTTGTCCCAGGAAACAAAAAAACAAAAGTCCAAACCAAAACAGAAGACAAAAGCATTAATTTTATCTGTCCCGGGGTTCACAGACTTACAGGCCTACCTGGCCAGGTAGAAAATATCAATGAATGAGATGGTTTGCGAGGGACTGGTGACCTGGGGGGCACGGTGGGCCCATAAGGGGGCAATGAGCCCAGCCCCCACTGCTATGCCAGGTAGAAGGCAGGCCCCGGGCTGCAGAATACTCTGAAGAGAAGTGGCAAAACGATATTTTTTAGTATATAATTTCTTGTTTTGTTCTTTAAACATTATTCAAAATTCAGATTAAAGGACTTCCCTGGTGGCACAGTGGTTAAGAATCCGCCTGCCAATGCAAGGGACATGGGTTCGAGCCCTGGCCCAGGAAGATCCCACATGCCATGGAGCGGCTGGGCCCATGAGCCATGGCCGCTGAGCCTGTGCGTCTGAAGCCTGTGCTCCGCAGCGGGAGAGGCCACAACAGTGAGAGGCCCACGTACTGCCAAAAAAAAAAAAAAAAAAAATTTAGATTAAAGAAAAAATTGTAAGAAGTAAAACAAGGCACGTCTGCAGCTCAGAGTTGGCCTGCCTGGCTTGCTAGCCTGGACTTCAGTGCAGATTCAGCCCTGTCTGCCCGTGATCTTATGAAAACTCCACTTAAGCCTGCTGTGTGCAGACCCCCTGGACACTCTTCTTTGCATGTGCCTGAGCCCCAGAGATCCCTCCGTGTTACTGGCCGGGTGGGGGCTCCTCAGGGGGGGGACCCTGCCTGGCCCAGCTACCTCACCTGCTTCTCCCTGAGGAGCAAGGGCTGCCCGAAGATTCTTTACCAAACTGATCCTGCAACCAGTCTAGAAGGAGATGGAGAGGGAGGTGGAGGTCTCTGGGCCTCTCAGCACCAGGTGCCATGCCAGCCACAGGGTGCACTCTTCCTGTTTTGAGTTTGGCCCCAGACTTGTGAGCCGACTTTCTCAAAAGCCCCTCCCACCCACTGAACCTAGAGGTCAGGGTGGAAAGAGCAGCACAACAGCTTGGCTTCCAAGGCGGCTTCTGGCAGCACCCGCCCAGTACTGAGATTCCCAAACTCAGCCCTGAAAATCTGCACCTCGTTCCTGGCCCCTTTCCGGATGGTTTATTTGCTAACCAGCAACATGCACTTGTGCATAAGCCAGCGCCCTGCTCTGGGGCCCCAGCGGTCAGCTCAGGAGCCCCATTGCTCCGGGGAGCCCTGGGCTCCTCCAGGTCCAGGTGTGACTTCCCAGGGGGACGGTTCCTGCACACAGTGCGGGGCGTGTGACGGTAGTTCCTCGGGCTTCAGGCCTTGACTGAGAAGGGAAGGAGGTTTCTCTCTTCCCCTTTCCAGAAACGTACAAAACAGAAATAGAAACCAACTGCTCTGCCCTCTAATACTTGTCTGCTGCCAACCCGTCATCTTGCAGGACCACGGACACTGGAACACGATGACCACAGTGACGCCGGCTCCTTTCCTAGTTCCCTAAGGAGCCTTGGGCCACGGCCTCTGCTGACTGGTCACAATCCAGAAGAGTGGTTCTCAACCTGGCTGCACGCTCAGATGACCTGGTGAGCTTTAAAGACTACCAGCGCCTTCTCCCAGGACAGTGAAATCCAAAGTGCCAAAGGTAGAGCCCAGGCATGAGGATTTTTTCTTCCAGTTTTATTGGGATATAATTGACGGGCACTAGGATTTCCGGGGGGATGGGGGGGTGTCTAGGGCATTACCAGAGAAAGAATGCCTGCTTTGGGGCAGTGGAAATGCTGCCCCGCTCCCAGTGGGAGGAGGTGAGCCCTGGGGCTCCCCGTGGTCCAGGGGCAGGCGTCCCAGCTTCCAGGATGTGGGTGGGTGAGAGCCACTCCAGGGGTGGGGGGCAATCTGAGTCTGGGGCCTTTCTCGGGGGAGGGAGGGGTGCCTGAGGGGGTGTTCTTTGGCCCCCTCCGCTTCCACCTCCTTCAGGTAGTGAGGCTGGCAGGCCTTGCCCACTGGCTCTTTTAGAGCTTGATGGCCAAAGAAATTAGCCCCACACCACTGCGCCCTCCCACACCTTGGAAGAAGGTTGTGTTCTCTACATACACCGGGGAGTGGCAGCAGAAGTCGAGCTGGCCGAGCTGTCCCCGTGTGCGGTGTGGCTTTGCCCACGCACGGGCGTTCCTGTTGAAAGGGCACCCCGCGCAGGGACATCACAGAGGATGGAGGATGTTTGCGGGCAGAGGCAGCGGCACCTGGGGGTCTGTGAGGCTGAGCCCTCTTCAGGTTTCGTGAGCTGCAGACACTAACTGCCTTTGACTTCTTTAGCTCAGCAGTTTCCTTTTTTCCCGTTTTTTTAAAAACAAAAATGAAATGCACGTAACAAACTTTTTACCATTTTAACCATTTTTAAGTATACAGTTCAGTGTCATGACATCTATTCACAATGTTGTGCAACCATCACCACTGTTTATTTCCAGAACGTTTCCATCATTCCTAACAGAAACTCTGTTACCAACTAAAGAGTAACTCTCCATTCCCCCACTGCCCACAACATCTATTCTATTTTCGGTTGATAGGATTTTTCCTATTCTAGCTCCTTCACCTAAGTGAAGTCATACAATATTTATTTTTCTATGTCAGGCTTATTTTACTTAGCAAAATGGCTTCAAGGTTCATCCATGTTGCAGCATTATTCAGAATTTGTTCCATTTTGTGGCTGAATAGTATTCCGTTATACATATATAAACCACATTTTGTTTACCCATTATCTGTTGATGGACACTTGGGTTGTTTCCACCTTATACCTATTGCAAATAATGCTCCTGTGAACTTGCTATACGACCATCTCTCTGAGCCCCAGCTTTCAATTCTTTTGGGTAAATACATCGGAGTGGAATTGCTGGCTCATATGGTAACTCTATGTTTAAATTTTTGAGGAATGACCAAACTATTTTCCACTCAGCCGCACCATTTTACATTACTTCCATGTGCACAAAGGTTCCAATTACTCCACATCCTTGGGAACACTTATTTTCTGTTTTTTGGGGGTTTGTTTCTTTGTTTTGTTTTGTTTTGGTTGCGTTGGGTCTTCGTTGCTGCATGCGGGCTTTCTCTAGTTGTGGCGAGCGGAGGCTACTCTTCCTTGTGGTGCGCGGGCTTCTCATTGCGATGGCTTCTCTTGTTGCAGAGCACGAGCTCTAGGCACGCGGGCTTCAGTAGTTGTGGCTCGCGGGCTCTAGAGCACAGGGTCAGTAGTTGTGGCGCACGGGCTTAGTTGCTCCAGGGCATGTGGGATCTTCCTGGACCAGGACTTGAACCCACGTCCCCTGCATTGGCCGGCCAATTCTTAACCACTGCACCACCAGGGAAGTCCCTTTTGTTTTGTTCTGAATAATAGCCGTACTACTGGGTGTAAAGTGGCTTTGATTTGCATTTCCCAAATGCCTAGTGACATTGAGCATCTTTTCATGTTCTTATTGGCCACCTGTGTATCTTCTTTGGACAGATATCCAAGTCTTTTGACCATTTTTAAATTGCACTGATTTTTGTTACTGATTGTAGAAGTTCTTTATATATTCGGATATTAACTTTTGCTGCACAAAAGTTCTTAATTTTGATGAAGTCCAACTTACCTATTTATTTCCTTTGTTTCCTGTGCTTTTGCGGTCATATCGAAGAAGTCACTGTCAAATCCAGTGTCATGAAACTTTCCCCTGTGTTGTCTCCTAAGGGTTTTATAGTTTTAGCTATATGACAGTTAGACCTTCGATCCATTTCCAGTTAATTTTTGTATATGTGTTAAGGTAAGGGTCCAGCTTCATTCTTTTGTGTGGCTATCCAGTTTCCCCATTGAATGGTCTTGGCACCCTCGCTGAAAATTAATAGGCCATATATATACTATTTCCAAGCGCTCTGCTCTATTCCATTGGTGTATGTGTCTGTTCTTATGCCAGTGCCTCACTGTCTCGATTACAGTGGTTTTGTATTAAGTTTTAAATCAAGAAGTTATTTGTTATCTTAACAATTATTAAGCTTCCAATCCATGAACACAGTATCTTTCCACTTATTTAGGTCTTTTTTTTTTTTTTTTTTTGCGGTACATGGGCCTCTCACTGTTGTGGCCTCTCCCGTGGCGGAGCACAGGCTCCGGACGCGCAGGCTCAGCGGCCATGGCTCACGGGCCCAGCCGCTCCGCGGCATGTGGGACCCTGCCGGACCGGGGCACGAACCCGTGTCCCCTGCATCGGCAGGCGGACTCTCAACCACTGCGCCACCAGGGAAGCCCTGTTTTATTATGTTTGATGCAATCGTAAATGGAATTATTTTCTTAATTTTTTTGGATTGTTTATTGTTAGCATATAGAAATGCAGCTGATTTTTGTGTGTTCATATTTGAATTTTGTGATGTTGCTGAAGTAGTTTATCATCTCTAATTATATTGTGGACTCTGCAGGGTTTTCTACATATAAGACTGTGCCATCTGTGAACAAAGATACTTTTACGTCTTCCTTTCCAATTTGGAGGCCTTTTATTTCTTTTTCTTCCCTGATTGTTCTGGATAGAACTGCCGGTGCTCTGTGGAATGTGGTGATGGAAGGGGGCACCCTTGTCTTGTTCCTGATCTTAGGGAAAAGGCTTTCAGTCTTTAACCGCCGAGTATGATGCTGACTGTGGGGTGTTCATATGTGGGTTTTATTATGTTGAGGCAGGTTCCTCTATTGCTAGTTACCTGGTGTTTGTATCACAAAAAGGGGTTGAAGTTTTAAACACGGAGATATGACTGACACATACCATGCTATTCGTTTCAGGCGTAGCGCTATTTGTATGTGCTGTGAAATGGTCACCACGGTAAGTGTAGTCAAACCCGTCACCATACATCGTTACAAAATTGTTTTTTCTTCTGATGAGCACTTTTAAGGTCTAGTCTTAGTGAAACTGCAGGGACCGCTTAGTTAAATCCACTTCACCTGTAACCTGCCCTGACTCATCAGGGTGGTTGTAGTCGTTGCTACAAAAAGACCTGCGTGTCCTCCGCGCAGCCTGACAGTGTGCGGAAGCCGAGAGTCAGCTGCAGCCTGTTGGAGCTCAGCCGGTTGAAACCGGTTAGGACGGCCGGCCCTCCAACTGGGCCTGCGCCGCTGTCCCCGGGGCGGCCTTTTGAGGCCGGTGGCCGCGTTCCGGCAGCTCGCACCCTTCTTCCATCACTTTGCTCCACGCCCCCCACGCGCAGACCCCGCCCTGCTTCCTCCTTCCTTCTCCCGAGACCACCCGGGCCCCTTGCCTGCCGGCGCGTCCGTTCTCCTGCCTCCTCGCTCGGCTTGCCGACCTCGGCATCTCAGCTCGTGGCTTGCCGCGCGCCAGGTAAGACAGCTTGTTTCAGCAACTGTGAAATACGCAGTCGAGTGCGATTGACCCTGGTCGCCACCCAGGACGGTACATTCCCAGGACCAACGTTGTAACCGGAAGCCTGGCCCTCTTGACCCATTTCACCCCCCCACCCCCCGCCAGCTCTGGCAACCTCCAGTCTGTTCTCTGTGTCCGTGGGTTCGGCTTATTTATTTATTTTTAGATTCCACATATCACGGAGATGATACAGTATTTGTCTTTCCCTGACTTTCTTCGCTTAGCCTGATGCCCTGAAGTCCATCCACGATGTCATAAATGTCGGGATTTCCTTCGTTTCTTATGGCTAAGAGTCCGTTGCGTCCGTGTACCACGTCTTCTTTAGCCGTTTATCTGTGGATGGACACCTAGGTTGTTTCCATGTCTTGACTGTTGTGAATAGTGCTGTGGTGAACGTGAGGGTGCAGCTGTCTTTCGAGTTGTGTTTTCACTTTCTTCAGATAAATACTGAGCAGTGGAATCGCTGGATGGGTTGATAGTTCTATTTTTTTAATTTACTTGTTTGTTTTACCTTTTCACAAACCCCTGTGTCGAGGGCTGACTTTCAGTAGATCGGGGTGAGGGAGCCGCTCTGCTGCGTTTGAGGCCCGACCCAGAGGCGGCTCGTCTACAGACGGTTCAGCTCCAGGTTCCCCACAAACGTGCGGTGCATGATTGTGTTTTTAATTTCTTGAGGAACCTGCATACTCTCTTCCACTCCCACCAACAGTGCACAAGGGCTCCCTTTTCTCCACATCATCACCAACACTTGTTTTTTCTTGTCTTTGATAGCCATTCTGACAGGTGTGGGGTGTTATCTCATCGTGGTCTTGACTGCTTTCCCTGATGATTAGTGATGATGAACACCTTTTCATATACCCGTTGGCCATCCGTGTGTCTCCTCTGGAAAAATCTCTCTTCAGGTCCTTTGCCCGTTTTTCAATTGGATTGTTTGTTCTTTTGCTTTTGAGTTGTATGAGTTTTGTAATATATTTTGGATATTAAGCGCTTATCAGCTGTATGATTTGCAGATATTTTATCCCATTCAGCACGTAGTCTTTTCATTGTGTTCATGGCTTCCTTTGCAGAGACTTTCTAGTTGAATTTTTTCAAATGCTTTTTCTGCATCTGTTGAGATCATGTTTTTTGGTCTTCATCCTGTAAATGTCGTGTATCGATAGACTTTTGTATGTTGAATCATCCTTGAATTCTAGGAAGAAATTCCACTTGGACATAGTGTATAATCCTTTTAATATTCTTTAGCAGTTTCCTTTTTTACAGCGAGAATAGCCAGAGAATCAGTGACCTGACAGGATTCTGATGATCCCCAGGGTAACCTGAGTTGATCTCAGAGTTGCAGGATCCTATCCCAGGGCCAGAAATGGGGGATGGCAGGCAGTTTCCCTGTCCTTCCACAACCCCTGAACAAGACAGCCCCCAGACAATCCTTTCCAGGCGTGGAGGGCTGACTGGAGAGACAGCCAGGGTCCTTTTTTTTTTTTTTTTTTTTTTTGATGTGAACCATTTTTTAAACGTCTTTATTGAATCTGGTACAGTACTGCTTCTGTTTTATGTTTTGGTTTTTGGGCTGTGTGGCATGTGGGATCTTAGCTCCCCCAGGAGGGATCGAACCCACACCCCCTGCATTGGAAGAGGAAGTCTTAACCACTGGACTGCCAGGGAAGGCAGTCATGCTGGCTTCTCCAAGTAGAAGGAACAGATACACATGCAGACCCCACTTCAGCCAATTGGCCAATTGGCCTTTCCTCCCCTAAAGCAAGGGGTTTATTACAGCCCTTACCCTTCCTCCCCTCTGGCCTAAAGTAGGGACTCAAGGTTCCCCCGTGAGCTAGACTAGACCCTAAGTGGTGATGTACTTCCAGCACTGGCTCCTTTCCCTGGAGCTCCGGCAAAATGGCGAGTGCCCAGTGACAGGGGCGGCTCTAGCCCTGCAGCGCCAACTGAGGCAGGACTCCCGCCAGCGAGCTCGCTTCTCCCCAGACGTCAGGAAACTCGGGAGCCTGAGCCCGCCTGGCAGAGCAGCCCCGACAGCGCCTCGTTCCGCCACACGCCAGGGCTCCGGCAGCACCAGATGCCAGTCACACGCTTCTTGGCCAGCACGTGCAAGTGACACACACAGGGAGAAGGCAGGTGTGCAATGCGCTGGGTCCTCCGCAGCATGTGGGATCCTCCCAGACCAGGGCTCAAAGCTGCGTTCCCTGCATTGGCAGGCCACTTCTTAACCACTGCGCCACCAGGGGAGTCCCATCAGAGAATGTTTTGCCTACGATCTCTTCTAGGAGTTTTATGGTGTCATGTCTTATGTTTAAGTCTTTTAGCCATCTTGAGTTTATTTTTGTGTGTGGTGTGAGGGAGTGTTCTAACTTCATTGATTTACATGCAACTTTTTACATGCAACTGTCCAACTTTCCCAACACTACTTGCTGAAGAGACTGTCTTTTTTCCATTGTATATTTTTGCCTCCTTTGTCAGAGATTAATTGAGCATAGGTGTGTGGGTTTATTTCTGGCCTCTCTTTTCTGTTCCATTGATCCGTATGTCTGTTTTTGTACCAATACAACACTGTTTTTGTTTTTGTTTTTGTTTTTGTGGTACGCGGGCCTCTCACTGTTGCGGCCTCTCCCGTTGCGGAGCACAGGCTCCGGACGCACAGGCTCAGCGGCCATGGCTCACGGGCCCAGCTGCTCCGCGGCATGTGGGATCTTCCCAGACCGGGGCACTAACCCGCGTCCCCTGCATCGGCAGGCGGACTCTCAACCACTGCGCCACCAGGGAAGCCCTTTTGGTTCTATTTTAAAAGTGACTTGTTTTTTACATTCCCTTTCTGATATTTCAATATTAGTGTAAAGAAATGCAACCAACTTTTGTTTTGTTTTGTTTTTTTTGGCCTCACCTCATGGCATGCATAACTTCCCCAATCAGGGATGGAACCCATGCCCCCTGCAGTCGAAGGGTGGAGTCTTAACCACTGGACCACCAGGAAAGTCCCTGCAACTGATTTTTGAATGTTAATCTTGTATCCTGCTACTTTGCTGAATTCATTTACTAGATCTAGTAATTTTTGTGTGGAGTCTTCAGGGTTTTCTGTATATAGTATCATAGCATCTGTATATAATGACAGTTTTACCTCTTCCCTTCCAATTTGGATAACTTTTCTTTTCCTTGTCTGATTGCTGTGGCTAGGACTTCCAATACTATGTTGAATTGAAGTGGTGAGAGTGAGCATCCTTGTCTTGTTTCAGATTTTAGCAGGAAGCCTTTTAGGTTTTTACCATTATTATATTGGCTGCGGGTTTGTCATAAATGGCTTTTATTATGTTGAGGTATGTTCCCTCTATTCTAATTTGGTAAGACGTTTTATCATGAATGGATGCTGAATTTTGTCAAATGCTTTTTCTGCATCTATTGAGATGATCATTTGGTTTTTGACTTTTGTTAATGTGGTATATCACATTGATTTTGCAAATGTTGAACCATCCTTGTGAACTTGGGTTAAATCCCACTTGGATTCAAACTTGGGATCGTGGTGTATGATCTTTTTTTATGTGTTATTGGATTCGGTTTGCTAATATTTTGTTGAGAATTTTTGCATCTATATTCAAAGATACTGGCCTGTAATGTTCTTTTTTGGAGTGTTCTTTTTTATGGCTGAGTAGTATTCCAGTGTATTTATGTACCTCATCTTCTTTATCTGTTTATCTGTCGATGGATATTTAGGTTGTTTCCATGTCTTGGCTATTGTAAACAGTGCTGCAGTGAACATACGGGTGCGTGTATCTTTTTGAATTAGAGTTTTCTCTGGACATACACCCATGAATGGGATTGCCAGCTCATATGGTAGTTCGATTTTTAGTTTTCTGAAGAACCTCCATACTGTTCTCCATAGTGGCTGCACCAACTTACATTCCCACAAACAGTGCAGGAGGGTCCCCTTTTCTCTGCACCCTCTCCAGCATTTGTTATCTGTAGACTTTTTTTTTTTTTCCAACAGCTCTCTTTTTAAATTTTTTAATTTTTTGCCCCCACACATGCAGGATCTTAGTTCCCCGACCAGGGATTGAACCCCCATTCCCCTTGCAGTTGAAGCATGGCGTCCTAACCATTGGACCACCAGGGAATTCCCGTGGACTTCTTAATGATGGCCATTCTGACTGGTATGAGGTGGTACCTCATTAGTAGTTTTGACTTGCATTTCTCTAATAATTAGTGATATTGAGCATCTTTTCATGTGCTTGTAGGCCATCTGTATGTCTTCTTTGGAGAAATGTCTATTAAGGTCTTCTGCCCATTTTTCTACTGGGTTGTTTTTTTGTTGTTGAGTTGTACAGGGCCACTTTCAAATATGAGGTCAAGTTCTTATTTGAAATTCAAGGAGGGTTAAGGCCAGGTGATCTTCAGTGCACAGATTCAAGGTGAAGTTCAAGATCAAGCTGAAAAGAGGGAGGCACAGAACACTGGATCAAGGTCAGGTTCCAGGTTAATTTGAAAGCTTACCCGAGGGTGCTTCAGGGGGATTATGGTCAGGAACATCCCAGTATGAAGGACAAGGTTGGGGTTGAGAAGTTCAAGGTTAAAATCAGTTTCTCAATGTGAGACATTGGCAGCATGATCTGGATCGGGGTGAGGGTCAATTTCAAGGTCAACTTCAAGATGATCAAATTCAAGGACCAGTTCAGCACTGACTTTGGTTAACGTGCAGCATCAGGAGGGTCATTCCAAGGTTTTAACATAAGGTGACACAGGGTCAGGTTCAGGAGAAGGTAAAAATTAGGGCAATTCACGAGGAACATATATCCATAGGGTGAGAGACTGGATCAGGGTCAGGCTCAAGGTCAGTTTCAAGGGAAACATCTGGTTTGAGGCGAAGTAGGAAGTCAACCTAAAATTAGGACATCGTGTGGTCAGGTCATTTGGAAGGCAAAGAAGTGCCAACATCGTGAGGTCCAGGAAGATCTTTAGGGTCGTGACAAGGCAAGAGGTTCAACCTCAGCGTGTATCTGGCTGAGAATCAGGGTCTGGGTCAGGATTAATGAAACAAGATGAATATACTCAGCAATATACTTCACCTCAACAGCAAGCGCTTGCTGAGAGCTTGAGCCAGTTAGGATGAGTCTGATTAGTGGTAATGGGGAGAATCCGCATTAGTGTAAGCAAGCTTAGTCTCAGCCATTGCAGGTCAGCGTAAACCGGGATAGACCTACATTCAGCTCGAGGGCACGTTCATCTAACTACTGCTACTCGAAAGCACTGTGTGCAGACAAGCTCAGCCTCAGGCATTCTTCTCAGAGATAAAACCTTATTGCTAGTTGTGTTAACTAACACGAAGGGACACAATGCGACACACCTTCATCTAAAGGCACCTTCTTGCTGAGACGCAGGAGAGATTAGGACCAATCTGAACAGAGGTTTTGATAAGAATTCCCACCAGTGCAACGACATGAGTCCCAGACTCCTTACAGCTTGTTGGAGTGAACTGAAGGCGATGCCCATTCACGGGCGACAGTGGGTCTGGATCAAGCTGAGGAGTACCACTGAGATGAATTTGTATCCGTGCAGCGAATCATTCCCATTCTTCTCAGAAGTAACTTCCTCTTGTTAGAACAAACTGAGATGAATGTAAACACAGCAGCACACATTCGTCTCAATTCACATTCTTACCGGGAGGCACAGCATATTCAAAGGAACTTAACTGTGTTACTGAAAAGAATTTGCATTAGTACAAACACTCCAAATCCCACTCTCCTCAAAAGCAAATCTTACTGCTCGTTGGAGCAAACTTGTTTCTCTCAAAAGCACGTGCTGATGCTGACTCTTAGTAGGAATATGGGAAAAGACGCTGTATTAGTGCAGAGTTCGGTCTCAGCCTTACTTCTTACTGTGGAGAAACCTAGATAAGCGTAGCTGTATGTATAGAGTTTAGGTAAATAAGGTGTGATCAAGGTCAGCCAGACATTGGGCTGACGGGACATTACATGGATTAGTCTCAGGCTGGGGAGTAAGGTTGTCATGGGAGGTAGGGTTCAGTGTTAACTTCAAAGTTGGAGTATGACAGGGTCAGGAGGAGGGTCAGATTCAAGGTCATTTCAAGGGGGACCATGTTTAGGATGATTGTCAGTGACAAGACGAAGCTGAGAACAACAGAGTCAAGGTCGGTTGAAAGTCAAATTTTGAATCAGCTAGCTACGGTTCGGATCAGGGCCACGAGGTTATGTTCAAGCTCATTTGAGAATAAAGCAGGTCAGTGTAAGGATGATCATCAGTTTTAGGGCATGGTTGAGGTCAGAGGTCAAAGTCCATTTCCACGTCCTGCTCAGGGTTAGGGCCAGAGGGACCCGGTCTGAGAACGGCAGCCTGGTCCACACAGCAAGGCCCAGCACTGGGCCGCCAGCTGGGAAGGACGCGGCCCCTCTCGAGGCCGAACAGCATAGCCACCAAGCCCAGCCCGGGTGCAGGGCCACAGCAGGCTGAGCTCCACCAGCCACGGCGGCACTGTGGCTGTGAGCGCCTGAGGACGCTGCTTTCACACGTGCCGTACGAGCCAGGAGCAGCGGGGAAAGACACCGACTGAGGGGCTGGAGACGTGGGCCCAAGTAGAGTCCAAAGGCTGAGTCTGCAAAACCTACACTGTCCTGCTGCGGGAAACATGACTAGTTCATACGTTTGACTCAGCCCCGGCTGTTGCTTATCCGTGTTGGACTATGGGGCCGCTGCTGCTACGTCTTCCTGTAGGTGAGAGATCAGGAATCCACGACTGTCCGATGGCCGACCACAGCATTAGCCACCACGCCAGTTAAAAAGCAAGACAGCACCAAGGCCGAGTCACACTCTCAGGCTGTGCGTGGTCCATGGGTCCCCAGCAGCTCGTGGCTGCTCCTCTAAAGGGACAATGCTCGCTCCATGCAGGGTACCCGCCCCCACTACTGTGATTAAAAATGCAAAACACAAAAGCCAGGGGCAGGTACTGCAGGGCTGGAGAGGAGAAGGCCTTCCTGCCTCCGAGGCCTGCGGGCCCAGACAAAGCAGCGGCAGTGATTAGCCCACAGGGTCTCTCCTGAGCCCGAGTCTGGACGAGGGAGAAAAGACGGGGCGGAGACAGACGGTCTTTGTTCTTGTTACATTTTATTGGCATCACGTTCATCTCTTTACAGAAGAACTTGGCCCACACCCTAGAATGCAGGCCTCTGGAGAGAGGGAGGTGCTCTGAGAAGCAAGCTACAATGCAGGGCAGGTCCTGGGGCACAGCTGCCTGGCTCCACACCCAGGACACGGGGAAGGCGTGGCGCGCTGTACTGGGAAGAAGGAGAGAAGGTCTGCTCACCTAAGGATGCCACAGCCCCGAAAGGAGCACCTTCCAGAACAAAGGTAAAGTCACTAGGACAGGTCTGGTAGGATTTTCCTTTTCCTTTCCCTCTTGTACGTGGATGCTGATCTAATAGGAGAGTTTAAAAGTGTGGAGCAGAGAAAAAAAAAAGAAAAATGAGAGTTTTATATTTCTGAAACAGCCGTTTCTCCATTGCACACACCATGGTATTATGCAAATCAACCTCTTGGAAAAATTTAGATACAGAAGGGAACTAGACAGTTTTCCCCCGGGAGGGATGAAAAGCTTTTTGGCTCCTAAGTCTTTGATTAAAAGGCGTACATGATTCTCGTGTCTGCTGTACAGAATACTGCCTCCAGCTGGATTTCTGGAATCTGAGTGGCAGAACAACACTCTGTGATCCAGACAGGCTTCACCCTCCATCTCTACGCCTGCATCACGGGACTTAAACACGTAATCCAAGAATTTCTTACACTAATTTATACATTTTTAATTGGTTGCATATATTAACATGTACTATAAGATTCTTTTCTAAGAAGCATTACATAATAAATGGATACTGTAAAAAGATCTGATTAGTTAAAAGTAACAAGCATTAACAGATAAATACAAAACTCAGCCTGATCAGACTGGGTGTGAGCCTGTAATGAAGCGCAGGGCACCAGCCTTCCCAAGTGGTAGCCTTCACGGGGGTGGGGTGGTGGTAGGGTAAAAAGACCACAAGACAGTTAAAAAAACCAGAACTAATTAGACACAGGTTGACTGTAAACAGTTCTCTCTCTCTCCAGTGGACAAAACGAAGAAGCCTCCGAGGCCGACTCCAAACCGGCACGATTTCTACAGCCGGCCCATCCTGCTGCCGTCTGAGGGCTGACGCAGGGACCCCGATGGAGCTGTCACAGGCCTGGGCTGTAGAGTCTGTCTGTGTCGGGGGGGGGGGTGTGTGTGTGCAGGGGAGACTGTGTTTGGGGGTTCTTTTGGCAGCTGGATGTGAGAGATGACTGTTTGTGTGGAGAGGAGAGGGGCTCGTGGTGGAAGGCCTACGTGTGTTCTTGGTTCGCGAAGGACTCTGTGCTCTGCTTGCTCTCTGCCACTTCAGCAGCTGCAGCTTTCTGCCGAGGCCTTGGCCCGGTCGTTCTTGTCCAGTTTGATGGGCTCAGGGAATTCATTGTACAGCTCCACCTCCGTTTCCTGGGCAGGGAGAGAGAGAGGCTGGTTAGTCCAGTCGGGGAGACTCCCGAGCTCAGCCCGGGCAGGTGGGGGGGGGGCATGGGCACGGAGCAGGCCCAGCCCTGGCAGAAGGCGCTCGAAGCCAAGTGAGCGGAAGACGGGGCAAGGTGACTCTGAGCGAGCAGGCAGGACAGGGCCCACGTGCCCTCCGTGTGGCGTCAGCCTGGGGGCTCCGAGGCTTCTACCAATGCCTGACAAGAAGGCAGATGCTCCCGTGGCCTGCATTTGGCCGCTCTGAGCCAGCATTTCCACAGGGTTCCTGGGCACTCCTCCAGCCCCCTATCTGCTCTCATCTTTCTGGACTCAGGGTCTAGCTTCCTTTTCTTAGCTCCAAATCTGCACAGGCAGAGCCCAGCCGAGGACGGATCCCTCTGTCTGTGGGGATCACAGGATACAGGCTGATTAGCGTGTTTCCAATGATCCAGCGAGGAGCAGCTTTCTACCTCCGAGCACCTGTGCAGCAGGAACTGTTCAAGGATTTGGGGAAGCAGGGAATCAGAAGTTCTCTAGGAAAAATCATTCCATTCACAAGTAACAACCTCTAGAATTGCTATAAAAGTAACAACCTCTAGGACTACATATTTAAAAAAAAAGCTCTACTGAATACAGCAGTGTGTGTGTGCCATCTTGTTTAGTATATTCAACAGTTGCCAGCCGCCACCACGCCCTGATTCCAGGACACTTCCGTCATCTCCAAAAGAAAGTCTGCACCATCGGCAGCCACCCCGGACCCTATCTGATGCCCTCAGCCATTCACACACACTTAGCTACTTTCTGCCTTAACAGAGAGTCCTCACCGGAGATCGGATTTGCTGGCACCCTGATTATGGACTTCTGGCTCCAGAACTGAGAGAAAATAAAAGTCTGTTGCTTTAGCCACCCAGTCTGTGGTATTAAGGCACCCAGAGAGACTCGTACAACGGTTGTAGTGCAATTCCAATCAGAATCTCAATAAGGTCTTATTTGGAAGGAGGGTGAGGAAAGAAAAAATTAATAAAATGAACCAAAAATAGCCAAGAAAAAAGATAAAAATAGTGAGGGGAGGCCTGCCTGGTCAGGGGCCAGATGCAGAGGCAGCAAAATCAAGACGGTCCAGGCAAGGAGCAGGCAGACGGCCAGGACAGACCCCAACGTATGTGAATACTGGATACTCAACTAAGAAATTCTCTATGGAAAAAGCCCCTGCAGTAACAGGTGAAGTGAGGTTGACTTCAAAAGCGCCCTTGAGCCCTGCGGGGTCCCGCGAGAGGGCTGTGTATGGGCTCTGCTGCAGAGAGTGTCATCCAGGGCCGGCCTGCAGCGTGCTGGCGGGAACAGAAGGATTACCGCTGTCCCTGGGAAAGCCAGGGGGCACTTGCCCACAAAAGTACACACACCTTTCAATCTAACAATCTCACTCCCGAGATGCCAGCTCGTCACTGTAACAAGGCTCTAGGGACAGCAATATTCAGAGAGAAAAACTCCAACAGTGATGCCAGCCAACAGGGAACTGGTGAAAAACGACTCCTGTACAGCCTGCAGACCAGCTGCCCCGACTGCCGAGAAGCACACCTTCTGTAAACCCACTCCCAGGAGCTGCAGAACCACCCTGCCCTCTGCAGCTGCCACGGGCCCCTTGCCTCCGACTGCACCCCTCACCTGCCCACTACAGACGACTGACAATGCTGGGACCCGCCTCAACGCACCGGCCCCAACAGAGCTGCTGAGTCAAAGAGTCTTCAACTGGCACTTGCCAACAAGAAGCCACTATTATTTCAGGGGAACAGGTGAATAAACAAAGAAAAAATGTAGGAAAACTTTATCCAAGGAATACAATTCCTAGAGCTTTGGGTTAACCTTTCCGGGGATCATTTAGGAGAATTCCAAGTCAGTGTATCTCATTTAATCTTCACAAGTGCCCCGAAAGCCCACAGTCTCTTACAGCTCAGATATGATTTCAAAAAACAAACGGGGCTTCCCTGGTGGCGCAGTGGTTAAAAATCCACCTGCCAATGCAGCAGACACGGGTTCGAGCCCTGGTCTGGGAAGATCCCACATACTGCGGAGCAACTAAGCCCGTGCGCCACAACTACTGAGCCTGCGCTCTAGAGCCCACACTCCGCAACAGAAGCTACTGCAGTGAGGGGCCCACGCACCATGGCAAAGAGTGGCCCCCACTCACTGCAATTAGACAGGGCCTGAGCGCAGCAGCAAAGACCCAACACAGCCATACGTAACATAAATATATTTTTTAAAAACCCCAAAAACAAAAAAACTAGATCCAACGATGGGCAGCAGAGCTGGTTTTCAAATTCAAGTTTATCCCCTCCCCAAAGAGTCAGTGAGGAAAGAAGATTAAGGACAAGGCAGCCAGGCCACACCCACCTGCTTCAGCGCGTTCCGGGCAATCGTCTGGAAGGCCTGCTCCACGTTGATGGCCTCCTTGGCACTGGTCTCGAAGTAGGGAATGTTGTTCTTGCTGTAGCACCAGGCCTGTGCCCGCTTTGTGGCCACCTGGAAGGAGAGGCAGGGCACGTGTGTGCAGGGAACAGCGGGAATCCCACCCGGCAAGGACCGTCCCCCCTGCCGCCCCGGTCACCCCGCTGGCTACACACAGCAGAGCCAGGAGCCAAAGCACCCCGCCTGCCACCCACGGCTTCGGACCCTCCGCTGCACTTAGAGTAGAAGCAGCTTCTGAACGGAGTAAGACGCCGTCCCAGGAAGGAGTAACCGTCCCTCCTGGGACCACAGAGACCCTCAGGACAGGCCTGGCAGCTTCGTCTTAAGCTCCGCAGCCCCTTCTGTTACCACTCACGGCACCTCACCTGGCCGCACACCTAGGCACCAGAGCCCCGAGGCCCTCACCCTGCCTCCCATGTCCCGACCTCTCCCCACCCTAGCCCATTTTCAGGCAAGATAGGGACTAAGTCACTCAGGAAAGGGAGATAAAGAGATGAGTGGTCAGAAATACACCTAGCTACAATTAAGAGTCTACATTCCCCAGAGAAATGCTATTTGAAGGAGACCTAGAGCAATGTTGCTCAAAGCCCAAAGCATCTCCTGTACACACGGGGGTCAAGGGAGGCCCCTGAGGCGCTGAGAGAACCGTCACGCTCGAGTCCCCTCCTTCCCAGCGCAGAAAGGAACGAGGCTCAGCGGCAAAGGTAATAATGACCCAAAGTCACAGCTGCAGGGGCAGCGTGGGGATGTGAACTGGCCTCCTGGGCCCTGGTCCCCAAAGGCAGCTGGCCAGGAGTCAGTCTGGGCTCAGCACAGAACCCTCTAAATTCACACAGTACCCCAGAAGCAGGGGGCTCTCACAGGAGAGGAAAATGCTAGAAAGCTCCTCCTGGGCACCGCAGCCCCAGACGCACTGTCATCTGAGTGTCCTCGTCAGATGAACACAGCGTCAGACTCAGGAAGCATCCCCGATCTAAGAGTGCATGAGCCAGACTAAGTGCAAGTCTGCCTTTGCGTCCGAAAGACCAAAAATGTCACACGGCCTCAAGGCAAATCCCGTCACCTGGACCAGGAGGGCTGGCCAGTGCAGGTGGCCCCACACGGTGGGCTTCCTGCTTTGTTGCCGTAATTCCCAAGGGAATACCAACCACTGCAGACTTTCGCTGCCCGTCTCTCCACGGGGAAGCCAGGATGGTAGGTCTTTACAGGGTGCAAGGCCCCAGTCCAAGGGCTGGGCAGGTGGCTAGTTAGTTGTCTCCCACACCCACCCCCGCATGGGGGTGCACGCAGCCAGACATGGGGTGTAGATCCCTGCGGCATGTAGTTTTCTATCAGTCAAGTCTAAAAACGGCACGTGTCAGCCAAACCTTAGCTGCCCTTTCCGAGAAGGCCCTTCCTGTGCCTCAGCAGCCCTACCCCAAGCGAGGGCAGGCTCACAGGTTCTCAAGTCCCGCAGTAAGTCGCTGGCACTTACTTGTCTGTTTTCGAGGTCAATCTTGTTTCCCAGCACAACGAAGGGGAAGTTCTCAGGATCCCGGGGACTGGCCTGGATGAGGAACTCGTCTCTCCAGCTGTCGAGGGTTTTGAACGTGTTTGGGGCAGTCACGTCAAACACCAGGACGCAGCAGTCTGCGCCTCTGTAGAAGGCCACACCCAGAGACTGGAACCTCTCCTGTCCAGCCGTGTCCCAGATCTGCGAGAGACAAAACGGTCGTTCCTTGGGGCGGAGTGCCAGGGGTGGGGTGTGTGGAGGACGCCAGGGCCCCCCCCAGAGACAAGCACTTCAGGATTCATCAGGGAACAGAAGTCAGCACCCGAGTGTCCAGAGCGCCCCGACAGACAGCAGTGTGAGTGGACGTGTCCCATGACTGGCGGATGCTAGAGAAATGTTTATCTTGATCCAGGTGGTGGTCACATGGGTAGATGTTTATGTAAAATCTGCACTGTAAACGTAAGATTTATGTACCCTGGGAACTTTCTGGGGGTGATGGAAATCTAGGGAGGTGATTATTCATTGAATTGTACGTTTATTTTTACTTTTGGCCGTGCCGTGCAGCTTGCGGGATCTCAGTTCCTCAACCAGGGACTGAACCCAGGCCACGGCAGTGTGAAAGCACCAAGTCCTAACCGCTGCACCACCCAGGAACTCCCAAACTGTTCATTTAAATGTATGCATTTTACTGTATATAAAGTTGACCTAAAAAAACCTCAGTATGTTTTATTTATATTATACCTTAATTAAGAGACAAAGGAAACAAAGTACCAGAAAAGGGGGGGGGGGCGGGAAGGAGAGAGGGGGAGAGAAATAAAGGGACAAGCAACGCGAGAACACACCATGGAGGACAGATCGAAGTCGCTTCTGATCAAGACCACCAGGCGCTCAGCTCAAAGAACGTCCCACCATTCACGCCACACCAGGTCCAACAGCAAGGATGCATTTCCTCAACGCCCCAGATCCCAACAGGGCCCCCGGTCTGCCTGGAGAGGACTAGTGTTCTCCAGAATGGCCGCACACCCGCAGCGAGCCACGGTGCCGGGGTCCAAAGTGGTTTGCAGTTACTTCCAGCTGACAGGAGTCTTCACCTCTTGGCTCCACTGTCTGTTGGCAGGAAACCACTTAGCTTCAGAGCAACATGAGAATCTGGACCATCCTCGCAACCCAAATAAATTTCAACCTTATATCCAAAGCACCAGCCAATGAGCTGAAGGCCTGCGACTTAGACCAACATGGAGTGTGGACTGAGCCACGACAGTTTCAGCTCCAGAAGCAGCTTCTGCAGAAGGAGGGCTGAGCTCCTCCCCGAAGCTCCTCCCAGGCAGCCCACAGCACCCGGGGACACGCCAACTCTACCGCGGCCACAGACCGCTTTCAGTTCAGGTCGGAAGAGCCTCACTGCACAGAAAGTGCACAGGATGCTTGTGCACAGTGAGTGAATACACGTAAGGATAATCCAGCAGAACAGGACAGTATCATGGGATTTGCATTTCTTTAATACTACCAAGCTCAGGATGTTCTAAACCCCACAAAACCTCCCAGAATGTTCTCCAAAAGGAGCCCTGAAACGTAACATGCAAATGCTGAAGGTTGGTTTTCCCATGGGGACGGGCTCAAACAACATCATGGCAGACAGGAGCAGGGCCAGGACTTAAATATCGTCTGGAAATATCTAAAGCTGGGAACAGCAGCATTAGAACCCCTTAAAGAAGTTCCCATAAAGCAGTGCAACTACACAGGCTAAACTCTGGCTCACAGACGGGCCAAGGACAGTGCATGTGGAAGGGGGCTGTTGTGGTCGCCCGTCGGTGCAGGTCACAGAGTGCCCACCCAAGCCCAGAGGTTACCCTCCAAGGAGGGCAGCTCTGCAAGGCCCACGCAGCCCTCTCTTCCGAGGTATGGGGCCCTCCACAACCAGCACACGACGCCACAGGTGACCAGACTCCAGGTCACAGCTCTGGCCGCACGGGGCCTGACCACGGCAGCCTACCCCCGCCCACCCCCCCGGGAACCTCCAGCCCACGTGTGCTCCAAACACTCTGGGAAGAACCCTCCTGAAAAGGACACGTCCTAGTGGCCACGGGGGCTCAGCGTGCCTGCAGGCGTGGCGTCAGGAGGCTGTGGTAATGTCCACGCAGGGCCTAGCAGGGCTCCCACTACGTGGAAGGAAGCAGCCACTGGAACCAGAAGAAGTGATGATAAGGCTGAAGGGCAGTGAAAGAAGCAAAGCCGAAGAGCCGGCGGCTCTCAGCTCTCAGCGGGCTGGGAAGAGCACCGCCCGCCCCACGTGAGCAGCGGAGCACACGTGCGGACACACGGTCTCTGTGGACAGCGCGGCAGCAGCCGGACCCTGTGAGGGTCACCTCTGTGCTCGCCTGCGGTCCAGCGTCCTACCCTGCATGCGTGTCCCTGGGTGGAGACCAAGGTGGAGGGAGAATCAAGAACTGTGTCACAGCAGGTAAAAACTGACAACTACTTCTATAAAGAGAAACACAGGGGAAAAAATATATATATATATGCGCTTGGACAGCAACGAAATTCCCATTAGAGAAATAACACTGTCACTATGTAAATATCTGGATAAGTAAAGCAAAAGCCAAAAAATGCCCCGAAACTCTTGGCGTCCTCCCACCCAGAGGTCTTCACGAGCACACGTCTTTCTGTAGGTGCCCGCGTGGCAGGGTCACTCACGCAGCTGAAATCCCAGTGCACAGGCCACTCCCCTCCACCCCACGAAACATGCAGCGCCCTCCCCGGCGAGAGCGCACATCCTTACCCTGCCCAACGGACTCAGCCAACCACTTCACTCGTTTTAAAAAAATATTGCTGCCAATTTTCCGTAATTATAAGTAACTCAGTAACGAGCTTTAACACAGAGAGTCTTTCCTGTAGTTCAGATTGCTTCTTTAGGACAGGATCCCAAGAGCAGAATTACATAGGAACTTTATGACTCTTGGTGGAACCAAATGGGTATCTGGAACTCAGATACTGAGAAGGCAAACTAAGGAATTGAAAAGAAAGGTTGGAAAATTGGGGGTTATTCTTAGCAAGTTTCCAAAATTAATTTAACACTTACAAAAGTCCAGTCTTCTGGCTATGATGTTTCAAAATTTGTAATATTTTAACTGAAATACTTTATTTTCTACCTTCAAAATACACCCAATCTATCTATCTACCCACAACTCCAAGGTGACAACTATTAACACTGCCGTTTTGACATCAGTTCTTCAGGAAGAGAGTCAGCCCTTCCTCACAGCCTTCCTTCCGTTCCCTCCCCACCCCCCTTCCTGAGACCTGTACCACAGAGACAGCGTCTGTAACATAATTAATTACATGTATTATGTACAAGATCCTCTGCATCTTTTTGCTGTTTTTTTCTCCAGATGTTAACAGCTGTACAGTATCCCGGTGCCTTGAAACAGCACCACTGACTCCCTGGATCCGCTACGTTATCCGTAGTTTTTCGTGACTGCACAGAGGCTGCAGTGAGCGTTCTTCTTCACTTCTCGTCGGGCCCACAGTTTCCAGATGCAGAGTGGCTGCTTGTCAGGGATGTGTGTGTGTGACGCTGGAGAGCCCACAGAAGTCTCCATTCGAAAGGCTGCACAGATATATTCCCACCGTCAGTTTGAGGATATTCTACTTCTAGCCAAAACTCGATTTTGTCAGCCTTTTAAATTTGCAGTTCCCTGACGTCAGGCCACACACAGGACGTGGTTTCTTCTGAGAGTTGCCTGTCATCCACTAGGTCACTCTGCCGAATGGATACTATTAGGCATTATTAACAGTTTCTCCCAGTCTGTAGTTTGTTACTTAGAATCTTGTTATTCAGATGTTTACTGTGGTCTACTATCAATCTGTAACCTTTTATGATTTGTGCTTTCTCTATTTTAAACGCCTAAAGTTAAAAAAAAACAAAACTGTATTTCCATTTTACAGGTTTTCATTTTGTGCTTTTTCCATTCAGGTCTTGAACACTCTGGCTACTCACCAAATGGAAAGCCACCGGCCCAGGCCTGTTTACAGTATGACTTGTCCTCTGACTTGTCCTTTCCCCATTCTGCAAAGCCACCTGTACCTACCCAGTGTCCAGCTAGGTGTGCCCTGTTTCTGTGCCCTCCGTCCCCTTGATCTGTGGATCTCTGTGACAATATCATACTGTTTAAATTACTATGGCTTCATAAGTTACCTTTAGGTCTGATGTTTAATACCAATTGATTTCTAGCTTCTTCCTGAACAATGTAAGAAAATTTAAAAATGCACAACGGTCACTCATCTTTCCCCACACATTAAATTACACAGTTCCAATCTCGGTTTCCTTGTACTAGTTTGAAGCTACATACTCTTACTATTAGGGTCATAATTCTAAAAACAGATGCATGCGTACAATTAAGTTTATCTCACTTTATCTTATCTCAGACCTTTCCACTTCTGCCTGAAGTGTGTCTCTTAGGATTTCTGCCCCTGAGCCTCAGGAGGCACTCGCTCTCCTTCTTGGAGGCGGGCATGTCCAGGGGCTCAGAACACCCTGCTGACAGCCCCCGGCTCCCACTCCACAGCCTGCCAGTCCCACTGGCAGCCTCACTGCTGCTCCTCCAGGTCATTCTGTTTCCTCTGGCTGCCTTCAAGTTTGTCTTTAAAAAAAGAATTTTTTCCCCGTATGATTCTTCTAGACTTCTTTATTTCTCCTGACTCTGTGGATTTGGTGCCACATCAGTTCTGAAAAATCCTCAGCAAATACCTTTCACCTGTTCGCTCGTCTGAGACTAATTAAAATTAAGTCCGACCTACTCACTGAATCCTGTTTTTACCTCTTTTCCCCATTTCCCACCATTTTTCTTCCTTTCAGCCCTCTTGTGGTGTATCCTATCTGTTGCTAAAAACACTCTCTTTATTTCCAAATTGTGGTTATTGCATTTCATTTTTAGAAGTTCTACTGACCTACACCACCTGCTTAGTTTCTTCTCCACAGATACACAAGATTGCCTGATTTCTTTAAATACAAAGACCACTCTAAACGGCCAGGGGGGTTTCCACTGGTTCTTGCCTTGTTGTCTTCATTGGGATTATCTTTTTTTGCAAGCTGCTAACGGCCGTGAAAAATAGGTGAGGATTCCTCAAGATCTATAATGATGACGCCTTTGCCCGGAGATGATGGTTTTCATTTAATTCTAGTCTTTTAAACTGGCTGTAGGAGCACAAGGGCCAGCCTTTTGTTTCAACCTGAGGACCACGTTCTTTTTTTCCACCCTTTCCAGACTCTGCTTTGGTGCCCTGGGTTCTCCAGATGGGATTGACTCTGGGAAACTCCAAGATCCGAGCTCAGGGTACCTGTGGGGCTCTATCAGAATGGCCCCTGAGCCAGGAGGGACTGGGCCTCGCTTCTCATCAGCCCACCTGGCTGTCAGAACCACAGCGTGGCTCTCCACCTGCTTCTCCTGCTACGGGACACGGGAAACCTTCAGGTGGCATTTGACCCCGGCACCCTGAATACATCCCATTTCCCTTCTGCTTTCTGTTGTAGCCGAGAACTTATCTAACTGCTGTTCCTTTATCTGGAACCTGTCTTCTCTCTCCAGCTGCTTTTAGGATTCTGATTTTTGGCACTCCGGTTTTGCGTTTACCCTTGAGGTAATTTGCTCAGCTTAATCTTGAAGTTTACTGTTTTCTTCAGCTATGTTTAATCTGAGGTTTAACTGTTCAGTTTATTTAGTGACTATTTTTTCACTTCTTGAAGTTCTGCTAAGCTTCCCGTATCCTCATTTTTCATAGCGCCCCTTTTCATTTATGGTTCCCATTCCAAGAAATCTCTAGTCATTGGGAGCATTTTCTGCAGGACATTATCTCCCCTTGAGCTCATCCTCTGTCCCTGTAGGGTGGTCTCATCTTTGTTTTTGCCAGGAGTGACAGAGTGTTATGTCAGATCCTCCAGACTAAACTCTCTGTGCCTGGCAGAGCTGAAACTGAGAATCCACACACGGGCACAGTGGGACTGGGAGTCTCCAACCAGGAAGCAAGCAGCAAAGCCCCAGCCTGCACCCCACATGCCAGCTTTGCCACTTCTGTGGGCTGAGGTTTTGGGTCCTGTTTTCACATCTTTCCAAGGTCCTAGATGAGTGTGTGTCTATGTGTGCAGGGGGTTCTGAGTTCTGGGCCCGCACCTTGTGCAGTTCACGCCTCTTGTCCTTGATGACAGAAATCAAGTCCCCACTATAAATTCACATATCACCATGGCAGGAGCCCCTGAGCTTATGATGGGCTTTCAGTCCTCTCTTCTTTCCTGTTATCTGGTAATTTCCTTTTCTCTCAAAAGCTTGGCTTATTCAAACTTTAGTTACACACACACACACTTACTATTAAAGTATAACTGACGTACAATATTATATTAGTTTCAGGTGTACGACACTGATATATATATATATATATATATATATATATATATATATATTTTTTTTTTTTTTGCGGTATGCGGGCCTCTCACCGCTGTAGCCTCTCCCGTTGCGGAGCACAGGCTCCGGACGCGCAAGCTCAGTGGCCATGGCTCACGGGCCCAGCCGCTCCGCGGCATGTGGGATCCTCCCAGACCGGGGCACGAACCCACGTCCCCTGCATCGGTAGGCGGACTCTCAACCACTGCGCCACCAGGGAAGCCCTGATTTTATATTTTTGTAAGTTACAAAAGGACCACCCCGATGTCTGGCTACCATCTGTCATCACACAGAGTTATTACAATACTGCCGACTATACATTACCTCCCCAGGACTTATTTACTGTATGACTGGATGTTTGTACCTCTTAATCCCCTTGACCTATTTTGCCCACCTCCAGCTGTACACTGAACACCTCTGTGTGTATGCTTGCGGTACGGGGGAGCCACATTAGCCCCATCCTGGAGGTTTGAGTTCCCCTGGGAGCATGTGACAGCTGTCACATGTAAAAACTATGTGCAACCTGTACCATCCAAACATTTCAGCGAGCCCGGTGCTCGCTAGGACCCCCATGTCTTAGTCTCCCCAGGACATCAGTTAGCAGAGAAAGTAAGGAACAACTGGTGTGGAGGTGGGAGCTTCCAAAGACAACATCTGGGGTGAAAGTTGGTGACTTCAGGATGGGTGCAGCTGTGACCAAAGGGCCGAGCAAGCAGAGACTCGTGCAGCTACAGCTTTGTAAGAGCAGCACATGATTCGGAAGGACTGGCAGGAGATGAAAAAGTGAAGAACAGTTTGCAGCCAGAATGTGAAGGCTTTTAAAGAGCCATGTGAAGAAATCTGTTTCTATCCTAACTGTTGAAAGGGAAGCCCTTGAAATCCGATTAAGCTGATAGGTGAAAAACCAGATTGGCTTAATAGAAACACAACTTTAAGGGCTACAGATAGGACAGATTATAAGAAGCCAGAAAAACAGGAAAACTAATTTAACAGCTGCTGTAAGAACCTAGGAGAGACACAAAGACTTTCTTGGCCTAAAGAACTAGACGAGGGTACTAGGAAAGAGACAAGTTACACATTTTGGAGACATAAGACAGGAACCTGTGGGTTGCCAAATTTACAGCAAAAAAACAATGAAAACCAGGAAGTCCAGTTAAATTTGAACTCTGGGAAAAAACGAAAAATTTTTCGTGTGTCTCACACAGTATTTGGGACATACTTGATGTCTTGCATTTTATCTGGCAATCCTACCTATAAGCCAATTATCCAGGAATACAATAGTGAGATCTAAGGAACAGGGAGGGGGAAATGCCTGGGCATGAAAAGGGGTACAGACGGAACGACCAGGCTTGGCTGGCAAAGTGAGACATGCGCTTACCTGCATCGTAACCAGTCTGTCATCCACCATCACCTCCTTTGTCAGAAAGTCTGCTCCTATTGTGGCTTTGTACTGATTACTGAATTTCTTGTTCACATACTGGTTCATGAGTGATGTCTTACCGACTCTGAAATTGGAGAAAAACCACAAGTATAAGTCAACTAGGAAAGCGCTGAAAACGGACTCTGACGCCTGCCGCTCAGAAGGAACCTGCCCGTCCTGCAGGAGAACAAGGCCCTGCCCACCCCCATCAGAGGAGGAGGACTTCCCAGTTCACTCGCCTGACGACATGCTTTCTCCTGGGACAACACAGGGTGCAGATGTGGCCAGACCTGGAAAGGCTGCTTCTAGGTTCTGGTATAGCTGGTGGAGCCTGGTATTATTTCTCTCCAGAAGCATGCCAACAAATACGCTCCTTCTAAAAGCAGCCCCAGCAATAAGATCGCTCCACTAGTCCAAAAATATCTCTGCCGCCTTGGGTGTGTCTCCATTTAGTGGTTGCTATTCAGTCCAAGCAAATAATAGCCAGAGGAAGCCACTGGCTCCGAGAAGACATTTACACCAGTTAACCAATCTGCTGCTTCAAAGTTTAAAATCTGAAGCAGAAAGAAGCACCAATATTCCACCAAACCAGAATCTACCTCAAAGTATGCTCCTCCAGAGGTATTTTCCAGTAAGAAAACTCAGCAAGAGACAGTGTGTGATTTTTTTTTTGGTTATGAGTTAGTTAGGACAGGCCGAAGACAACGCAAGCCTTCCTCACGGCCAGTAGTACCATCCTTTTCACAAAGGAACATTCATTTCACATGCAGAGGGGACCTGGACAGCCCAAGGCACTGTTCTCCACCTGGTCCCGTGCACCAGAACTTCCAGGGGGAAAAGACAGGAAATCTGTAATCAAGCAAGTTTGGGTAACACAGGCTAAAAGCAGTACTTTCAATCCTGACAGCATACCAGAGGCACCAGGAGAATGTATGTGAGTGGAAGCGGGGACAGGGAGAGAGGAGGGGGGAGGCGGGGAGAGATGAGTGCCAGCGTATTTTAAGCACCGCCAACCAGGTCCCACCCACTGGGCTGGGCAAATGCTAATTGTTAAAAGGCCCCTGGGGTGATTAAAAAACCCAGCCACGGTAGAAAAATCACTGCCTTTTAAAAAGAACTTTGGAATAAGGACGTGCACCTGCATTTATTATCATATTGTTTTTAAAAATATGTAGCCTCCAGTCTAAGTTTTCATGGCTCACTTCAGATGCCAAGTCTGAAAAGCTCCCCCTGGAACCCCCTGAAACTTAACAGTGATGAAAGAACTAGTTAGTTACCCGGTTAGCGGCAGATCTAAGACCCGAACCCAGTTCTCCAGTCCCAGGCTCTACTGACGCAGGCACAGCAGGAGGAGGATGCAGGCATAGCCCACTTTAACGCGCTCTGTGCAAACTGCACTTTTTACAGACTGAATGTCTGTGGCAGCCCTGTGTCAAGCGAGTCTATCGGTGCCACTTTTCCAATGGCATTTGCTCACTTCATGTCTGTGTCACATTTTGTTAGCTCTCGCAATAGTTCAAACTTCTTCATTAGTATATTTGTTACGACGATCAGTGATTTTGATGTTATTGCAAAAATATTACGACTCCCTGAAGGCTGAGACGATGGTTAGCATTTTCTAGCCATAAAAGCATTTAAATTGAGGTGTGTACACTGTTTTCAGACATAAGGCTATTGTACCCTTACGAGACTACAGTGTAGTGCAAACGTAACTTTTATATGCCCTGGGAAACCAAAAAGTTGACGTGACTCCCCTTCACTGCGATACCCACTTCGTCGCGGCGGTCCAGAACCAAGCCCACAGTGTCTCTGGGATCTGCGTGTGCTGCACAGTGCACCCCAAACCTCCATCTCGTGGACACGGCGCCAACAGCAACAAGCCTACATAAACAGCGCTCCCTAGTCTAACCAGCTTGGGAAAGGGATTCCATGGTTTTTTTGGTTTTTTTTTATATATTTTCTTTGTTTTTGGCTGTGTTGGGTCTTCGTTGCTGTGCACGGGCTTTCTCCAGTTGCGGCGAGCAGAGGCTACTCTTCGTTGTGGTGCACGGGCTTCTCATTGCGGTGGCTTCTCTTGTTGTGGAGCACAGGCTCTAGGTACGTGGGCTTCAGTAGTTGTGGCTCACGGGCTCTAGAGCGCAGGATCAGTAGTTGTGACACACGGGCTTAGGTGCTCCACGGCATGTGGGATCCTCCCAGACCAGGGATCGAACCCGTGTCCCATACATTGGCAAGCGGATCCTCTTTTTGTTTTTTTAATGAATTTGTTTGTTTGTTTGCTTGTTTATATATTTATTTATGGCCACGTTGGGCCTTCATTGCTGCGCGCGGGCTTTCTCTAGTTGTGGCGAGCGGGGGCTACTCTTCCTCACGGTGCACAGGCTTCTCATCGCAGTGGCTTCTCTTGTTGCGGAGCACGGGCTCTAGGCATGCAGGCTTCAGCAGCTGTGGCTCGTGGGCTTAGTTGCTCCGCGGCATGTGGGATCTTCCCGGAGCCACGGGGAGGGCTCGAACCCGTGTCCCCTACACTGGCAGGCAGGCTCTTAACCACTGCACCACCAGGGAAGTCAAGTCCCCCATGAAACTATCATTAATTGACTTCAAACAGCCACCCTTGTCCCTAAATCATGCCCCAAATTGGGGAACAAAGGACTACCTGACCAGGGGTCATTCAGATTTTTGCTGTGCTCCTAAGAGCACGGAAACGTAGGGCCCTAATGCCATGGCTATTAGAGATGGAAGCAGCAATTGTCAGCACAGAGGGCATGAGCTCCAAGCGCGTGAAATGTAAACCCAGGCCAGCGTGCTGGCTCAGGTTTAGGAGGGGCACTTACCCAGAATCCCCCAGGATGATAACCTTCAGCAGCACTTTCTTCCTCGAGGTCATCCTTGAAGCTGGAAGAGAGGAGAACGCACGTGAGCAGGATGGGAGCACCAGGGGGACCACCTCCCCGGGCACAGGACGTCTCGGCAGCCCCAAGAGCACTGAGCCTGGGCCCTCCTGCCGGCTGCTCCCTGCCGTCCAGGGCCTTCGACAGAACACAGCATCAGTACTGGAACTCTGGACCCAAGAGCTCGGCCACACAGCGTGCCAGGGCCATCCGCCCCTGGGAGGAGTCTGAAGGAAGGATTCTCCCACTTGGATGTGGGATCAGTGCTCCATTTACTCAACAGCTGGGTCCTGCTTCAGGCAGGTCCCTGCTCACACATCACCCCTTGGAGGCGACCCCTCTATCTGAAGTAAAGCAGCCCACCCTGTCCCCGTCTGCTGTACCTGAAGTGAAGCGGCCCACCCTGTCCCCGTCTGCTGTACCTGAAGTGAAGTGGCCCACCCTGTCCCCGTCTGCTGTACCTGAAGTGAAGCGGCCCACCCTGTCCCCGTCTGCCGTCCATCCTTTACTCTGCCTTATTGTTTCTTCAGAGTACTCAACACTACTGCTGACTCTTGAACATCTCAAGGGTTAGGGGCGCTGACCCTCCACTCAGCTGAAAATCGCTTATAACTTAACAGTTGGCCCTCCGCATCCGCGGTGCCACATCCGCGGTCCCGCATCCACAGTATCAACCAAGCAGGGTCGCGTCATTCGTGCTGTTCAAGGGTCAACTGCACTTGATATTTTAATGTATTATATTCGTTTCTCTTCTCTCTTTCCTAATAATTTCTGTGAAAACAGTTTTATTCCCCACGGTTTTATTCTCCAGTACCAAGTAGAGAATTATCAAATATTATGTTAGTGCACAAATTAATATTTGACTTCGCAGCTCTTGAGACCACCTTTCCCCAGAAAGCCTTTCAGGTAGCCTTCCACAGCCTCGACCAGACAATATGTCAGAGGCCTAATCTGCGCTCAACTCTCTGCCACCACGTGACCGCGTGGTCAATTTACTTATCAAGACCGGCCTCCTCTCTTAATTGCCCCTCAGTCCTCAGGGCCTGACCCAGTCACTTTCAGAAGATGAACAACTTTCAAGAAAGCAGGAGTCCTAAATTCTGGACCCCAATGTCAGTGACTTAACTAAAAACTGCCAGAGCAGCACTACTCAGGCAGCTGATCCCCAGGAGAGAGCTGCCACCTCCTCTAGAATCAGGAATTTATGATTGCATGTGAGCCTCAGAAATGACACCTCTGCCTTCTGAGAACCTCTAGCCTTGGCCATTATCCTCAGGAGACACTGAAATAGCCAGGGCAGGAGACTACCACTAACAGTCACAGGGCAACAGCCGACTCCTACCTTCAGTGGAGCTGGGGGAAATTAAGTGTTTATACTTAAGCAAAGTAGGTAAGGATGTGGGTTAAATAAAGCCTGTTATTTTTCCATAGTTTGGGAAAACACGACAGTCAGGACTGGGTCTGAAAAAAGCTACCTTTAGTTTCACCTTTATCCACCTGGCGTCCTGAAGGTGAGGATGACCGCACTGCCTACCTACGGTGGGGGTGACTTAAGCATGCAAATCCCGATCCCATGCTCCTCTGGCGTTGCCACTTTCCAGCTGTGTGACCCGGGGCAAGTCATTTAACCTGTTGGCATAGGGAAAATAGTTCTTATGTCCCATGGGTGATGTGAGGCCTGGATGAGAAAAATGCTCGGGACACTGACTAGGATATAGTAAGTGGTTAGTAAATGTTGGTGCTATGATTTTAATGTGTGCCAAATACCGAGATGAATGAACAACAGAACAGAGTCCAGAAGGCAGTGAGAGAAGCGGTAAGTCACAGAATCCAGGCAAGTAATTCAGCTACACGCCTCGGTCTCCAGATGCCTGGCCGTCAACTGTTCTCCTTCAGCTGGTGGTATCAAAAGGAAACTGAGAGAAAGTATCAGAACCAGCTAGTGCGCCACAGGCCGGATTAGATGGCGAGCCCCACGCGCCTGAAAGCGGTGTCTTCCAGGCTTCAGCAGTGGGGTGGGAGCGGGAGTCAAAGCAGAGGCAGTCAGCAGGCACCACGACCCAGCCTGGGCAAGCTGTCTCAGAGCCCCGAGCCTCATGTCTGTGCGGTCTCTGCAGACACCAGCTTCTGTCTATGAAGTGCCCACCAGTGCCAGCTGGGGCGGCATAAGACAAGCCCGAGTTCTGCCTGTTTCCTTTACTCTTCCATCAGATCTAGGGTTGCTGTTGGTTTTTTCTCTCTGCAGTTAGAGGTACACACCCCCAATCACCCATATCACCCACGAGATCCACAGCCCTACCTTCCTCCCTAGGGACCACCTTGACCAAAGTTTAAGAGTCTCACCCCAAGGTCTGGTACCAAATTTTGGGCTAGAGATCACATTATGACAGCTGGGACAAGTTTCAAATCCAAAGGGCAAATTAAGGAAAGGTATGAAAAGAGGGTGAGCTTTGCAAAGAAATTCTTAAAGAATGTTTAAGACACTGATTTTGAGAATGGGAAAAGGGATTTCCATGACCTGGTTTAGTAAGGCTCATGGTGCATCCAGTATTATTTCATAATATTAGAAGGAAATAAGAAACAAACTTCACCCATCCTGTTCCCACATGACAGACCTCACGTTTGTGTCCTCTCAGGTTTCTGCTCACAGCGGTGGCAGGTGGGCCCGTGCGGCCACCTTGACCCTCCTGGGCAGCAGAGCACGACACCTGAGCGTCTTTCCTCACCTGCACACCCAGTCACAGAACCCCCAGAACCCAGCGGAGGGCGCAGCCGGTAAGTCCCGAGTCCCCATCAGAGCTCGCCCAGCCCCGCACACAACCCGGTATTCTGTCTCTCCCATGTTACTATGTATCCTTGTTTTCCAGTACTTGCTTCCATGACAGTCTCAGTGTCTAATATTTCTCTGAGTGAATTATGCATTTTAATAGCCATTCCTACCTTTTGTTTAATATATCAAAAATCTGGGAAAAACAACGCCATAAGAAACAGCTCTGAACTCCCATTTGTGGGGTCATTTTCCTGGGCCGCAGCAATGCCGCTGGGGAGGTCTCTTAGGCTCAAACTCACGCGACTATCGCAGGCCACGCCAGCCCTGAGGAACACGGATCGCTGGCTGACCTCGCGACGGCCCACGCCGCAGACAGCTCAGGCACAGGGAGGCGGCCTGGACTCACCACCCTGGCTCTGAGCCCTCATTCCTGGGGGGCTCCCACGAGGGACACGTCCAGCGCGAGAGCCACTGTGCTCCAGAGGGGCCTGGGGCCCATCAGGTACTCACAGCCCCTCCCCATCTGTCACATGCAATCACCAACCAGGAGACATTTTATCACAAACCACACTGCCTTTAGTGGGGTTCCAGGGAAACAGCTAGAAAGTTAAACAAAGGGCAAATTCTCACTCACGGGAAAGGGTTTTGTCCACCTTAACCTATGGGTATTGTTTAGGAACGGGGTAACTGAGTCAAAAGTATAAACATTTTCATAACTTTTGCTAATTCACTTTCCTGAAGGGTTTTCCAAATTTACACTGCAACCACTGTTGCAGTGATTAACAGCATATAGCATCTAAATGAGAAAAATGACAATTTTACTGAGACAAAGAAAATCTGAATAAATGAAGAGATACCTCCAATAGGAAGCCTTCATGTAAATATATGAATTCTTCCCTATTTAAACAATTCCAAGGTTTTTTTGGAATCGGATGAAGTGATTATAACTTTACCCATAAAAATAAATGCACAAGAGCCCCTCCCACTCCTCTCAAAGAAAGAGTAATGACAGGGATTTGCCTGACAGTCTTGCAAAGTACGTTATGAAAATACAGTATGAACACCATGGGCCGGAATAAACAGAAGGGACTCCAGAAAGGAACAATTTCGGCATGTCCAGTGTCACAAAATTCAGCAGCAAAAGGACGAACGGTTCACCACGTGGTGAGAGCCAGAATTAACGTGCTTAAACCTCATCTTCCACAACAGATTCCCACAGGAGTAAAGGTGTAAATGTAAGGACGGCTATGTACGAAGCTGAAAGGAATACATACAAGATTAAAAGGTTTTTCCTGCGTGGTGGGATTCCAAATGATTTCGTTTTCTTTATATTCATGTGAAGAGTGCATTTCTTTTAAACTCAAAAAGCTACTTCCATTTTGGAGGAGTATGTTCACCTGTTGATTTTTCAGGTAAATTTTCTGCTTGCAAGAATATTCCTGTTCGCCATGAGGTGCACCTCAAGGCAGATTTTCCTCTTTGCTCGGTGCCTGTGAACAGTCGGGCTTTTGCAAACAGGGCGCCGGCCCGGAGGAAACCCCCAGCTGGCTTCACCAGGACGCTGACGGCTTCAAACTGGCAGAAGCTAAGAGCTATGTTTTTGTACTTAATGTTCTCCAGGACCAAGAATGGGGCACTTGTTTCTAGAAAAGAGCTAAGAAAAAAAAAACCAAACGAAACCTTGAACACAACTCTTGCCACAAGCAGAAGTGGCTTTAAAACCTCCACTGGCAGCTTCTGCTTTCTGTCACCCATTTCCATCACCACCTTCATGAATTTTCGAAGACAGAAATTACTTTTAAAAATCCTACCAAGTGAGAAATTTCTAAGTGGAAAACCATTCTTCAACGCACAGAGCACTTCCTTTTACACTTTTACAGGAGGAAGGGAAGCAGGCAGAGAGAAGGGAAGGAGCTGTATGAGGTCCCTCACCCGTTGCCTGGAAATGAACATTTTAGATAGCATCCATTAATCCAGGAAGCTCTCTAAAAGTCATTCTAGAATAAGATATATTCAGAACACACTTCCTTCCTTCTGCTGTCAAACCAAACTTGATCAGCGTGCTCTGGGGTGCGTTCTTCTAGAACACTAACTGTTCCACACGCTGAATCGATTGTTTCCCTCACGTACAGTGTTTCCCGTGGAATGAATCAAAAACCAGAACTTCCCCCCATCAGCTGGAGTTGCCGCTTTCCTCACTGCTGAAGCACAGCAGCCAGCTGGCCATAAAGGCAGACAAAACAAGGAAGCCCCAAGCAGGTAAAAACATCAGGAAAACACCGTTCCCAGCTCTGGGCCAGGCAGGGTCAGTGAGGACAGAAGGGGACTGACGGAGAGGGGTCAGCGGAGGGCGGTGAGGACACAGGGCTGGGGAGGGGAAGAGCAGGGCGCTGGGGGTCGGCGGGCCACCGCCAAGTCTGAGTTCCTGGAGGTAGGTCGACTTGGCCTGGTGATCAGAAACACGCTGACTATGCTCAAGTGGAGGTGAGGCTCTATAGGGAGATGCAGGGCCAAGGAGGTGAGCGCAAAGCCGTCAAGACAATGGTGTAAATCGCAGGGGATGAAACTGAACAAGGTGTCATCACGTCCAAGGTCACACAGCAATCAAGTGGCATAGCTGGAGTGAACAGGTGTGTAAGTCCAGACCCAACACCTGACGGCCCTGCCACTCAGCAGTACCAGCTTTCCCCTGGTTCGCCAGGAACCAGGCACTTAAAAAAGCTCCCTCTGGGGACTGAGGTGCACACACAAGGTTTGGAAAATCACTGACGTGAGGTCAAAAACTGCTGTTCTGCTTTACATTTGTGTCTGATACAAAACTAACGATGGCACGAAATATTTGAACAAGTGCTAAAGGTTCAACAAAGCTGGGACAGTTAAACCAATTGATTTTCTATAGTCCATTAACATCTTTACCTGGTCTGTGTTTCCAAGCTGCCTACCTTTAACAGCTACAGCCTAACCAGACACTTGACTTTTCTGCCCCCATTAAAGTATTGAATTGTACAACATTCAGAAAAGTACAAAAGAATGAAGCAAAGACAAAGGCCAAACACAGTTCCATCTCTTAGAAGCAAGCAATCACTATTAGCATCAGGGTATAAGTCTTTCCAGTTTTCCTTCAAACGGCTGAGATCATACTGTTCATAACTTCGCATCCCATTTTGTTCTACATTAAATATCTTCCCACATTATTAAGGCTGATAATACTTCAGCATATGGATAATCCCACTCCTTTGTTATTAAGTGGTTGCTTTTAGTTATAATGAGATGAACCCATGTATACAATGTGATCAGACTCACAAATGAGTTATTACTCAGCTAAATAGCGTAAGTATTTGAAAGGCCTTTGAAATACGTGGACAAATTAGTTTCCAGAATAACTTTATTTCCACCCGTGCCAGCAATGAACTAGTATTTCAATGTCACCGCCCCCAGCTATCATTAGCACAAATCACTGCTAATCAGACAGACAGCTACAAACGAGGGTCAACGGGTCCTATTTGTACTCCTTACATTAGTAGAGTCAAACATTTCCACCACCTGTTTCTCAGTTGTCTGATGGTCTCTGCCTACTTTACCTATTAGACTGTGATCTACTGCACACATGGTCTACATGTAACATCGCGAAGGAAGCAACACTGAGACACAGACCTCACAAGCTGTAGGCTTCTGAGCAGAATAAAGGTACCATCCTCACCTTTAACCAGCACCCACTGCCTTCCAAGAGTCTGCACTCTGCTCCTGACCATTAGAGAAACCAGCAGTCTTCCTGCTCCCCAAACGGAAGGACCTCAAGGCTCGAGAGAGGGAGGCAAGCGATGTCTGCTGATCAACTTTTGAAGAAGGTTACGTGGAGAGACGGGGAAGGCATCTGAACTCACATAATACTACCGTGTTGGTCGTCAAGCTCAACAGTACTGTCTGTTGTAGGCAGACTCTTTTTTTTTAACTTTCCAAACTGAGGAAGCAGACTAGGACCTAAAGAGTGGAAGGGCACAGCCCATGAAACAGCAAGAAGCAAATTCCGGCTAGTGAACTGCACCCCAGGCCTCCGTGAGGTCATCTACTTAATCCTCAGGACAAGCCCATAGGGTTGAATTCCCAGTTAACAGATGAGGAAACGGAAGCTCCTAAGTGATCACTGCATTTCTAAAAGTATTCAGACATGAGACTGGAGCCCAGGACTGATTACAAAGGCCTTCATCTCAGCCACTACACTGGGTTGATCACCAAGATCATAAAGGCATTTCGTGCTTCAAATAACCTACAGGGTGAGACCACATGCACAGCCAAAGACGGGGTGACATGATAACTGAGGCTGAGTCACTGGTGGGAGGCAGGGAGGTTCATAACACTGGTCTCGTTACTTTTGTAACACCTGAGATTTCCTGTAGTAAAAACTGTAAATGCAATTCACACTTTTTTTTTTTTTTTTCTTTTTGTGGTACGTGGGCCTCTCACTGCTGCGGCCTCTCCCGTTGCGGAGCACAGGCTCCGGACGCGCAGGCTCAGCGGCCATGGCTCACGGGCCCAGCCGCTCCGCGGCATGTGGGATCTTCCCGGACCGGGGCACAAACCCGTGTCCCCTGCATCGGCAGGCGGACTCTCAACCACTGCGCCACCAGGGAAGCCCGCAATTCACACTTTTAACACACAAGGAATATCTGGAAGAGAAATCAAGACTTTATACATTTGTTTTCATTAACAAAAATATCTGACGAACTTTTCTGGTAGATGTATCCCCGATTAAGGATTGGTAATCATCTCTGGCCATCTGTGATAATCAGCCTCTGGTTGCGGCGCAAGCACGAGTGTTAGTTTTGCCACCGCAGAAATCTGAGGTTAGAAATGTCTAGCAAGGGCTTCCCTGGTGGCGCAGTGGTTGAGAGTCCGCCTGCCGATGCAGAGGATACGGGTTCATGCCCCGGTCCGGGAGGATCCCACATGCCGCGGAGCGGCTGGGCCCGTGAGCCATGGCCGCTGAGCCTGCGTGTCCGGAGCCTGTGCTCCGCAACGGGAGAGGCCACAACAGTGAGAGGCCCACGTATCGGAAAAAAAAAAAAAAAAAAAAGAAATGTCTAGCAAAAAATTATGTTAGGGTTTTGATAAGAACAGGTAACTTTTTTTTTATTTCTATTTTTTTGGGTTTTTTTATTATTATTTTTTAACTTTTTTAAAAAAGATTTATTATTTATTTATTTTATTCATTTTTGGCTGCACTGGGTCTTACTGGTGGCACACAGGATCTTTTGCTGTGGCATATGGGCTCTTGGTTGTGGTGTGCGGACTTCTCTCTAGTTGTGTCATGTGGGTTTTCTCTTCCCTAGTTGTGGCGCGCAGGTTTTCTCTTTTCTCATTGTGGTGCGCGTGTTTTCTCTTCTCTCGTTGTGGCGCACGGGTTTTCTCTTCTCTTGTTGTGGCGCGCGGGCTCTGTAGTTCGCAGCACGCGGGCTCTAGTTAGGCACAGGAGCTCAGTAGTTGTGGTGCACAGGCTTAGCTGCCCCGTGGCATGTGGGATCTTATTTCCCTGGCCAGGGATCAAACCTGCGTCCCCTGCATTGTAAGGCAGATTCTTTACCACTGGGCCACCAGGGAAGTCCCACAGGTAACTTCTTTTAATATCAGTTTGAGAAAGAAAAAGGTAACACAAATATGAATTTGGATTCCGATCCCAGAGGAGCTTAAGAAGAAAAGAGAAAAGTCAGAATGAGATCAGAATTTTCAGCCAATAATACCACCAAGACAACTTCCATTCCAGTGGCTAAAAGGCACTGTGCAAGGGTTTTAAAGTATCAGGAAACAGCCATAAAATGTTGTAAGGTGAATAAAAAATGTCTCTCACCAGCACCTCCCAGCCAGCAGGTGGAAGGGAGGAAGGAAGTCATGCTGGTTGCAGAAGGGAGGTCTGCTTGACGGGCCTGGGGAACACAGGTCACAAATCCGTGCAGGAGGACTAGTTACCCAGAGGCCTGAGCTCAAACAAACCACTCTGATGTATGCAGTAAGCTCCCATCACCACCTGCTTCCCCTGCAAGCTCACTACTGACTGTCTCCAGGCTAATGAGCAGTTTAACTGCTCATCTCACCTGGGGAAGCAGGAAGGTTGAGACAACTTAGTGTTGTTAAGGGTGGCCAGCATGTCCTTGGGGATGAGAGTTGAAGCGTGGCCACTTTAACGACCCAAGGGTTAGCAAATCTAGGAAATATTCTACTACAAGAAAGAGGTAAAAGGACGGGGTGTGACAGACTGGCTTGGGTTAAAAATGAAAATGGCTTCCAAGTTCTAAGCCCAGGGGAGAGGCAAAAGAAAGCATCACTGAATAACATTTTAAAGGCTACAGAACTAAAACTGACGTCATAACTTCGAACAGTAGCAAAAATGTCCCACCAATAAAGGAAGATGGAAACTGGAGATGTTCTGAAACTCCACGATCAGGTGGTGCAGGGACCAAACGCAGGTGCAAGGAAGTGAAGGAGAGAAAAGTGTAGGAGGCCAAAAGCCACTTCTGTGGAATCATCCAGTCATTTCCAGGGCGCTCAGGACAGTGCTGGTGTTCTAGGAATGGAGACATGATTAGACTGGAACACAGAACTTAGCAACTGGTCACGACAATCACTACTCTGAATGTACAACAGGCATTTAGGCAGTTAGGCGTCCTTTTTACTTGTGACTCGCCTTTGCCTTGTTTGCACCGTTCTCCTCTCCCCTAAGTCATCAGCCTGTCCTAGCACACCTTCTGGGCCCTTCCACTGTCCAGTTCCCAATTTCCCTTCATTCAACACAACTGTTTCAGAATAACCTTAAGCCCTTAAATCTTGGTTATAAACCCCCAGGGCACCAGGTTTTGTCTGTGGTGAGCTGTTCCTCACTCCCTTAAGGTCAAATGCCACCTTCACTGAGAAGCTTCCTCTGACCTCCCCAGAGCCCAAGACAGACCCAAGCCTCCCTCCACTGTGTCCGCGACACTCTCCCGTGCTGCCAGGCGAGGATGCGGCTCTACAGGGTCCTCTGGGTGGAAGAGGTCAACCTTCAGGGCATGGCCCTCTGACCACGTGGAAGCCTGCGGGCAGTGCAGGACAGGACGACAGTCACCTGCAAGACCATCTTCACCTCTGCCGCCGTCCTTGAAAGGATCTCCGCCCTGGACTGCGGTCCTCTAACCGAGCGCCGCTGCCATGCACGCAGGGGTGCCGTCTGTCCTGAGACACTGGGGTTATACAGCTTGAAATACGTGGTCTGCAGATAATGCATATCCTGTGTGCTCCAAGTAAGACTTCTACCGTAATGATATTAGCGAACAGGCTGCTGGTCTGAGGTTCCATTTAGAACCACCACCTCCACGTGGGAAACTCAGCCAGAAGATGTTACTAGAAGCCTTCAAAAGGACACTGTGAGGGCCCAAGGGGTAGGGAGAGACACTCTTTCATTACATAGCACATTAAGGAGGTGACCAACTACTTTAAAACACCACCGTGATTGAGACATATTGAATTAATTTTAAGGGTAATTAACTTAGCTGGGAAAGTCAGGGAAGGATTCCTCCAGGAAGATCTGACTGAATCTGGATCAGAAGCAGGAAAAGCACGCCAAAATTTCCCTGGCAGGAAAACTAGCGCATGCAGCATGCAAAGGCCTTGTGGCAGGGAGAAACAAACACCTGGGGGTTGACGGCCAGATCACAGGGGCCCCAGCAGGCCACGGCGGGGCCCTGAAGCACTGAGCAGCGCCCCCTCTACGATTCTGACACAGCAGTGTTCACGCTGTGGAGCCATCAGCTTGCCTGCCGCGGGGTGGGGTGGGGGGGTGTGGGGGGCAGCGTTCAGCAGCGGGAGAGCCCACGGCGCATGTGAAGAGGCTGCGTAACCTCCGGGCAAGGGGGCTGCGCCAGAGCTGTGGTGAGACTGAGGGGAACGGAGGTGCTCCCGGGGCCAAGAAAAGAGGGTCGGCACCACGCGCTGAACTGGTCTCAGAAGGCAGGACACAAGGGGCGCGCCGCGAAGCGCCCGGGTTCACACGCAACGCAACCCAAAGCATCCTCGGACAGGGAACCCTGAAAAAGAGCCAGGCGTTCTTTGGAAGGGAATTATGTTTGATTTAGACACATGCTAAGTTTGAAGTGACCCTGACATAAAGAAGAGAAGGTCTTTACTCAATTAAGCATATGGTTTGCTTGGTTAATGCTCAAAACGTCTTTAAGTGGCAAATATATAACTGAGTGGAGGACAGACATGGATCAAAATACAGATGTGATAAAGAATCTGAATGACAGTTACCTTTCACTGTAGGAAAACCCCACTAAAAGCAGAGATGCTGCCAGTATCTCTGACCAACCCGGAATGGAATCTGCCCGAAGAGGGTGCCCACACCAGGGTCATAAATGGCTGGGGGCAGTGCGCAGGACATGTGGAATTTCCTGCCTTGCTGAATCAGTCTGTACTCTGCAAAGTTCAAGAGGCATTGCTTTAACTGACTCAAGGATCTGGTAAGGAACAGGTATTCTGAGATTCACATTCACCTACTTCCATGTTATAGTTTACAGGGATTTCCAAGACTATGAAAAACATGAACTCATTTGAATTTTATCATATTCCCCTTTCCTCCAATACTAGAGGGCCTAGGATAATCTTGCAATCAAATCTATTTTTAAAAGATATAGTTGTACATCTTACATCTTAAGTTTCACTGTTAACTGTGCTGGACTTATGACTTCAGTCTACACCCCTGTGCTAACACGGGGACATCAGCGCTCCCTGGACAGGAGTGTGAAGAACAATGCTGGCGGGCCTTGCCTCCTAGAGGCTGCTGCCGGGTGGCAAGAAGACAAACGATACCCAGGGCAGGACAAACATGGACTTCAAGACGAGAGTGGTGTAGAAGAGAGAACCCAGCCGCCAGAAATACCGAACATCTTCCAAAGCAGGACTAAACAGCCGCACACACGATGCCTCAGAAGGAGCATTCAGTCTGTCCAAACTGTCAGGATGCTTTACTGTCTTCAACTCCTCGTAAGCTTCAGAGACAGTCCCAGGAGGCCCAGGGGAAAGTGCTAGGGGACTGAGATGACAAAGAGCCGGACTGTGGAGCGTCAGGCCTGGGGCCAAGACGGGCAGGACACGGGAGTACAACGTCACCAAGGTGGGAGGCCTGAGCTGCACACGAAGCCCAAGCACAGCCACCTTGCTGCTCCAGGCAACCTTTCGAGGGAGCCGCCTCGTCTCCCCTGGCAACACTGCTCCCAACAGGCCTCATCTCCCCCCCAAATGCTCCGTCTCAGGTGCGCCTGCCACTCCCCACGGGGCCCCGCACGTGAGGGCTTGGGGACAACTCGCACGGGGCCCCGCACGGGCCTGGAGAGCACAGCCTTCCCTGGTGGAGACACGGGTCCAGGGGCTGCCCCCGTGAGCGCCTTCTTCTAGGCTTGGCCCACACGGATGATGCTGAGCTTCCGAGCACAAGGCTAGCGCCCATTCACATGAAGACTTTAAGCCTCCTGCCCATCACTCAGCAGGAAAAGCCTGGCTGACCATTCTCACCGGGGCACATTCTCTGGATCCGCCACAGTATTAACTGTCGTCTGTGCTCTCGCTTAAAAGGTGGAGACATTACTTTCTTGTGTGCAGTGATCTGTGATCCTTTAGCAGTAAAGGTTTAAGGGAGTAGGCAAAAATCTAGACGGATTACACAAGACATAAAGAAATGCCTTGGCAGCTCCGTTTCCTCCCCAGGCCTGGATCATTTTCTTTTTAAAAAATATTTATTTATGGCTACTCCGGGTCTTAGTTGCAGAACGCTCAATCTTCATTGTGGCATGCGGGATCTTTTTTTTTTTTTAGTTGCAGCATGCGGACTCTTAGTTGTGGCATGTGGGCTTCTTAGATGCGGCATACGGGATCTACCTCCACGACCAGGGATTGAACCTGGGTCCCCTGCACTGGGAGCGCAGAGTCTTACCTCCTGGACCACCAGGGAAGTCCCAGGCCTGGATCATTTTTGCGGCGAGCCCCGCCTCTCACTAAGGTCTGCCTGGGCCAAGAGGGGACTTGGTGGACGCTCGCGCACAGCGCTGCTCCGTTACAGGCCTCCGCAGCCCTTGGTGCTGCTCCTCAGCTCTAGCCCGGGTAGATTATGTCCAACCATCAGGCAGGTAAAAGGAGGCACACAGCAAGCGTCCCCACCCCTCGGGCACCAGCCTCTGCCACAGGGAGAACTGTCCTGGCATTTGCAATGCTTTTCCATTCCGCTCGGGCTCAAATGGCAGCCTCTCCCTAGAACTCAAGATGTACACACACAGAAGAGTAAGGTAGCTTGTCCAAGGCCACACAGCTAGTCATCCGGGAAACAGGATTTTTTTTTTTGTATTTATTTATCTATGTATCTGGCTGCGTCGGGTCTTAGTTGTGGCACACGGGATCTTCGTTGCAGCGTGCGGCATCTTTCGTTGTGGTGCGCGGGTTCTAGAGCGCAAGAGCTCAGCAGTTGCGGCACATGGGCTTAGTTGCTCCGTGGCATGCAGGATCTCAGTTCCCCGACCAGGGATCAAACCCACGTCCCCTGCATTGGAAGGTGGACTCTTAACCACTGGACCACTAGGGAAGTCCCTGGAGCCAGGATTTGAAATGAGGCAGTCTGGCTCCATCGTTCTTCCAACAAGAATCATGGGCTTCTCCAACATTCAAATTTCCACTGTCTAAGTGCAAGGCACCAGGCCAGGTTCTATTTTACAGTTCTGCTCTGACTGTCCCATTCCAATTTGCCTAAGGAACTTGCGATCACAGCCCCACTGAATGATAACCAGAAGCAGGCGCTCCCAAACTCTCAGGGAGACAGATAAATGGTTACACTGAACACCAGGGAGAGAAGGATGCTTAGAAATGGACCAAGCAAGGCAGTTTAAAGGCTACCCCTCCACAGGAGAGGTGCAACAGCCATGGGAAGACTATGGGCTTTGGGTCCCAACAATGGGATGAAATCCCATCTTGCACATCCAGCTGTGTGAACTTAAATGTGTTTTCATGTGAAAAATGAGCATCCCCTACAAATGAGATAATGCAGAGAAAGCTCTATCTGGCTCATTAAATCTACTCAGTAAGTGGCTATTATGACATGAGGGCTTTTCTCACAGTGAATAAAAACTTACATCTCGTCAATTAGTATTACTTCCCTTTCCAAATCTCACCACTACGGCCTCTCACACTACCTGTTTGACTTTTGCTATGTTCGCCTGTTAACCCACGTAACTGTGTCTGAGGTCCTAGTTACTCATCCAAGACAAATCGCACCTTCACTTACGTGCTTCCTAAAACCACACTGTATACCAGCACTGAGGCCCTGCACCGTACATCAGCAAACACTGCAGTGGAGTCATGTCTGGCCTAAGACCTGTCACTGGAGGAAGATCCATGGCCAATGCCATGGAAGAAAGAGCAGAACTGAGCAGCGGGCACTGGGTCACTAGGTGCCTTACAGTTTGAATCCCTAACTCTGCTCCCACTGCTGTGCGTTCACTGCACAGGCACTGGCGCCCGAGGGGGGTGGCGCACTGCTCCCAAGACCCTGACCCACGTCGCTCAGATGACCTCAGACTCAAACATCCCATGTCCTGCAGTCCCGCCTCCATGCTTCAGACTTAAACATGTCCAATCACGTATCCCCATTTTTTTCAGTAACAGTGGTCACTAACCATGACCTAAGGGTAAGCACACCTAGTTCAGTTCAAACACCTGCTGAGGGTCCAGTCAGGGTCAGTTACTGGGTTGGAGGCTGGGGTTTACCTACAGAAAACTACAAACACTTCTTATTTCAAAAGGAGGCCATCATAATTCTCTGTAAGCTGAACAAAGCATTCTGTTTTGTAGCTTTCAAGTGTTAAACTGGAAACTTCAGTGGCCAAATTCAGCTGGCTATTTCACAACTCCTTGCTGGACAAGGGGTTCTATGTGATTCTAAAAACAGTGAGGGAGCTTCCCTGGTGACGCAGTGGTTAAGAATCCACCTGCCAACGCATGAGACACGGGTTTGAGCCCTGGTCCGGGAAGATCCCACATGCCGCAGAGCAACTGAGCCCGTGCGCCACAACTACTGAAGCCTGCATGCCTAGAGCCCGCAAGCCACAACTACGGAAGCCTGCGCCTAGAGCCCATGCTCCGCAACAAGAGAAGCCACTGCAATGAGAAGCCCGTGCACTGCAATGAAGAGCAGCCCCTGCTCGCCGCAACTAGAGAAAGCCCGCACGCAGCAACGGAGACCCAGTGCAGCCATAAATAAATAAACAGATTGATAGGGAAAAAAAAAACAGTGAGGTCAAGTGTAGAACAAAGCCAAATCACCTTAAACTCATCCAGAATCGGTTCTTAGAAGTCATTTTATCCTGAGCTTTTGTTAGCAGAGACACTTCTTCCGTGGCACCGACACCTCGCGCAGTTCCTGCCTGCACACTCACAGTGACCATGAAGTACATCCTGTGCAGTGTTCCACTGTCAAAGGCTGCAGAGGGATTTAGAGACACTCGACACTCCATCACCAGTGCCAACATCTTTTCTCAACTCCTGTCCATGCAGCGTGGCTTCCAGGTCACTCAACTTCCGGTTGCCCACCTCTGACTGGATCAGATTCAGTGTACTTCTTAAAATGCCTGCCTCTTTGTAAAAGTACCGTCCATTACTAACACACGGTGATGCCATAAGGATGTGGAGAATTTTACAAACCTCTAAAAACTCACTCAGCTGTGATGTTCTTAACTGCACTCACAGGTACCACCAGCCTCAGCAGTCATTTTAAGTGTTCAGGAAGTGCACTGCCGTTGGGCTAAGCTTCTCGATAATGCCAACCCTTGGTTAGTCCAGGCCATGCATTCCCAGCGGGGGTGTTATTAACAATGGTTTGTGGCCCTCTAGAAGCCGCAATATAAAAGCAAACAGACACAGTACGTCCATGGTATTAAAACTTTACTGGGGTAGGGGAGACAATTAGGGGGAAAAATCTAAAAAGGCCTGTGGAGCAGAAGGGAGGTGCGATAATCAAACGTGGTTGAGAAAGTCCGGTCTAGGCCTGTGCTGTCCTACACAGCAGGCACTAGCCATTTAAATGAAATCAAATACAGCTCCTCAGCCACACCAGCCCCACTTTAAGTGCTCACAAGCCACAGAGCTAGCACCCACCGCACTGGCCAGCGCAGACAGAGAACATTTCCATCCTCACAGTAAGTTTTATGGTATGGTGCTGGTCTAACAACCCTGGAGGATTTCACTAGCATTAGTAGATAGTCCTCAGACATCTCAAATCTCGATTTACGGCCATTAATTACTGATTATCTAGCCCACCTTCTTTCACTCTTGAAAACACAGTAACGATACTCACTCCTCAAGAGCCAACTTTAGAAAGTATTAGTTAACACGCGAGCTTTTCGTTAGAACCCTACAGCTACAGCAAGATCTTGGCTGCATCACAACCACTTCTAAATATTTGGAGCCACCGGTCCTAGCAGCCTACGAGTGTCCAAACACTACCCGAGGTCCTTGGTAACCCACTGAGACCGAGGTTCAGTTAACTGCTTGAAAGCAAACCATACTGTGAACAGCACAGGAGCATCAAGGACCAGACACAGGTCACACTGATCAACAGGAACAGTTTGCCTGCGTAAGGTAAAATTACGAAAGTGTCCACCACATCTTGAAATCCTCCTTTGATTAGGTGTGGAAGTCTTCTCCTGACAGTGTAGAGCGTTTCATCAGATCCTCTTAGCAGCTGGATGCGACTGCAGAAGGTGGTCACACGTATTTTGTTCTCAAGCACCCCTGGAAGAACCATGGTGACTGAGGTGTCTCACACAGCTAGACTTACACTTCAAAACAATTTCTTCCTGGCCACTTCCTAATCAAGAAGCCAAAAAAAAAAAAAAAAAAATTCAGTCAGGTAAGTGATAATCTGTCTCCACACTGGGCAATTTTTAAAGCTCCAAAACAAGTACAGCAAACAGTGCAGAATGTAATACTCCTGGTCTGGTTAGATGCCAACAAGTTAATGCCACCGCTCACGGGTCCATGTTCCAGAATCTCAGGCAAGGAAGCCCAGGTCACGTGATACAACATGCCACCAAGACAGAGGGAAAGAAGTCAGAGAGGCAGGCTGAGCTCTATCAGATTTAAAGCAAAGGTGTCCTTTACCCTCCTAGGAGAGGAAAGGTGGAAACCAACGGAAGGCAGATCCAACCAGAGCCCACAGGAGGGCGAGGTGGAGAGCACCGTTAAGCCAGCAGCCTTCCTCCCCAAGTCAACACAGCGGTGGCCAAAGGCCAGGCTACCAACGTGAAGGTTGCATTCGTGCTACCTCTCCTCCCCAGTGCTCCGGCTAGTCTCCAGTCAACAGACCCCAAACAGGACTCTCCCTGCAGGGCAGCCCACCACTGCTCACATGTAACTGAAGACCTAAGAAGGACTCTCAATGGCCGCTGGCTGTCCAGGGTATGCAAGAGCCCTTTAGTTCCAAAGATTGGTTTGTTTCTTCCGAACAGTGAACTTCAATTTCAACTTTTGCACCGTTGCACCACCAAAATCCCTCCACCTCTCCAAAGAATAAGGTCAAAGGAATACAAAACTGTGGCTACACGGCATTTACCTCTCCGACACTGAAGCGCACAGGTGGAGTTACCCCCACGGGAAATGCTAGTTAGAGCAGCAAACTCTTGCCCAAAGTATAAGGGTCTACAGGCTCGAAACCTTAGGTATTGCTTCCAAGTCAGATACTAGGAATACAGGAGTACCAGGAGTCCCATACCTTGTCACAAGGGCCATCATTCTCAGAACAGATACTTGAAGAAGAAAATGTTCCCAAGTAAATCAGCTTTAAAATAAAGACCATATTTCATATCATGTCATCAAAGTACATTAAACCTAATATGTAACCACTGGGGCTTCAATTCACAAAGCCTCCCCAGCAAAAACACTTTTTTTTTTTTTTGCGGTACACGGGCCTCTCACTGTTGTGGCCTCTTCCATTGCGGAGCACAGGCTCCGGACGCACAGGCTCAGTGGCCATGGCTCACGGGCCCAGCCGCTCCGCAGCATGTGGGATCTTCCCGGACCGGGGCACGAACCTGCGTCCCCTGCATCGGCAGGCGGACTCTCAACCACTGCGCCACCAGGGAAGCCCAGCAAAAACATTTTTAAAACAAGTGTTCAAAAATTTTAACATGAAAGGAAAGAAGTAGAGAGAATAGCATTATCAACTCATATGCTGTAAGGAAACTTGCAATTAAAAAGAGTATGGGGGGGCTTCCCTGGTGGACCAGTGGTTAAGACTCTGCGCTCCCAATGCAGGGGGCCCGAGTTCAATCCCTGGTCAGGCAACTAGATCCCGCATGCTGCAACTAAAGATCCCGCGTGCTGCAACTAAGACCCAGCACAGCCAAAAAAAACAAAAACAAAAAAAGTATGGGATGCCTCCAATGGGAAATGATGCACTACTTAGACTCTTGATTCTAGATCACTTCCTTGGGCTATTTCACTCTGGGGTCTCACTGCCCTTGACCAACTGTAGGTTGTAGGAATGATGGGAGAACAAATGGCTCTTATCTACACAAACGAATTCTATCTGGACAAACTTCCACCATGGAAAAGCCAGTTTTGTGTCCATCTGCAGGTTCCCTGCAACATTACCAACTTCCATGTATGTCTGTTCTTTGTTCATTTCATATTTAAATGACAGTCATGATCTTACATTTTCTTGAAAATTATCTTTTAACGGTACCCATCACCTAGAGGCTTCCCTGGTGGTCCAGTGGTTAAGACTCCGTGCTTCCACTGCAGCGGGCATAGGTTCGATCCCTGGTCGGGAAACTAATATCCTGCATTCCGCTCGCCCCCCAGCCCCCCAAAACCAAAAACAACATCAAAAGACCCATCACCTAGACTTAAACAGCCAACATTTCCAAAAAAGTTTTAAGCATTTTGGCTCATCTTCAGAGGCAAAAACGCCATACTCTGAAGAGCACATGAAGAGCGACAAGATTCCTACTAGTCCACAGCAGGTCACACAAAGGCCGGTCAGCACACTGTGGCTCCAGGGGCACATTCCCAACTCCTTCCCCCCAAGGGGCTCAGATCTGCTCCTCACTCACATGCAGGAGGAACTTGGGAGATGAGAGACCAACCAAGGGCTTGGGACCTGAAGGCTCTGCTTCAAAGCACGGCTGCAACTTACTAGCTGTGCAAGTCGAGGCAAGTCATTTGCTCTCCTGGGGCCTTACACTGAATTCCTAACCCTGTAACAGGCGCGTGTGTTCCTGAGAAGATAGGAGAATGCAGAGGCAGACGAGCCAGAGACCAACGTGTCTCTACTTCTCACAGTCCCGGAGCTACCGCTGGGTCCTGGTGAAAGTAATCCAGGACAACGTTCTCCAACTCAGTGCGCTGCGGGGCTCCTTGTCCTGTGACGGCTCAATTACAGAACCTATTTTAGTCTCCACCCATCTTCCTGAGATGAGCCCCATGACTTAGGGAATCTTCCACCAAATACAAAACTTAAAAGTAAGATATATCCTTTCTTAACATTTAAAGACACAAGAAACAGCAGCAAGAGTCTAATCAAGAACTAACCATCTGCAACAAACACACACAGCCCTCAGGGACACCAATAAGCCCCAGCTAGTCCACCTGTGCTGAAGTACAACTCCAAATCACACATCCAAATGTGCATCAACCAATGAACAGAGAACAAACTACAAGTAAGCAAAATAATCTGCGCCCCCAAGACTAAAAAGTCAAAAACGGAGAAGAGATGAGAAATCACGAGATGTCTCACCGTCACCATGCTGGGCGGGACATGGATTCCCCAGGTTCTCCTGGGAGGCTGCCAGGAACCCTCCACCCAGTCCACGGGAACCAGGAGCAGTGCAGTGATGGCCCTGACCGCACACCAGGCTCCTGCCCGCAGCTTCCCACTCCTCCAGATCCAGTCCCTTTCCAGCGCCCTCGACTCATCTACCTCGGACTCTGCCGTGACGTGTTTTTAACTGGAATGACCTTCTTGCCCCTCCTCACCATCACTGCTTCTCCTACCTACTCACCTATCCTGCCTAACCCAACCCAAATAACACCGGAACACCTTCTAACGTGAAGAAATCTCTAGGTTCTCAGCTGGCCCCTCTACCTATACAGACACAAATGCAAAATGTCACATGAACTCTGATGTGCTGCACTGAAAAAAGGCACTCAACCACTGGCAGCCTCAATACACAGTAAACGTGTGCCCAACTGCATTACCCCAGAGGACAGGATCCAGACCAGGGGTTTAACAAACGACTTTGGAATCAAGGAAACTGAATAACCACCAGTTGCTGAATAAAGTAGGATATACCAAGAAGCGCTGGGAAAACTCTGTCATGGGAAGCAGAAGACAGGACACTCATCAGGACAACAAGTGTAAGACTGAACTATATGTATCGTATGATTCCTTTCTGCAGTCATGACTTTATAATCAGCTACCAAAAATGTTACAAAGTGTAAATTCTGATGAAAATTATTTCATATAATAATTCCTCACTCTGAAAGCCCATGATTAGAGAAAAACAATTAGTGTATCCTGCCTTTTTAATAGGAATTGTAGGACTTCCCTGGTGGCACAGTGGTTAAGAATCCGCCTGCCAATGCAGGGGACACGGGTTCAAGCCCTGGTCCGGGAAGATCCCACATGCTGTGGAGCAACTAAGCCCATGTGTCACAACTACTGAGCCTGCACTCGAGCGCCTGACAGCCACAAATACTGAGCTCACGCACCTAGAGCCTGTGCTCCACAACGAGAAGCTTGTGCACCACAATGAAGAGCAGCCCCTGATCGCCGCCAACTAGAGAGAGCCCGCGTACGGCAACGAAGACCCAACACAGCCAAAAATAAATAAATAAAATAAATAAATTTATGGGGGAAAAAAGGAATTGTACAACTGGAAAAAAGCTTGCCAGTTGACAAGTGGGAAAAAAATTTTAACACATGAATGCCAGTAGAAGGAATACATGATTAAAAAAAAAGGACCTATTGTATAGTACAGGGAACTATATTCAGTATCTTGTAATAACCTATAATGGAAAACAATCTGAAATAGAATAGACAGATATATATCTGTATCATTTTGCTGTACACATGAAACTAATACAACATTGTAAATTAACTACTTTAATTTTAAAAAGAGAGTAGGGCTTCCCTGGTGGCGCAGTGGTTGGGAGTCCGCCTGCCGATGCAGGGGACATGGGTTTGTGCCCTGGTCCGGGGGGATCCCGCATGCCGCAGAGCGGCTGGGTCCGTGGGCCATGGCCGCTGGGCCTGCGCGTCCGGAGCCTGTGCTCCGCAACAGGAGAGGCTGCGGCAGTGAGAGGCCAGCGTACCGCAAAATAAATAAGTAAGTAAGTAAGTAAATAAATAAATAAATAAATAAGAGAGTAGAAGGAATACAGAAGGAATGACTGATATAGAATTTTTAAAAATCATTTTGGACCTTCCCTGGTGGCGCAGTGGTAAAGAATCCGCCTGCCAATGCAGGGGACACGCGTTCGAGCGCTGGTCCGGGAAGATCCCACATCTCGCAGAGCAACTAAGCCCGTGTGCCACAATTACTGAGCCCGTGTGCTGCAACTACTGAGCCTGCGCTCTAGAGCCCATGCTCCATAACAAGAGAAGCCACCGCAATGAGAGGCCTGCGCACCGCAACGAAGACCCAATGCAGCCCCAAATAAATAAATTTTTTAAAAAATCATTTTGTAATCCTCAATGAAAACAAGAAAAGTCAGGTCAAGATCATCAGTGATGCTAATACCATACAGGTGAAGGTAGGTGGAAAACTAAAGATCCACATGGTGCCAAAATATTACCTCGCGGATCACTTAGTAGTCACAAACGTTAGGGAGGAAGAGCAGTAATATGGCAGCAACCATTGAATACAGTGAGTAAGCTCATCTTCACTAACAGTGGGACGATCAGACACTATGAAGTATTCTTGTCAAAAATGTATAACCAGGGCTTTCCTGGTGGCGCAGTGGTTGAGAGTCCGCCTGCCGATGCAGGGGGCACAGGTTCATGCCCCGGTCCGGGAAGATCTCACATGCCGCGGAGCAGCTGGGCCCGTGAGCCATGGCCGCTGAGCCTGCACGTCCGGAGCCTGTGCTCCGCAACGGGAGAGGCCACAGCAGTAAGAGGCCCGCGTACCGCGCGCACACACACACACACACACACACACACACACACACACACACACACAAATTGTATAACCAAATTCACTCAAGCTTTCCGATCTAACTTCCAGCTCACAAGAAGTACCAGGACTAGAGAAACACATTCAACATCAAAGGATGAAACCAGCCAAAACTAAAGTGTGGAACATTCTGTTAGGACACCTAGCTTGAGCTTGTCAAAGTTAAAGGTAACGATATAAAAGGGGGGGGAGGAAAGGAGACCACATTCTTGATGAAAAGACTCAAGCATTTATGGGTGAAGTGTCATGATGTCATATACTTTGTATTCGTTCAACCAAATATGCAGATAAAACAGATAAAATGTTAGCTGCTGAAATTTGGTAGGAGCGTGTGCATTCATGTACTATATGAGTCTATTTACTTTTCATATATTTGGAACTTTTTCATAATCGAACATTTTAAAAACAGACAGCTACCCCACATGAGAGGGGTGGCTCCCTGACACAGCATTACCAGGGCACCATCTCTGGTCAGATCATCCTCTGCTTAAACGGCTTCTAACCCTCGTCCCCAGGACCTGTGAGACCCATCAGGGAAATGCCTCAAGCAGAACCTTCCAAAGAACTTTAGGTGTGCTGCACTAGGAAACACCCCTCCTCAAGCCAGAAAGGCCCTCACTACTAAATCAGATTTCAGTAATCCTTCAGGACACTATATAATTCCCTCCCGTTTCTGTTTCTTGTTTTTAGAGGAGTGTGTGTGGAACACTTCAGAAAGTTAAGAAAAAGTGTGGGAGAGGTCTGTAATAAAGAACAAACGACATGGTTTGCTTAGTTTACTGTGCTGGCGGGAGAAAGGCTTGAAAGGAAATGAACGTTGGTAAACGTTCCTTCTAATTCTTGGGGAAGAGTGAACAGAAACCCTTCAAGTGTCCATCTCCCCTCCCGTCCCTCCCCCTTAGCCCTCTTCACCTTTAATCTTCACACAGCAAAACGTACCTGCCGTCTAGAACAAACTGACCCATCACTTTCAGCTCCCAGGTTTTCGAATTTATTAGCATAAAGTTATAGAAAGCATTCTTACTTTATTATAATGTATGTGGTAAACTATACATAACATAAAATTTACCATTTTAACCGTTTTTAAGTGTATAGTCAATGGCATTAAGTACCATGAAGTTTATTTTCAACAAGAAATTTTAAATCTTACCGAAGGTGACCGGCAAAACCTGGGCGTATACGGGCGGCCAAGCGCGGGGAGGGGGGATCCAGCAAGGCAAAGGCCCCGCAGCTGCCGCAAAGCAGGAACACAGTCAGTGTCTGCTCATGAGGACGACGCCACGGGTCGACAGGCATCAACAGAAATGAAATCTTAAATGCCTGACCGCTTTTCAGGCAGTAATTCAGATTACTATTTCAATACACTGAGTTCTGTATACATAGACCCTATTCCTGAAGTTTACCTAAAACTCAAATTATTTTTTAAAACAGGATTGTTGTTTGACAGCTGTTGCTCTAGAGTAGATGTGCCCCATTCTTCCAGAAGAGGAATCTACTGTATGGAACCAAGTCTTGAAAATTTAATAAAGGACTGCTGGCTCAGAGGTCATGTCAATTTGGACAGACAGGCCTTGGTGCATAAGGCCTATTCAGAGTCTGGTGACCCTGGAACAGACTGACTTCTCAAGCGCCTGCACTGAGAGCAATGCTAGAGATACAAAGATGACTGGGCTAGTCTCCATGTCTCGAGCTCGGTTTAACGAGACACTTGGTAAGCAAACAGGAAGATATGTGCTAGGTCACAAGGATATAGTCAAGACTTCTTCCTAAGAGTAGGATATGAGGAGTGTACAGGACACTGACATCATATACATATATATAAAATTCGCCTCCTCTGGAGTTTTAAAATAGCAAGCATATATAATTTTTGTAATCAAAAGAAACTCTGAACACAGAATAAGGGGGTAGGGGTGATGATGAATTTCCACATCTGCACTTCAGTTTCCTTCCTCGTTGTAGGACTTCCTGCCCACCTCCTAGGGCTGTCGGGCTCATCCCATAGGCAAATCGGTAAAGGCACCTTATAAACGAGAAAAGGCTTCACGGAGGTCCGCACCTCACCTGAAGTCACTGTGGGACAGGCAGTGGGGACGACGTGGTTCTGCCTTGCTCCTGCAACAAGGGCTAGACTGGGAACGGTCTCAGAGTTACCGCTAGTCCCATCTTCTCGCCCCCGTGTTGCCCACAGCTCTCACTGGCTTTTCACTTCTACCTCACACTTCTCTTCTGGTTCCAGGATGAACTTCCCCACTTGGACTCAAAGGACTTACCAATCAAAAAAGCCTGTTGGGGCTTCGCTGGTGGCGCAGTGGTTGAGAGTCCGCCTGCCGATGCAGGGGACACGGGTTCGTGCCCCGGTCTGGGAGGATCCCAAATGCCGTGGAGCAGCTGGGCCCGTGAGCCATGGCCGCTGAGCCTGCGCGTCCGGAGCCTGTGCTCCGCAATGGGAGAGGCCACAACAGTGAGAGGCCCGCGTACCGCAAAAAAAAAAAAAAAAAGCCTGTTGGCTTGGCGACTGCAATGAACTTTTTGCCAGTCAGAGTACATATGGCCATTCTCAAATCAGACTAGGTCCCTGAATTGTAAGAAGTACTTGTGAAGCAGAGGTATGGAAAAGATCAGCATAATGATGCTATGGGGCTTGTCTCTAGGAAGAGTAACTCTATTAACGCCAGATGTACTAGTTAGGGTTCTCCAGAGAAACAGAAACATTAGGATGAAAGAACAGAGCCTAATGGTTCTGTTGACACCATGTACAAGCCCACGTTTTACCAGTTACCTTTAAGTGATATTTAAAATCTGTTGTTAAAAATAAACTTCATTGGGCTTCCCTGGTGGCGCAGTGGTTGAGAATCTGCCTGCCGATACAGGGGACGCGGGTTTGTGCCCCGGTCCAGGAAGAACCCACATGCCGCGGAGCGGCTGGGCCCCTGAGCCATGGCTGCTGAGCCTGCGTGTCCGGAGCCTGTGCTCCGCAACGGGAGAGGCCACAGCAGTGAGAGGCCTGCGTACCGCAAAATAATAATAATAATAAAAAAATAATAAACTTCATTAAGTCAGAAAGAGATAAACAAATACCGTATGCTAACACATATATGTGGAATCTTAAAAAAAAAAAAAGGTTCTGAAGAACCTAGGGGCAGGACGGGAATAAAGACAGAGACATAGAGAATGGACTTGAGGACACGGGGAGGGGGAAGGGTAAGCTGGGACGAAGTGAGAGAGTGGCGTGGACATATACACACTACCAAACGTAAAACAGAGAGCTAGTGGGAAGCAGCTGCATAGCACAGGGAGATCAGCTCGGTGCTTTGTGACCACCTAGAGGGGTGGGATAGGGAGGGTGGGAGGGAGACGCAAGAGGGAGGGGATATGGGGATATATGTATATGAATAGCTGATTCACTTTGTTGTACAGCAACAACTAGCACAACACTGTAAAGCAATTATACTCCAAAAAAGATATTAAAAAAAAGAATGTATACATAAACGTATCACTGTGAGTTTGCTGTACAGCAGAAATTCACAAAAAATTCAACTACAATAAAATTTTTGTTTGTAAAAAAAATAAACTTCATATATATGACATTATGTTTATGTAACTCTGCATGAGATTATATAATACATACATGAGATTTAGTACTTAGATTTAGTAAGGAAGTTCTCACGTGATTATGGAGGCCGAGATGTCCCACGATCTGCAGTTTGAAGGCCTGAGAACCAGGCGAGCTGGTGGTGTCAGATCCAGCCTGAGATGGAAGACCAGAGAAAACCTGCAGACAAAGTGAATTCCCTTCCTCAGCCTCTCTTTCTAATTGGGCCTCCCAGGATTGGATGAGGGCAGTCTGCTTTGCTCAGTCCACACATTCAACTGTGAATCTCATCCAGAAACACGGCAAAGACACCCCGAGAATGATGCTTTAGGCAAATACCTGGGCATCCCTTGCCCGGTCAGGTTGACACACAAAATTAACCATCACACCAGGTAGATGTGAAAACCCAGCAGATTGCAGGGCTCGGGCAAAAGCCCAGCTCCTTAGGCTGAGGAGGAAGTGCTAAAGAACAGGATGTCAGAAGTTTCCAAACACTCTGCTTCCATTTCAAAGGTTACTATCCACAGGTTATTACTGAAGTATAGGTTTAAAGGGACTCAAACTGTGCTGGCAAGATTCTGGCAAAATAAAGATCCACATGTCTCAGAAGATCACCGACACACAGCCTGCTTCGGATAACGTTTAGGAATATCACTGCCAAACACTAACTCAAGGTGGAAACACACCAGTACCACGCTGAAAAGGCAAAGGGCCGAACAGTCTGTAAGTAGGTCAGGTTTGTGTGCTTTTGCACAGGTCCACGCAGTGCTGCTGGACACACTACAAGGTGGTGACGCGTGGTCGACTTAGGACAGCAGCTTTAGAATAGAGGTTCTCAGTTTCCCTACTGCTGTTTACCAACCTTGATGTAACTACAAAATCACATTTCAAGGTCAGAGATCTGTCAGTTAAGATGCTGTCTGGGTTTTATGTGGGAGAAAGAACTTGTTTGAAGAGAAGATACTGATTTTAATTTCTGCGTGTGTTAAGAACATCACCCTGTGGTGCAACCATCACAACTACCTATTTCCAGAACTTTTTCATCAGGGCAAACAGAAACTCTATGCAGATTAAGCAATAACTCCCCATTTCCTGCTTCCCCGGCCTGTGGTAACCTCTATTCTACCTTCTGTCTCTGAATTGGCCTTATCTAAATCGCTTTTGTAAGCGGGGTCATACAGTATTTGTCCTTTCCTGTCTAGCTTATCTCACTTGGCATGCTTTCATTTCAAGATTCATCCACACTGCAGCCCACACCAGAACTTCATTCCTTTATATGGTGAATAATACATCGCTGTATCTAGATACCATATTTGACTTATCCATTTACCACTTGATGAGCACACGGGCACTCTCTACCTGTTGACTGTTGTGAATAATTCTGCCGTGAACAATAGTGTACGAGTATCTGTGTGAGATCCTGATTTCAAATCTTGTGGGTATATACACCTAAGTGCCAGGACATACAGTACTTTTGTTTAATCTTCTAAGGAACCACCACACTGCTTTCCACAACTCCAGCACCATATTACATTCCTACCAGCAATACACGAGGGTCCCAATTTCTCTACATCCTCACCAACACACTTTTTGCATTTTTAAAAATAAGAGCCATCATAATCCGTGTTTTGAATTTCCTAACGACTAGTGATGCTGTGTATTTTTTGTGTGTGCATCAGCCATTTCTATATCTTCTTTGGAGAAATATCTATTTGGGTAATGAACACATTTTTTTTTTTTTTTTTTTTTTTGGTATATGGGCCTCTCACTGTTGTGGCCGCTCCCATTGTGGAGCACAGGCTCCAGACGCGCAGGCCCAGTGGCCATGGCTCACGGGCCCAGCCGCTCCGCGGCATGTGGGATCTTCCCGGACCGGGGCACGAACCCGTGTCCCCTGCATCGGCAGGCAGACTGTCAACCACTGCACCACCAGGGATGCCCCTGAACCCATTTTTAATCAAACTGCTTGTTTGTTGTTGACTTGTAGGAGCTTTAAATATGTATTCTGAATATTAAACCTTATCAGATGTATGATTTATAAACATCTTCTCCCATTCTGTAGGCTAACTTTTTACTCTCCTAATGCTGTCCTTGGAAACACAAAAGTTTTTAATTGTGATAAAGTCTAATTTACCTTTTTTTTTTTTTCTATTGTTGCCTCTGCCTTTGGTATCATATCCACAAAATCACTGCTGAATCCATCTCTTGAAATATCCCCATTTTCAACTCTTTTTTTTTTGGCCACACCACGTGGCGTGTAGGATCTTAGTTCCCCAACCAGGGATCAAACCCACACCCCATGCAGTGGAAGTATGGAGTCTTAACACCACTGGACCACCACAGAAGTCCCTCAAAGTTTTCTTTGATATTTAATTATAAGACGTGACGCCATAAAACTTCTAAAAGAGAACATAGGCAAAACATTCTCTGATGTAAATCATACCAATGTTTTCTTAGGTCAGTCTCCCAAAGCAACAGAAATAAAACCAAAAATAAACAGATGGGACCTAATCAAACTTACAAGCTTTTGGACAACAAAGGAAACCATAAACAAAATGAAAAGACAACCTATGGAAGAAAATATTTGCAAACAAAGCAACTGACAAAGGCTTAATTGCCAAAACATACAAACAGCTCACACTACTCAATAACAAAAAAACAACCCAATCAAAAAATGTGCAAAAGACCTAAACAGACATTTCTCCAAAGAAATACAGGTGGCCAACGGGCACATAAAAAGAGGCTCAACATTGCTAATTATTAGAGAAATGCAAGTCAAAATTACAATGAGGAGGATTTCCCTGGTGGTCCAGTGGCTAAGACTCCGCACTCTCAATGCAGGAGGCCTGGGTCCGATCCCCGGTCAGGGAACTAGATCCCACATGCTGCAACTAAAGGACCCTGCATGCCGCAACTAAAGATCCCACATGCTGCAATTAAAGATCTCACATGCCACAACTAAGACCTGGTGCAGCCAAATTAAAAAATAAAATAAAATAAAATACAATGAGGTACCACCTCACACAGGTCAGAATGGCCATCATTAAAAAGTCTACAAGGTGGGGCTTCCCTGGTGGCGCAGTGGTTGAGAGTCCGCCTGCCGATGCAGGGGACGCGGGTTCGTGCCCCGGTCTGGGAGGATCCCACATGCCGCGGAGCGGCTGGGCCCGTGAGCCATGGCTGCTGAGCCTGCGCGTCCGGAGCCTGTGCTCCGCAAGGGGAGAGGCCACAACAGTGAGAGGCCCACCTACTGCAAAAAAAAAAAAAAAAAAAAAATACAATGAGGTACCACCTCACACAGGTCAGAATGGCCATCATTAAAAAGTCTACAAGGTGGGGCTTCCCTGGTGGCGCAGTGGTTGAGAGTCCGCCTGCCGATGCAGGGGACACGGGTTCGTGCCCTGGTCCGGGAAGATCCCACATGACACGGAGTGGCTGGGCCCGTGAGCCATGGCCGCTGAGCCTGCGCATCCAGAGCCTGTGCTCCGCAACGGGAGAGGCCACAACAGTGAGAGGCCCGCGTACCGCAAAAAAAAAAAAAAAAAAAAAAGTCTACAAGGGGGACTTCCCTGGTGGCACAGTGATTAAGAATCCACCTGCCAATGCAGGTGACACGGGTTTGATCCGTGGTCTGGGAAGATCCCACATGTCGCAGAGCAACTAAGCCCATGCGCCACAACTACTGAGCCTGTGCTCTAGAGCCCATGAGCCACAACTACTGAGCCCACGTGCCACAACTACTGAAGCCCGCGTGCTTACAGCCTGTGCTCTGCAACAAGAGAAGCCTGCACACCTCAACGAAGACCCAGTGCAGGCAAAAAAAAAAAAGGCTACAAGGGACTCCCTGGTGATCCAGTGGCTAAGAATCCGCCTTCCAATGCAGGGGACATAGGTTCAATCCCCGGTCGGGGAACTAAGATCCCACGTGCCGTGGGGCAACTAAGCCCACATGCCACAGCTAGAGGGCCCGCATGCCACAACTACTGAGCCTAAGCACTCTGGAGCACACATGCCACAACTAAGATCCTACATGCCGCAACTAAGACCCGACACATCCATATAATTTTTTTAAAGTGTACAAATAATAAATATTGGACAGGGTGTGAAGAAAAGGGAACCCTCCTACACTGTTAGTGGGAATGTAAGTTGGTGCAACCATTATGGAAAACCGTATGGAGGTTCCTCAGGAAACTAAAAATAGAATTACCATATGATCCAGCAATCCCACTGCTGGGCACATACACAGACAAAACTTTAATTCAAAAAGATACATTCCCCTATGTTCATCACAGCATTATTTACAATAGCCCAGATCTGGAAACAACCTAAATGTCCATCGACAGATGAATGGATAAAGAAGATGTGGGGTGTGTGTGTGTATGTGTGTATATATACATGTATATGTGTGTACACACACACACACACACTGGAATATTACTCAGCCATAAAAAGGAATGAAATAATGCCATTTGCAGCAACACAGATGGATCTAGAGATTACCATACTAAGCAAAGTAAGTCAGAAAGACAAATACCATATGATATCACTTGCATGTGGAATCTAAAATACAACATGAATGAACATATCTATGAAACAGAAACAGACTCACGCACATAGAGAACAGATGTGTGGTTGCCGGGGCGGGGGGAGTGTAGGGATGGATTGGGAGTTTGGGATTAGTAGATGCAAACTAGTATATATAGAATGGATAAACAACAAGGTCTTACTGTATAGCTCAAAGAACTATATTCAATATTCTGTGATACGCCATAATTGAAAATAATATGAAAAAGAATATGCATAACAAAGTCACTTTGCTGTACAACAGAAATTAACACAACATGGTAAATCAACTATACTTCAATAAATTTTTTTTTTTTAAGATTTAGGTCTGGGCTTCCCTGGTGGTACAGTGGTTAAGAATCTGCCTGCCAATGCAGGGGACACAGGTTCGAGCCCTGGTCCAGGACGATCCCACATGCCGCAGAGCAACTAAGCCCGTGCTCCACAACTACTGAGCCTGCACTCTAGAGCCCGTGTGCCACAACTACTGGGCCCGCGTGCCCAGAGTCCGTGCTCTGCAACAAGAGAAGCCACAACGAGAAGCCCATGCACTGGGACGAAGAGTAGCCCCCGCTCGCCACAACTAGAGAAAGCCTGAGCACAGCAACGAAGACCCAAAGCAGCCAAAAATAAATAAATTACTTAATTATAAAAGAAAAAGAAATGCAGCTGATTTGTGTGTGTTCACTTTGTATCCTGAAACTTTGTTGAACTAGTTTATAAGCTCTTAGCAGGTTTTAGTTTTTTAATTTTTTGGTATGAAATCTTTAAGGTACTCCACGTATTATACCATGTATCTCTTTGCTTTCCAATTGGATGTTTTCTTTCTTTTTCTTGCCAAACTGCTCTGGCTAGAACTTCCAGTAGTGTTTGGAATAGAATGGGGTAAAAGTGGGCATCCTTGCCTTGTTCCTGATCTTAGAAGACAAAGTATTAGTCTTTCACCACTGAGTACAACATTCACTGTGGGTTTTTCATACATGGCTTTTATTATGTTGAAATAATTTCTTTCTATTCCCAGTGTTTCGTTTTCATTGTGAAATGGTGTTGAATTTTGTCAAGGGCTTTTTCTGCATCAACTGAGATGACATGGTTTTTTTCCCTTTCATTCTGTTACTGCAGTGTATTCATGCTCGCTGTTTGGTTGTGGAACCATCCTAGCATTCCAGGAATAAATCCCACTTGGTCATGGTATATAATCCTTTTAATATGCTGCTGAATTTGATTTGCTGGTATTTTGTTAAGAGCTTTTGCATCACTGTTCATAAGAGATACTACTCTGTGGTTTTCTCTTTTCTGTAATGTTTGTCTGGCTTTAGTATCAGAGCAATGCTGGCCTCATAGAATGAGTTAAGAAATCTTCCCCCCTCTTCAATTTTCGGGAAGAATTTGAGAAGAATTGGTGTTATCTTTAAATGTCTGTTAGAATTCACCAGTGAAGCCATTAGATCCAGGGCTTTTCTTTGTCAGGAGGTTTATGATAACTGATTCAATCTCCTAGCTTAACAAGTATGATTTTCTATTTTCTATTTAGTTCTGGCAGTTTGTGTGCTTCTAGGAAATTGTCAATTTCATCCAGGCTATCCAATTTGTTGGTGTACAAGTGTTCCTAAGACTCTCTTATAATCCTTTTTTTTCATAGAATGGGTAGTAACATCCCCACTTTCATTTCTGATTTTAGTAATATGAGCCTTTTTTAAATTCTTAGTCAATCTAAAGGGTTTTCTGCGCTAATCTTTGTTAGCATTTATAGTTATAAATTTCCCCCCTAGCACTTCTTTGCTGTGTCCCGTAAGTTTTATTTATTTTTATTTATTTATTTTGGCCACACCACACAGCACTTGGGATCTTAGTTCCCGGACCAGGGATCGAACCCATGCCCCCTGCATTGGGAGCACAGTGTGTTAACCACTAGATCGCCAGGGAAGTCCCATGGCCCATAAGCTCTAGTTTGTTGTTTTTATTTTATCTGTCCCTAAAAAACTTTTTTTTCCACATCGCATGTCTTGCGGGTTGTCTTTGTTCCCCAACCAGGGATTGAACCCGGGCCATGGCAATGAAAGCACCAAGTCCTAACCACTGGACTGCCACTGAATTCCCTGTCCCTAAATATTTTTAAATTTCTCTTGTGATTTCTTCTTTGACCCATTAGTTCTTTAAGAATGTGTTATTTAACATCTACACATCTCTGGATTTTCTAGTTTTCCTCCTGTTACTGATTTCTAAACTTCATCTCTTTGTGGTCACAAAGGTACTTTGTATGACAAGCTACTTTTTAAAACCTACTGAGACTTAAATTATGGCCCCACATATATTCTATCATGGAGAATGACCCATGTCTACTTGAGAATAATGCGTGTTCTGTTGGTGGTGGATAGGGTCGTGCGTGTGTCTGCTGGATCGAATTGGTTTACTGTGTCATTCACGTCCTCCACTTTCCTCACTTATCTTCTGTCTGGGTCACTCAGTATTACTGTCAAACTACTTCTCCCTTCAGTTCCGTTAATTTTTTGCTTCATATATTTTGATGGCCTGTCAAATGGTGTGTAAACGTTTTTCACTGTTTTATCTTCTTGCTGTACTTAATCTACTTTACCTCAGATTAGTATAGTCGCTCTCTCTTTTGGTTACTATTTGCATGGATCTTTTCCGCACTCTTTCACATTAAACATTTTTATCGGGCTTCCCTGGTGGCGCAGTGGTTGAGAGTCCGCCTGCCGATGCAGGGGACACGGGTTCATGCCCCGGTCCGGGAAGATCCACATGCCACGGAGCAGCTAGGCCCATGAGCCATGGCCGCTGAGCCTGCGCATCTGGAGCCTGTGCTCCGCAACGGGAGAGGCCACAACAGCGAGAGGCCCACGTAACGCAAAAACAAACAAACAAAAAAACCCCACAACATTTTTATGTCTTTGACTCTGAAGTGAGTCTCTTGTGGACAGCAAGTAGATAGATGTTTTTCTCTCCAATCTGCCAATCTGTCTTTTGACTGGAGAGTTTAATGCATTTACAATTAAAGGAATTACTAATAACAAAGTACTTATTTCAGTCATTTTCCTGTTTGTGTTTCATATGCCTTATGGCTTTTTTCCCCTCATTTCCTGCATGGTTATCTTCTTTTGTCCTTAGCTGATTTTTTATAGTGAAACATTTTAATTCCCTTCTCATTTCCTTTTTTGCGTATATTCTATGGCTCTTCTTTTTTTCTGGTTATCATGTAATTACATTTGACATCCTAATAACAGTATAAGGCCAATTTATACCAGCTTAACTTCAAAAACATACAAGAGGGCTTCCCTGGTGGCACAGTCGTTGGGAATCCGCCTGCCAATGCAGGAGACAGGGGTTCGAGCCCTGGTCCAGGAGGATCCCACATGCCACGGAGCAGCTAAGCCCGTGCTCCACAACTACTGAAGCCTGCGCTTTAGAGCCCATGCTCCACAACAAGAGAGGCCACTGCAATGAGAAGCCCGCACACCACAGCGAAGAGTAGCCCCTGCTCGCTGCAGCTGGAGAAGGCCCGCGCGCAGCAACAAAGACCCAACGCAGCCGAAAATAATAAAATAAATTAATTTAAAAAGAAACATAGAAGAACTGTTCCTAGACAACTCTGACCCACCTCCCTTTCACTTACTGATGTTACAAAATTACATCTTTATGTTGTGTGCCCCCCCACAAAGGATTAACAACTGGATTTTTAGGTAAGTTACTCTCTTAACACCAGCTACAATAGCACCAGCTTTTGTAGGACGAGCCCCTCGCAGGCAGGTCTGGTGGTAACGAACTCTCTCAGCTTTGATTTATCTGAGAAGGTCTTAATTCCTCCCTCATTTTTGAAGGACAGTTTTACCAGATATAGGATTCTTGATTGACAGCTTTCCCCTTCAATACTTTGAATACATCAAAACCATGCCATCTGGCCTCCAAGGTTTCTGATGAGAAATCTACCGATAATCTTTATTTGATCTTTAGCTCATTCTTTTCCTTGAAATAAAGACATTTTATTGATTTAGTTAGTATCATTAGCATAGTTAGTCCTGTTAATACACTTAGCATTGTTACTGTAGTTGGTTCGCACAGGTAGTAGCAGGCAGCTCAGATACTGCAGGTTTGGTTCCACACCACTGCAACTAAGTAAATACAGCCACAAATCAAGTCTTTATATGCACACAAACGTTTAGGCATTTTATATGCACACAAACTTTTTGGCGCATATAAAAGTTATATTTACACTATACTGTAGTCTGTTAACTGTGCAATAGTGTTACGTCTAAGAAAATGTACATGGCCTTAATTTCAAAATACTTAATTATTAAAACTACCAAACATCCTCTGAGGCTTCAGGGAGTTGTAATCTGTTTGCAACAGTAACATCAAAGATCACTGATCAAAGATCACTATAACAAATATAATAATAATGAAAAAGTCTGACGTATTTTGAGAATTTTCAAAATGTGACAGAGACCTGAACTGAGCAAATGCTGTTAGAGAAATGGCACTGACAGACTTGCTCGACGCAGGGTTGCCACAAACCTTCAATTTGTAAAAAATGCATATTTGCTGAGCTATTTGTAATGAGGTGGATGGACCTAGAGTCTGTCATACAGAGTGAAGTAAGTCAGAAAGAGAAAAATGAATACTATATACTAACGCACATATATGGAATCTAAAAAAACCCGGTACTGATGAACCTAGTTAGTGGCAGGGCAGGAATAAAGACGCAGACGTACAGAACGGACTTGAGGACACGGTGGGGAAGGGGAAGCTGGGACGAAATGAGAGAGTAGCACTGACATCTATCCACCACCAAATGTAAAACAGATATAGCTCGTGGAAAGCAGCTGCATAGCCCAGGGAGATCGGCCTGGTGCTCTGTGACCACCTAGAGGGGTGGGAGGGAGGCTCAAGAGGGAAAGGATATGGGGCTATATGTACACATACAGCTGATTCACGTTGTTATACAGCAGAAACTAACACAACATTGTAAAGCAATTATACTCCAATAAAGATATTAAAAAATGCATGTTTGCTAAGCGCAATAAAGCAAACTGCAATAAAACGAGGTAGTTAGCAATGTTAGCATAGTTAGCATTGCTGGTTAATATTGTGAGTTAGTGTACTTGGCAGGTGACCATGATGCAGGGCCTCACTGAAGCCTCCCTGCTGACAAGGCGGCTCGTATGGACAGTTCAAAGCTCCTCAAAACCACTGGCCAAGGTAACTTCACTAAAGTGATGCTGGCCCAGGGGGCCATCAAGGTCCTTAAAAAAAAAAATTAACAGAGCTCCTCCAGCCTCCAGGCACTTTTCCATGAAGTCCACAGCATGAAGGTTTATTTTAAAAATTATTTTATTTCTTAAAGTACAGTTGATTTACAATGTTGTGTTAATTTCTGTTGCACAGTAAAATAATTCAGTTATATATATACCTTCTTTTTTATATTCTTTTCCATTATGGTTTATCACAGGATATTGAATATATAGTTCCCTGTGCTATACAGAACTTTGTTATTTATATATTTTACATATAGTAGTTTGTACAATATATGTTAATCCCGAAGTCCTAATTTATCCCTCCCCCACTCCCTTTCCCCTTTGGTAACCATGTTTGTTTTCTATGTCTGTGAGTCTCTTTCTGTTTCATAGTTTCATTTGTGTCGTATTTTAGATTCCACATGTAAGTGATATCACATGGTATTTTTCTTTCTCTTTCTGACTTCACTTAGTATGATAATCTCTAGTTCCATCCATGTTGCTGCAAATGGCATTATTTCATTCTTTTTTATGGCTGAGTAGTATTCCACTGTATATATGTACCACATCTTCTCTACCCATTCATCTGTCGATGGACATTTAGGTTGCTTCCATGTCCTGGTTATTGTAAATAGTGCTGCTATGAACACTTGGGGTGTACGTATCTTTTTCAATTAGAGTTTTGTCTGGATATATGCCCAGCAATGGGATTGCTAGATCATATGGCAATTCTATTTTTAGTTTTTTGAGGAACCTCCATACTGTTTTCCATAGTGGCTGCACCAATTTACATTCCCACAACAGTGTAGGAGGGTTCCCTTTTCTCCACACCCTCTCCAAAATTCGTTATTTGTAAACTTTCTGATGATGGCCAATCTGACATTATAGTTCTGATTTACATTTCTCTAATAATTAGCGATGAGCATCTTTTCACGTGCCTATTGGCCATCTGTACGTCTTCTTTGGAGAAGCATCTATTTAGGTCTTTTGCCCACATTTTGATTGGGTTGTTTTTTTGTTATTGAGTTGTGTGAGCTATTTATTCATTTTGGAAATTAAGCCATTGTCAGTCACACTGTTTGCAAATATTTTGTCCCAGTCCGTAACTGTCTTTTCATCTTGTTTATGGTTTCCTTTGCTGTGCAAAAGCTTGTAAGTTTGATTAGGTCCCGTTTGTTTATTTTTGTTTTTATTTCTATTACCTTGGAAAAATGACCTAAGAAAACACTGGTATGCTTTATATCAGAGGACGCAGCCTGTGTTCATTACAAGCAAGAGATTCTTTATAGGATAACAAAGCACCATGAACCAGCCTGTGGGGGGAGTCAGAGAAGTGATAGGGGGTGTGCCCCCCCAAAGAGGCTTGGGGTCACTTTCCTGTATAGTAGAGTTCCGTGACTATAATACGGGACTCGTATTCTACTGTGATTTATCCTTTTTGTAACAGTGGCATGGAGCAGCCCCTCGAAGAGGCTTGACCAAAGCATGGCCTGTTCAGCAGCTTGAGGTTCTAGGGGAGCTCCGCACGAGCCAGACATCCTGGGGGGTCCACAGGGAGGAGGCTTGATAACACACAGCAGCCCAGAGAGATGGAGGGGATGATGGAAAGGTGCCTTTTAGAAAGCAAGTTCCACATTCCCAGGAACCCGGTATTTCCATTTTAGATGGTGAATCTGTGTGTCAGATGTCCATCTAGGAGCTCCCGCGTGGGCTCCTGGGAAGCCCAAGGAACGTTGCTCGGCCCCACAAGCGCTGTGTGTACAGCCTTTCAACGCTCAGTGACCCTGCCCGTGAGTCTGCATCTGACCATCAGAGAGGCTCCTGCTTCGTGCCACACCCTGAGAGCACAGCTGGGGAAGCAAGAGGACTGGGACGGGCTGGGGATCTTGCTGCACCCCTTAATCTCCCCAGTTTTGGTTTTTTTACGCTAAGCAGCCCAATGCGCGGTCAACCAGCGCTGCTCTCCTTGAAATCCATCGCCAGCTTTCATCCCCTGCCCGGCGAGTCCCAGTTCCTTACTGGGCTTTTGGGACCCTGTGTGACTGGCCCCCTGCAAACCTTTCAGCACCGCCCACGCCTTGCACTTTACTCACTGAACTGCTCGGTTTCCCACAGACACTGTGCATGTGCGGTTTTCTCCCTGGGGTGCCCACAACCCAGGCCAAGCACCATTGGGCTCCCCAAGAGGAATCCGACACAGATCCTGCCTGAAGAGCTCCCAGTCCAGCTGGAGATGAGACAGGGACCCAACTCCAGTGCACTCACCCGTTTACAGGGACCAAGGAGGACACACAGCACAGCCCACGCTCCCCTGCGGTGGGAGGGGTCAGGGCAGCTTCGTGAAGGAGGTGACGTCCAGCTGGGCCCCGAGGCGAGGGTCTGAGCGCAGGAAACGGAGAGCAGGCATCCAGGCGGCGGGAAGCCGGGGTGTCAGACACACGCAGGACAGAAATGGGGAGCGAGGCTGGGAGGCAGGGGCTGGGCCAGCCCCCCTTGCCTCCAGGACCACCCCCACTGGTGCACCGTGCTCAGCGGCTCCAGCTCAGGGCCTGGAAGCAGGCGGCTGCAAGGATGGAGCGCTCAGCTCTCCGCTCCCTTGAGCCTGTGGCCCGGGCTGGGCCGTGGCTGCCTCTTCTTTCCCTCATTAGTGCAGGTTAGAACAGGAGAGTTCAATCCACTTACACTCAGGCCGCGTTCCTTTCTCTCCATCCTTCTCTTTCTGTCCCTCACACTGAGTAACTTCAGTTGTCTTAACGCGCAGCTTGCTGGTTCATTGTGCTCACATCACTCTTAAACCCTTCTAGTAAGTTTCTCCTTTCAGTTACTATACTTTTCTGTTCCAGAACTGTTTGGTTCCTTTTTATAATTACTCTTTCTTGACACCCTCATTTTGTTCAGACACTGTATTCCCAATTTCCTTTACTTCTTTGCCCATGGTTTCCTTTGGTTCCTTGAGCATATTTAAGACAGTTGATTTAATGTCTGACTAGTAATCCCAACATCTGTGCCTCCTCTGGGATGGTTTCTGTCAAATTCTTTTTTCTTTTTTTTCCCTGTGAAGGGGCCACACGTTCCTGTTTGTTATGTTCCACAATATTTTTTGTTAAGAAATGGACACTCTGAGTATTTTATAGCGTGGAATTCTGGAAATCTGATTCTCCTACTCTCCAAGGATTGCTGACTGTTCAGGGCTAGAACTGTCCACTTGTGAGTCCACCACTCGCTCAGGAAAGACCAGCAGACCATCCCCTCAGGAAGGCTTCATCCAATCAGGTCCCAGAGCTCCAAAACAGCTGATCCCAACCACTCTTTCCAGCTCAACGGCTGACCTGGTAGAGGAACCGGCCACTAAAGCTTCCGACTCTGTCATTTTGTGTGACATCACTGTGGTCTACAGTCTTTTAATTTAAACATCAGTGACTCAGTCCAATTTTTAGACCTTGACCAAACTCATTCAAGCCCTTGAATCACTGCTAGTTCTCTCAGCAGAAAATGCCAGGTACCTGCATATTCTTTAAATATAAGGTATGGTTTGTTTTCCAGTTTTGGAAAAGGATCAGGATGCGTCACTCTTCCTTGAATGTTAACTCCTTCCTTAAGCCTCCTGTGACCACAGAAGAGCACAGCGAGAGAGACCATGTGTGGCAACAGGCAAAGATCATCTCATCTCACAGCGCAGACCCCCGCATCAACCTAGCTGCTCCAGAGTTTAAGTACTGTTCAAAGCACTAGGGTGGAACGTAGTTATTAAGAGGCGGCTGACAAGGAGCATGACAAAGAATCTACTTCTAGAGTCTTTATTCCGGGGACAACTTCCGAGTGCCTGCGGCTGCAGCTGAAGTTAATACTTCCAACTCCGTGCCCTAACCCTAACCACATTAGGAGCCTGGACATGTGCTAGAACATTTACCTTCTTTTATCTTAGCAGAAACATCTTTCTGGAAGCATAGGTAAGAAAAAATACAAAGAATGCTCTGTGCAGGAGAACTACTTAGCTCTCACCCCAGGAACCTTCTCTAAAACATGCCTTTGGGCTTCCCTGGTGGCACAGTGGTTAAGAATCCGCCTGCCAATGCAGGGGACACGGGTTCAAGCCCTGGTCCAGAACATCCCACATGCCGCGGAGCAACTAAGCCCGTGCGCCACAACTACTGAAGCCCGCGCACCTAGAGCCCGTGCTCCCCAACAAGAGAAGCCACCGCAGTGAGAAGCCCACACACCACAACGAAGACCCAAAACAGCCAAAAATAAATAAATAAAATAAAAATATTTTAAAAAATAAAACACACCATTTTTGAGGCAATTAATTTGTACCAGTGGGTAAGCCGGGGATACGACGTGAAAGACCGATGTGTTAACAGCCAGCAATTCCTACCAAACAAGTTCCTCCAACAATAACAGGAAAACTGCACCAAGAGCTGGCCCTCGGGGGCCCTGAGCGTGACGTCATCACCGATTGGCAGCAAGGGGAAGCGGGGAACCTCTGCGCGTCACTGGAAGCTGGTACAGACCAGGGCAGTGCAGCACGGAGCACTGCCTGGGCATCTGTGGTCCCTCCTTTCTTCGGGAGCACTTTGCCCTGCTCCCTTCCGTCACCGACTCCACTGCGCGTGCCCCGCCCAGCCCCCAGCTACCCAACACCTGCCCAACAAGCTCTCCTGCTTTCACAGCCACAGCCATCGTCAGGCGCTTCACGCCCCAGCTATTTCGGCTGCAAATCCTTTCACCCAGAATGATCTCCTCTGCGCTTTCGACATGTAAGTATGGATAGGCTGCCATGACAAAATGTGGTTAATGAAGAAATAAGAGAACCGCAAACCTGTTTTTAGCCCCATCACGTACCTGCTACCTGGGCTCTCGAATAACACGGCTGAAAAGCGCCAAGCCCACCGCCCCTGAAGTCACGTGCACAGTGCCGCACACGAGGCCCGCTCTCGCACTGCACGCGGTCCCGGTCCTCCCGCCTCGCGTTTGCAAGGCCTTACCACCACCTCAGTCCATCAGGCCCGGAATCTCACAGCCTGCTTCCAGGTTCTGCCACGTCAACATGTTTGGAAGGTCACGGGTCCACTTCTCTCCTCCCCTCCATGCACATCTCTTGGCCAAAAAATGACCCAAGCAGGGAAACTACTCTGCCCCTACTTCAAAATACACATTCAGAATACATTAAATACATACCAGGCAGACTTACATGTATTATTAATGGACCTTCTAAAATGCAGTTAGATTTTTTTAAAAAGGGGTACAGAACAAATTATGCTTCCATTGTGTTTATTAGGTTGAAGCCTACGAAATGTCAGTTTTGAAAGTCAAAACCAAGCAATTAAAGGGTTCATGGTCATCTCTAGGTAGGAGGCACTGAGAGGAGACACAGACTGCTTTCCAGGTTTCCTTCTGGACTGATCAAGTGCATCATCGCCTGCTCACCTGTCCAGAAGCCTCCTATCAAATCGGTTTTCATATGACATCATCCCCTTTGTAGGTAGCTCGTCAAGTGTCACACAGCCAAAAGGAGGCCCCCCCCAGGACAGGAGCCGCCTCCCCATTGGGCACTTCCCTAGCGTGGCACCGGCCGGGCGCAGCCTTTGCAAGCTCAGGCGTCTACAGACCGCACTTCCACCCCCGCACCACGGGGACAGGAAGCCAAAAACCAACTTAGTTCTCAGATTCAGACACACAGCGTTTGATTCTGGCCTGTGAACAGCTACAGGTGAAGTTATTGGTTGACTGTGTGCCCAGAGAGGGGGTACGTGGCAGGACCGGCCCACATGAGCTCCTCCCTCTCCCGCCCCGACCTGCCCCCACCCCCAGGGCTCTTGATTACGCCGCCTCGCTTCTCCACTGGGCTAACAGGGGTCCTGGGCACCAGGCTTCACCCTCCTCCCCTCGCAGACCGTGGGTACCTGCAACACAGGACACCACGGACAGGACTTCATATCACAACATGCACAAATGACGAGCTACACCTTTAGAAGATAGCAAGCAAGAGAAAAAAGAAAGAACTGGTTGACCCAGTGTACTTTTTCTGTCAAAAAGGTAATTGTTTTTTGCAATTCAGATGGCTAACATTTCCTCAAAAGCCGTGAAAATAAAGACTGGCCCAATGGTCTACTCTTTATCTGTGAAAATTAATTAGTAAAAAGAAACATTTTAATGCATGCCAAGCCTGGCACATTTTTATGGAACCTGCTACGAACAACCCTCCACTAAGAAAGACAGAGAAATCTAACTTGTCAAAGTTAGACAAGAACAGTTAACAACAAAAACCCATCCAGGGGGCTGCCGGTCCCGTGGTTACAACTCCACACGTCCACTGCAGCGGGCACGGGTACTATCCCCGGTTGGGGAACTAAGATCCAGCACACCACGCGGTATGGCATGGCCAAAAAATAAATAACATTTAACAAAAAAATCCATCCAGAGTGCCGATTATGAAGTAACTGTGTATGCTCAAATACTGCAAGAAAAGACCAGAGATGGCAGAACATGACATGCTTAAAAGCATCATGAACACAGTTTAAAACCCAATACTTGCTTTCCAACCCATTCACAAGACAACAGGGATACATACAAGGATGAACAGATACGTACATTGCCGCCCACACCCAAGCCTCTCCGGGGCTCAATGCAGGTTTTCTACTGTTTGTATAACTCCTGCTGTACGGGAGCTTGTGGCGTGGCAGGTGCTCCACAAAACCTGCTGACTGAACGAGCAAGTATATGGTGTTTGTCCCAGATACATGGCAGGTGGGTTGGAGGTAGCTCCTTCCCCCTACCAGGGCATCTTAGAAAAAGGCTTCCTCTAAATTTCCTGATAAATGAATCTGCCTGACAAACTGATCAAGAAAACAGGACAAGCGCAGGAGGAGCACCAATTTAACCAGAAGCAAACAGGTCTTTGAGCACAGCTTCAACAGAGTCTATGAAAGATGGAAAACTGCCTAATTTATGAAAACGTATCATGAAGCAGAGAAGCAAGCAAGACAGCGGCACTGTCCCAGAAACAAAGAATGGAACAGAAGTATTCACAAAAGACACATGTAGGTGGGAAATTAGTGTGTGTGATAAAAAAAAAAATTCTAGTCAGTGAGGAAAGGATGACAATACAATGAAACACTGAAGCTACTATGCATTTGGAAACAAAGAGTCTGACATCACATCATACAGAAGAATTCCAAACATGCTAAGTACTAGGAAAAAAATGTTGTTTTTATTGTCTTAGGAAAGGAGAAGGCCTAAGTATAATATGAAACCCAGAAAACAAAACAAATTGACAGATGTGACTACAGAAAAGTTTCTATACTATAAAAATACAGCATCAACCAAACCAAACCAAAAAAACAAGCCAGGAACACTGAGACATGAAAAAGGGTTGATATTCTTCCTATATAAAAAATATTCTTACTATATAAGAAATATCCTTGATATATATATATTTTTTCTTTTTCTTTTTTTTTTGCGGTACTCGGGCCTCTCACTGTTCTGGCCTCCCCCGTTGCAGAGCACAGGCTCCAGACGCGCAGGCTCAGCGGCCATGGCTCATGGGCCCAGCCGCTCAGCGGCATGTGGGATCCTCCCGGACCGGGGCACGAACCCGTGTCCCCTGCATCGGCAGGCAGACTCTCAACCACTGCGCCACCAGGGAAGCCCTGTTTTTATTTTTAATAAATTTATTTATCTTTTATTTCTGGCTGCGTTGGGTCTTCGTTGCTGCACGCAGGCTTTCTCTACTTGTGGTGCGTGGGCTTCTCATTGCAGTGGCTTCTCTTGTTGCAGAGCACGGGCTTAGCTGCTCCGCGGCATGTGGGATCTTCCCGGACCAGGGCTCAAACCCGTGTCCCCCGCATTGGCAGGCAGATCCTTAACCACTGTGCCAACATGGAAGTCCATTGCTACATATTTTTTTAAAAAACCCTCACCTGAGCTTTCAAGAACAAAAGCCAATTCACAAAAGAAAAATAAATGGCTAATCCTTTTTTTTTAAGTTTAATCCATTTATCAAAGAAATGGAAATGTTAAACAATGAGGCACCATTTAAATTTTCCCCACTAGTTAAACTGGCAAACACTAAGAAAATTGACAATTGGCAACTATATAAATAGAATCCTCCAACTACACATATTAAGTACGCAACCTTCCTGGGGGTACTACAGTAATGAGTACCACATTTTAAGTATGTATAACCACTACATCTCAGGGAAACTATCAGGTAAGTGGACAAAGATAAACAGTGAATAATTCTGTGACAGAGAAAAGGCCGAAGTCACCCAGTGTCCACTGAGAGGACGGCTAGCCTACGGCAGCAGCAGCAGGCACACAGCCGCGAGCGGCAGCTGGCGCTGACCAGGACAGGGGCTGAGTGACGTCTTCAACGGGCAAGAGACACAGGGTGTGCACTGCATGACCCCCTGTACACAGAAAAATGTAAGTCTGCAAGTACGGTCACCCAACTACCGGAAGGATGACAGAAAACCATTCACTTTAAGACTTCCACACTGCTTCTGTAATTTAGAAGCAAGTCATGCTAGGAAAAATCTAGCCACCCAGCAGTGAGGTCCCCCTGCTCCTCTAAAGAAGTGAATGAGCAGGGCTCCGCATAGGTGACAGCTGCTCCGTGGCTGAAAGGGTTCTTTACGTTTCCATGACGTCACCATGCCAATTAGGATACTGCAAAAGCCACTGCAGTATGAACAAGAGCCAAAGAAAATCAGAACAGGAAGGATCCTGTGGGTACTTAGTCCCCCCTTACCCATGGGAGACATGGTCAAAGCCCAGTGGATGCCTGAAACCACAGGGAGCACCCACCCCTGTACATCCTGCTCTTCCTGTACACACACACCTATGATAAAGTTCACCTTTCAGTCAGGCAGGCAAAGAGATTAACAGCAATAACTCATAACAAAACAGAACAATTGTAACAACACACTGCAATAAAATATGAATGTGGTTTCTCTCAAAATATCTCACCGTACTGTACTCACCCCACCTCTTCTCGTGACGTGAGAGGATAAAACGGCGCTGTGCCACCGCTGGCCTTCTGACTACACATCTAAAGGAGGACCATGGCTTGGAGAGACCCCAGATGGCGGGGCCATGACGGTGTCAAGGCCTGGATGTCTGGAGCGGAGAATGTGGATCGCTGGGGATTCCAGGTGGGAAGGAGCGAGATTTCAGAACAGCACGCAATTTAAAATTACGAACTGTTTACTTCTGGAATTTTCCATTTAATATTTTTGGACCATGGTTGACCGCAGGTAACCGAAACTGCAGAAAGTGAAACTGGGGATAAGGGGGGACCAGTGTACTCTCATTTTCCAGCAGTGGAAACTGAAGCCTAGCAACTACCTTGAGATCCATCCCGGGCCCTGCTTAAGGAAGCCTCTACAATCCTCCGGTTTCTGGTCCACCAATTTCAAACAAGGTGAGGAATTTTCAGCAGGGAACACAACAGATGTGTGTGTATATGTATCTATCAAAAGCCACTCGGGGAACGTATTTTTAGTTCTTCCTTTCATACGGTTACCTTTGGAGGGAAAACATAAAATAGTCTAGGATCTAGGAGTTCCCTGGTTGCCTCGTGGTTAGGATTCAGGGCTCTCACTGCCGTGGCCTGGGTTCAATCCCTGGTCCGGGAACTGAGATCCCGCAAGCTGCACGGTGCCCGCCCACCACAAAAGGCTTATTGGTTTAAATAAATAAGTCTGGGATTTACCCTAAGACCCTCTCCCAGAGCAGGCAGAACACCGATAACACGTGTTTAAGACACACATATACAGGTCCCAGGGATTCAGTGAAAGGTGGGAATATGATGGGAAAAACTTAGGAAATGAAGTTGGTGGTGCCTGAGCAAGGCAGGACGCCAACAGGCAGAACACAGAGATGAAGGGGAGTGGCAGGAACCAAACTGTAGGAAGCAGGGAACAAAGTGTGGTCAGGAAAAGGTTAAATACAGCCAGTCAGGGCAACACAGGGTCTGCATCAAAAGGACAAAGCCAGGAAGACAAGCCGGAGACAGTTTGTGTAGAAAAACACAGGGTTCTGTGGCCAGGGAAGGAATGGAACCTAAGGACCACTTGAAGACTACCTGGTAGCACTTCACAAGAAGGATGGGGGTGCTGGGCGAAGGTACTGAAAATGTAGATGGCAAGGGAGGGCTCACACTCAAACGTTCCTTTCACGCCTACTTCCTGCGAAGGATACTGCAAGGCTCTCGAATTGAGATTATCCCACTTCTCATTTAAAAGAAATAGATTTCTTACGATAGGAAGCTGATTTGTCAGAGAAGATTTATGGGCAATTTGGTAACCTTTTTTGCATTTAAATTACTAGCTAACGGAACAAGAATCTACAAATGAGGCACCTTCCCCCAACAGCTAGTACCCACGGAAGCCAGCCACTGTAAAACCAGCACCATTTCTCCAACATTTCCAACTCTATGCTTTCCAACTCAAGTGCCTCTTGATCCCTTGTGCACTGTGACTCACTCTAACCAGTGAGCTGTGAGCAGAAGTGACGTGTCATCTCTGGGCTGGAACACTTAATCACGGGAGCAAGACCCTCCAACAGTTCTCCTTTACTTTGGCAAGACAGCCAACAGCGTCCCACACTGTTGTCTGTTGTGGCTGCTTCTTCAGCTGGAGTAAGGATGACACAGAGCCCCTGGAAAATCCATACAGAACACTCTGTCCTTTTTTTTTTTTTTTTTTTTTCCGGTAAGCGGGCCTCTCACTGTTGTGGCCTCTCCCGTTGCGGAGCACAGGCTCCGGACGCGCAGGCTCAGCAGCCATGGCTCACGGGTCCAGCCGCTCCACGGTATGTGGGATCTTCCCGGACCCAGGCACGAACCCGCGTCCCCTGTATCAGCAGGCAGACTCTCTACCACTGTGCCACCAGGAAAGCCCCCACGCTGGCCATTTTGAGATTATTTGTTACTACAGAAAAACCCAGCCAATTCAGTCAGATGCTGCTCGAAAACTCACTACCTGGAAATTTACATTTCAAAAGAAACAGAATAGTCAAAGCATCCCTCTTTTCAAAAACACTTTAAAAGAACACTTAAATAAAACCAATCACTAAAGTTAACAAGGGCTATTCTCTTCCATAGAAGGTGCTATTCTGGGCTTCCCTGGTGGCGCAGTGGTTAAGAATACGCCTGCCAATGCAGGGGGCACGAGTTTGAGCCCTGGTCTGGGAAGATCCCACAGGCCGCAGAGCAACTAAGCCCGTGAGCCACAACTACTGAAGCTCGTGCGCCTAGAGCCCGTGCTCCGCTAGAGAAGCCACGGCAATGAGAAGCCCGCACACGGCGACGAAGAGTAGTCCCCGCTCACCACAACTAGAGAAAGCCGGCGCGCAGCAACAAAGATCCAATGCAGCTAAAAATAAATTAAAGAAAAAAAAGTACTTATCTTTAAAAAAAAAAAAAAAAGAGGGCTTCCCTGGTGGCGCAGTGGTTGAGAGTCCGCCTGCCGATGCAGAGGACACGGGTTCGTGTCCAGTCCGTGTCCTCCCAGTCTGGGAGGATACCACATGCCGCGGAGCGGCTGGGCCCGTGAGCCATGGCCCCTGAGCCTGCGCGTCCGGAGCCTATGCTCCGCAACGGGAGAGGCCACAACAGTGAGAGGCCCAAGTACCGCAAAAAAAAAAAGAAGGCGCTATTCTTCTCACCATTCTTGGGGTTAAAGACACATCTGCCAACCTGGAATATGGAGCGCTAGTCGGGATACTGAGCATGTTCTTTCAGGCTGGTCTTGCATCTGAAAGAAGATTCTAACAAGGCAAATGCTGCTGCTTAGTTTGAACTTGGAAGTGAAGCATCAACAAGGTAACCATTAAGCTCTACAAAACGTAAAGAGATTATCTGTGTGTATGTATATATATACTTTGTTCAAGGTATCACATTCATGTGTGGGGAGCGGAAAAACTAAACCCACTTTCTCAAAGAATCAAGTTCCTTGGAAAGCAATTCTTGTTACGAGGACTGTGCAGCCCCTGGATCAAGAGATTCTTGACTGTGATGCTCCCACTGTTCTAAATGCAGGTGCCAAACCAAGAGCTAAGCATCTGTATTAACAGACCACGAGGACAGTGCCTTTTTTTTTTTTACTTGTTGGTAAGACAGAATGGAAAACAAGAGAGAGTTACACACAACTATTTTTCAATAGTTTGAACGTCTGACATGAACCCTAAATTATCTCAGGCATTTAGCCAATAAAACATTGCCCATAAACTGGTAAGAAGTGTCCACATGGGCTGGCTGGCTCAAGAAGAAAACCAAGCTAACTGCTCTCCTTCTCCAGCCCATCCCCCCAAACCAGCTCTTACTTTTAACCTGTGCTAAAGGCATTTCTGAGCAAGTACCTCTCTGAAGGTTTAAGCATGCCACCTGTATTTCAGTCCTAGCCCCACTCATCCCTTAATGTGTGTTTCTTTAGGTAAACTATAAATCCATAACTGGGACAGCATCAGTCTTACCCAAAAGGATTGTGAGGTTCAAGTGAAAGGATTGCGCCCTATCCTAGCACCACCCAGTGAAGCACCACTTTGTTAAACATAAATCCTTCAACATGGCACTGGAGTTCATCCCCTCCTCACCCCAGTCTGGCCCCCATACCTGCTGCCATTCCCCAACTTGAGGTACCATAGTCCCTCCATCTGCCCTACGTTCCCCCACCTCCATTCGTTTGCTATGCCATTCACTCCAACTACAGTGGCTTTCCCAGTCTCCCCTCCATATCAATTCATCCAAAATCTACTCAGTACCACCTAACCAAGTCATTGAACACTTCCAGCATTTTTGTCTCTCATCTGTCTTGTTTTTACAATTATTCCTAAACCTCCAGTGTTTTTTATTTGATACTCCCCACAGCTGTCAGCGGTATTTTCTTACAGTAGACAATAAAACTGTGTCAAATGAACACAGAACACATAATTTATCATTCAGGAAGGCTATCCATATTAATCACTGGCCCAAAAGCAAAACGTACATGCTACAAATAGTAAAATCGTGTCCAAAGTGAGAACTGGAGAAATATTTTTAAGTTTACTGAATAATATTTCAAGATCCATGCTAGAATAATGATTCATCCCTGCCCTCAAGGAGATCAGAGTGGGGGAAGGGCGGGGGCATGTAATATTATTCCAATCAAACCGAGGTCTACAGTGGATGCACAAAGCTCAAGATCACGCAGCCAGAAAGCAGCTGGTCAAACACCAACTAATATCTAAATGGTCAGTCAGAACATGCAAAACAGACCTATCCCTAGCACGTGTATGAGGGAATCTAATATTTTAAGGATGCAAGTGTCAGACCAAAGAAGAACTTCAGTGAAAGCACTCTACCATGGCTAGATTTATACCCTACAGGTGACACTTTGAAGCCATTCCATCCCCAGGAATGAGTCCAGATTATAAATGCAAAAACTAACCCATAAGGGCAACTAAGGGGGGCTAACTGCTCACTAGACTTAAGTCATTCTGCTTTTCTATCCCCAACGGATTTAAAAAGCATTTACAAGAGGCAGTCTCAAGTTATGACACACATGGCTGCAGAAACAACCTCCCCACCCCCTCAAGGATTGCCCATGCTGGTACTGGAGGGAGATACCATGCTAGCACCACAAGGGCACAATGAAAATAAGTGTCAGCAAAGATGTGGAACATGTGGAACTCTCACATACCGCTGATGGGAGTGTAAAGCGGTATACAGCTTTGGAAAGCTGGCAGTGTCTACCGAGGTGCAGCACATACCGTCACGGACTGAATTTTGTCCCCCACCCCATCCCCCCAGAATTTATGAAGTCCTACCCTCTGGTACCTCAAAATGTCAAAATGTGACTGTATTTGGAGACGGAGCTCTCAAAGGGGTGATTAAAGTTAAACGAGGTCGTGAGGGTGGGCCCTCACCAGACCGGCGTCCTTGTAAGAGGAGGTTAGGACACGGACTCCTACAGAGAAAAGACCATAGGAGGACACAAGGAGAAGACGTCCACCTACAAGCCAAGGAAAGAAGCCTCTAAAGAAACCAACCCTGCCAACACCTCGATCTCGGACTTCTAGGCTCCAGAATCATGAGAAGATAAGTTTCTGTTGTTTAAGCCACCCAGTCTGTGGTATCTGTTAGAGCAGCCCTAGCAACATACAGATACACATGCTAAGACTTTCCACTCTTCAATATTAACTTATGGAAATGTGTGCATACAGTCAACAAAAGACAAACCCAATAATATTCATACAGCATTTTTTTTTGGCCTTACCGCATGGCATGTGGGACTTCCCTGACCAGGGGTTGAACCCGTGCCCCCTGCAGTGGAATTGTGGAATCTTAACCACTGAACCACCAGGGAAGTCCCGATACAGCATTATTTTTACCAGCCACAAACTACAAGCTACCCAAATGCCCAACGATAAATTAATAAAAACACTACGGTATATCATATAATCAAACACTACTGAGCAATGAAAATGGAGTTACCACTGCACCCAACAGAAAATCTCACAGGCAACAATGACTCAAAGAAACAGATACAAAAGGATACACTGTGTATGAATTACACAAGGTCCAAATCAGACAAAATTAAAATACAGTGTTAAAAATCAGCAGGAGGAGGGACTTCCCTGGTGGTACAGTGGGTAAGACTCCACGTTCCTGATGCAGGGGTCCAGGGTTCGATCCCTGGCTGGGGTACTAGATCCTGCATGCATGCCATGACTAAGACTGAGTGCAGCCTAAATAAATAAATGAATATTAAAAAAAAAAAAAAGGTAAATGGAAAACTAGAACATTTAAAAAAAAAAAAAAGCAGCAGGAGGGGATGACAATGACCTGAAGGAGGCACAAGGCAGCTTCTGAGTTTATGAAAACTCTCGAAGTTGTTCACTTACCTATACGCTTTTCATATGCCCTACTGAAAATTCACAGTTCACTAAAATGGAGAAATGACAAGTTGCAACAACTTACTGATCCATTGTCACCATGGCACAAAAACCTTATTATGCTACTGAACGCATCAGGTTCTTCACCTGTTGCCACTAAACATTTGAAAAATACAGCTAGTCTCCTGATCCCAGCTTCCCGCCACTGAGTGTTTATCTAGAGGGGTCCCACAGGTCAAAGGATCCAAAGAATATCCAGGGCCCTCCAAAGTTCATCTCTCATACCATACTTTAAAAATTCAATCTCATTAAAGGAAGGTATTAAAGTATACATTCATCAGAATAAAATAACCAGTTAACACTCCGGTCTGCCTCGGAGTAGTGAATTGAATTTTTCGTCTTTTTACTTCTGAATTTTCCTAGCTTTTTTTTTTTTTAAAGAAATGATGTATTTAATAATCAGTAAAAGAGAAATGTCATTTTAAATAAAAAACAGTGGAAGAAAGATACATTTTTATAAGGAGTCAAATGCTGAGTGCTTTACAGCAATCATGAATAATCAAAAAGCCAGGCTGGTGCATCAGAAAGAGCCTCAGCTGTGTTTCAGGAGACCCATACTAGCATTAGCGTAGCAGGGCCACCTGAGCACCCAGGCTCGGCCACCCTCTTAAGCCTGCAGGGCTGCTGTGAACACCAGCTGAAATCCATGTGAACTGTTAAGCACTAGGCAAACGTTAAAAAAAATCACTGAAAGACCAATACCATGTAGGAAAAGTTTCTACAAAACATGAATGCAGACTTCCCTGGTGGCACAGTGATTAACAATCCGCCTGCCAATGCAGGGGACATAGGTTCGAGCCCTGGGCCGGGAAGATCCCACATGCCGCGGAGCAACTAAGCCCGTGCGCCACAACTGCTGAAGCCTGCGTGCCTAGAGCCCGTGCTCCGCAACAAGAGAAGCCACTGCAGTGAGAAGCCCGTGCACTGCCACAGAGTAGCCCCGGCTCACCACAACTAGAGAAAGCCCGCGCACAGCAATGAAGACCCAACACAGCCAAAAATTAATTAATTAATTAATTAATTTAAAAAAAAAAAAAGAATGCTCTTTAACAACCCTCAACTGAGCAGGACAGGCTGGAAGACTTCAACGTGGCTCCTAACCTGTGGGCTGCCCAAACGACCCAGAGTTACTTCTGGAGCCCCTGGCCTACAAGTACACAGAGAACTGTCGGTAGCCTGACTGAATGACACATGTAAGAGGCATTATTTTTCATAACGTCTGTGCTGTTACAATCAGGTTTTTTTTTTTTTTTTTGCTGTACGCGGGCCTCTCACTGCTGTGGCCTCTCCCGTTGCGGAGCACAGGCTCCGGACACACAGGCTCCGCGGCCATGGCTCGCGGGCCCAGCCGCTCCGCGGCATGTGGGATCTTCCGGGATAGGGGCACGAACCCGTGTCCCCTGCATCGGCAGGCGGACTCCCAACCACTGCGCCACCAGGGAAGCCCTACAATCAGGTTTTTTAAAGGTTAATTCATAGTAGCTTTGTTGTGTACTCTCAAACAACTCAAATGGTAATAAATTTTTAAAATTCAAACTGCATACCAAGATTGGAAACCAACGACGTAACTTTTTACTTCACAATGGAAATTTTAAGGTATTCCCTAACTGAGCTGAGCTGAAGTCCAGGAAAGGCAGTAGGAAGAGCAAGCCCTCTAGCTGTGAGAGGGTGGGGAGACCAGAGCAGGCGCTTCCCTGCACCTGGGGGCGGGCACTTACGCAAGGCCACTTGAGAGCCAAGCAAGGTCCCTGCCTCCCTTGATGGGCTTGCTCAAACCTGCTCTGTCCGGACAGCAAGCAGTCCTAGACAACCAGGAAATGGACCACAGAATCAGTGAGACTGATCTCCACGGCAGTGACGACACCACCAAAACAGAGAGCCCCGGGCGAGGCCTGAGATCCCCTGCATTAAGCCCTGCATCTTCAGGGAGATGAACAAGGCCAATACTGCATGTCACCCCTGGAACCAACTCCCAAGCCCTCTTCCTCCCCCATGGAGACATTCTGCAAGCAGCTATTCTTAAATTGTTTTTGAAATCACAGCCTGGAGTACTAAAATTGAAACTCGTCGGAGACGGTGCTAAAAAGCCTGTTCTGATTTCCCGCACCGCATCACTTTTACTTTTGATTCACAAATCCCACAACCTCCATTATCAAGTTTTAAAATATAAGCGCAAACTATTTTTCTGTGTTTAATGCCATATGCGGGAAGGAGAAAGCAGAACATACAGGGAAGGTGCGAGAGCAAATAACTGAAGAGATCCACACATTGCAGCAAACTGCAGACAGAAGCACACAGATCCAGCAGACGGCAGTCACAGACGCAGGTGTGATCAAGCAGAGGAACAAATGCCAGGAATACAGCTGCCACCTTACAGGGGAGACAGGAAGCATCAGAAAGCCAGGAGCAGCGAAGTGGGGGGAGCTAATTTCCCCAGCTCCAGCCTCCTTCAGGGATGACATCAGTGCCGGGTGAACCACCGTCTGAGCCTCACGCAGGAGGACTCCTCCTGACTTCCCCGGAACACCCGGACTCTAACTCCCAGACCAACAGCCTGGTGAGTTCTCCTTAGCCATATGGGAATTACGTAGATGGAGAGCTAGACAATTCATGACAGTAATAATGGTAAATATTTACGTCAAATCTCAGAGAGAAATGGTGCATAAAACGGCTCTCCCACGTGTGTGGCCTGGGTTTGCTACACCTTTGCATAGAAAGACTAACGCCAAACCTAAGGGCAAGGATGTGCTCAGTGCAGGTCCCTTTGGAAATTTATTAAAAGCTAATCAAACAACCAAAACCTTCTGCTCGCTTGGTGGTAGGGTCAGGAATTGGATTCAAAGCCACACTGTACTATAAAGCAATGCTCTTTGACTTGGGGTTTGGGGCAGGGGGTTAGGCCTGGTCGGCACCAAGAAATATTTTTGTTCCATGAGGTTGCTAACAATTACCTGAAAAAATGTCCAAATAAAGCTGTTTTAGCTTATCTTCTACATTCCACTCTCCCTCTGTTCGTCTACCCCTGAAATTCTACCACAAATGCAAAACTCACGTCCCCTCTTAAAGAAGGGGAACCAGAAGACTTGTGGGACGTGGGGTGGCGGAGGGTTTTGTCTAGGATGACACTGGTCCTGAGACTGGGAGGCGACACATGAAACTTTCACTGTCGGCTGAAGCAGCAGCCCCAGCCTGCCAAGTGCACCTCTGCTCAGGCAGCCCCCGAAGCTGACATTCGCACTATAAGATGACAGTGACACCAACCCCCTCTTCGGTGAACAACAAAAGATGCTGGAGAGCAAAAGGTAAAAACAAGTTTAGAGATGAAAACTACCCTTCGAAAAACACGACCCATTTAGGAACTGTGATATTATCTTCTACGAACTCTCTTCAAAAGCAAACCAAATCAAATGCTGTTGTTAAAATGAACAAAGCTTTCAAGTTACCCACTCTGAATGCACCTGCTGAGATGAAAAATAACTCCTCTTTACAAAACATCTCAAATTCTACCACCAAGCCATTCCACCAGAGAATTCCTGGCCATGATCACTCACCATCTTTAAATTCCTTGAGAATAGGAACCAGGCCTATCTCCCTGAGTCAACAGGCAATGCCTGATACATGGTAGATACTCAAAACATCTGATGAACGGATGAAACGCTGCTCATCATTACACTCCTCTAAATGCAAACAATACTTAAGGCTACCACACTTAATACCCACTTAAGTATATCAGGCTGAGTAACAAAGTTTAAAAAAAAAAAAGAAATCAGACTACAACAGGGCTTGGACAGGATCTTCAGGAGAAGTACTCACAACTCACTTTCAAGTTCTTAGACTCAAATCTGAACAAACTCTCCTAAGTCTGAAGAGAGAAGCACACCAATAGGAGACTTTATCAATCCATGGATGAGAAGTCATGCGGGTAATCAGCTGCTTCAGTCACAAGGAAGAGACAAGAGCCTGTTCTTTTGGAATCCAAAGAGAAGATACAGTATTTTCAACAGGAAAGAACCAGCTAGCTGGACACCCATGCACTAAGGCTTCAGGAAAGGTCCACATGGCAGGACTGCCAGCCCAACTCATTTGACAAAAGACGTAGGTAACAAAAACTTTCAAACCTTAATTGAGTATTCTGCTATGATACTAGAGCTCCCAGTTTACTGGCACTACACTATTTAAAAACAAAAAAGTGTGTTAAAACTCACAACTGCAAATGGAATATGTTATGGTTTTAAGGCAGAACTAATGCCACCAGAAAAGGCTTCCGAAATGACATCACTAGAAAGAAAGGAGGCGGAGAGAGACAGATACCAGGTGGCAAAAGATACTTCACAAGCTTCAGGGGCATCAGAAAGTACAACCCAGAGGCCGAGCACAGTGCTCTGGAGTCTGGGTGCCTGGACCCGAATCTCCGCTCCATAACTTATTAGTTCTGCGACCCTGGGCAAATGACTTAACCTCTCCGATCTTCCATTTCCCTATCTATATAAGTGGACACAATAATAGTACTTGAGAAGTCTACTCTGAGAATTAAATACAATAATCGCTGCAGAAATATCGCCACGCTGCCTAACATGCAGTAAGCGCTCCAATGTTTGCTACTGTTATTTTCAATTTTCCCAGTTTTGCGAACCATTCCTTTCGGGGAAGCCCGAATTGAACGCCCTAAGAAGGCCCCGCCGCGGTCCGAACCAAACGCAGCTCTGCACCCAGCCACCGTCTCTCCCCCAGCAAGTTTGGAAACTTCTTCCACGCCTCACCGTAACGTCTTTGTGACAGAAAGCTCCCAGTCGCGGGAGCCCGAGGCGCCCGAGGGAGCCCGGGGCACGTGACCCGGGTCTCCCCGGACTCGCGGCGTCTGGGACCCTCACCCGCGTCGGTAGGACCGGACGGCGGGCACGCGGCTCTGCCTAGCACCGGGGCAGGGTGGGCGGCGCCCCCGCCGCTGGTCGGTCGGCCCCCCCGCCCTCGGCCGCCGCCCCAGTGCCGGGCCGCCCAGGCCAGGTCGCCCTGGCCGTCTCGGACCGGACGCCCCGGGAAACGGGCGTGCGCGGCGCCAGCCGGGGTCACACCCGGCGACCTCTGACACCCCCGCGGACGCTTGGCCGGCCTGCCGCCGGGCCCGAAGACACGGAGCTCCCCAAGAGGCCGGGCCGGGCCTGCCCAAGACGCGGACGGCGCGCACCGGCGACCGAGGGCCGGGAGGGGGATGGGGCCGGGCCGCCACTTACCGCGGCCGCTCCGCTGGGCTCCGGGCCGGGCGCGTCGCGAGGGCTCCGCCGAGGAGGAGACGAGGGGACGACAGGAGCGAAGGAAAGTCCAAGCTCCGATTCCGGAGGGCTCCTCGGCCTGTCCAACCTTCCAACGCCGCCGCCGCCGCCGCCGCCTCGGGCCTTATGGCCAAGACTCCGGCTCCGCTCCCACTTCCGCCACCGCCGCCGCCCCGAGCGGAAGTACCTGTCACGAGACGCTCGACGCCAGGGCTGCGGGGGGGGGAGCCCCGCCTCTACCGTGCGTCACGTTCAGCCGCCTCCGGCCCGGGCCTGGGTCACGTGGCCCAAACATGTCTGCCCCCATTGGCTGCGGCCATCTTTGAGGCCCGGCCGTGAGCAGGGTGGCGCCATGCTGGACCCACCCACCTGCCTCAGCCCCTGAACTTAGCACCTAAAGAGAAGCAAAGAAATTGAACCCACTAGAGCCCTGCGGTGGGCGGGGCACCCTACCCAGCTCCAGCTCCACCTGCACACATTAGAATCTACTCAGAACTTTGGCTCCATCTTCAAAAACATGCTCCTCTCATAGCCTTTTCTTACTGGTTCATGCAAACTTCATTCTTTTGGTTGCTGGGTACAAAAACTTTGGAATCATTCTTGATCCCCGTAGTGGGTTGAATAGTGACCCCCCACACACACATCCTGGAACCCGTGGGTGTGACCTGATTTGGAAAAAGGGTATTTGAAGGTGTAATTAAGGATCTGGAGATGAGACCATCCTAGATTACCATGGGGGGGCTCTAAATCCAATGACAAGTGTCCTTATAAGAGACACGGAGAAGAGAAGGCCACGTGGAGATGGAGTCAGAGGCTGGAGTGAGTAGCCACAACCCAAAGAATGCCAACAGCGGGGGGGGGGGGGGCGGGGAGAAACGGTGTTGAGTTTAGACTTTTGTATTTGAGAGAACGTATTTCTGTTGTTTTAACTACCAAGCTTGTGATGATTTGTGTCAACAGTTCTAGGAAACTAACTCAACTCCCCTGTTTATCTCTCGGACCCCTCATCCACAAGCTTCAAAAGATATCCGAAAAAAAAAAAAAAAAAAAAAAAAAAAAGATATCCGGAATGTGACTCCTTACTATCTCTGCCACTACCCCTTGGTCTGAACCGCCATCATTTCTCACCTGGATTATGGCAACAACCTTGGTTTCCTGCTCGCACCTCATTCCCTATCCAGTCTTAACACAGTAGCCAGAGTAATTGTATAAAAATGTCAAACCATGTCATCCTCCTGCTCAAACTATTCCCATAGGTCAGAATAAAAACTAAAGGCTTTACAAACAAAAGGTCCTATCCTGGGAATTCCCTGGCAGTCCAGTGGTTAGGACTCCGCGCTTTCATTGCCAAGAGCCCATGTTGGATCCCTGGTTGGGGAATTAACATCCCGCAAGACGCCAAAAAAAAAAAAAAAAGTCCTGACCCCTTAGATACTTCTCGGACCTCATCTCCTTCTAACATCCCCTCTGATCAGTCTGCTCAAACTACACTAGTTTAAGAAAAGAGAAGGCACACATGTAACTAAAGCCTTTGCAGTTGTATTTCTTTCGATCTGGACAGTTTTTCCCTCAGATATCTGTATGGCCACTCCCTCACTTTCTTCATGTTTTGACTTAAATGTCATCTTTTCAGTGAGAATGGCCTTCCCTAAATAAAACTGAAGTTCCCCTTCCTATCACACTAGACATAAAACATCCACTTGCTATCTGCCTTCCTGCTTTTTTGTTTCTTCATATTGCTTTCTTGTTTGTTTACTGTCCATCTCCCCCACTAGAATGGCAGTTACATAAGGGTATGCATTTTGTCTGTTTCATTCATTGCCATATCCTTGATTAGAACAGTGCTGGGGCACAGTAGATACTCAGTGAGTACCATTTATAGAGTATTCAGGGCAATGGAAGTTGGAAGTGGACTCAGAAGCCAAGAATTATGGTAATTCCACCCCACTCTGCAGCCATTCGAAATGCTAGGCTTAAAGAAACAACTAGAGAGCACAGAAAAAGGCAGAGCACAAAAATAAAAAGAGACCTGTGAACCCCCAGCTTTCTAAGAAGCAGACCAAGATGGCTATTCAAATGCAAACATGGCTATTTCTCATGAAAAAGAAAGGACTACTCCGAAGAAACCCATCAGCCAAGAAGGTGGAGTCAGGAGCTGCAGAGAATTATTCCCAAGGAGCAGGATTGGACCCTTATCAGAAAACTGACAACATGTGCCTAACTGGATTTCAAAATTGCTGTGACCCAGTCGTAGCTATGTCACTCCTGTTTTTCCCCTTCTGAACAGAAGGGTCTGCTCTGGTTGTGATATGCCTGTCAACTCTATTTGTTGGCTCTGTGCTGTGGAGAGTAGAAAACATGTCCGTAGCTCACAGGTCTTCAGATCAAGAGAAACATATTCAAGAAGCTGTTCTTGAGGAATCACAGGAACTTCGTCTTCTGAGGAGCCTCATTTGCACCAGGACCTGATTTACACAAGATCCACTATGAGCAAGTGATGTACTGCGATGAGATTTTTAGGGCCTCTGGGAGGAGGTGTGCATATCTGGCACACAGGAGAACTAGACAAAATCTGTGTCCTGAAGGTAGACCACGGTAGATTTAAAAAGGTGGTAAATTCTTTGTTCCTCCTTCGAGTTGTGGAATCTACTTCCCTTCCTTTTGAATTTGGGTTGGCCTTACTTTTTTTTTTTTTTTCTAATAAAGTTATTTATATATTTATGTTTGGCTGTGTTGGGTCTTCGTTGCTGCGCGCAGGCTTTCTCTAGCTGTGGTGAGCGGGGGCTGCTCTTCGTTGCGGTGCACAGGCTTCTCACTGCGGTGGCTTCTCTTGTTGCGGAGCACGGGCTCTAGAGCGCAGGCTCAGTAGTTGTGGCTCACAGGCTTACTTGCTCCACGGCATGTGGGATCTTCGCGGACCAGGGCTCAAACCCATGTCCCCTGCATTGGCAGGCGCATTCTTAACCACTGTGCCACCGGGGAAGTCCCTATATTATCTTTAAGTTTTAACTATGGGACTGTATTAACTACCAAATATTTAAATTAGGGACTTCCCCGGTGGTCCAGTGGTTAAGACTCTGCGCTCCCAATGCAGGGAGCCCACATTCGATCGATCCCTTGTCGGGGAACTAGATCCCCGCATGCCGCAACTGAAGATCCTGCACACGGCAACAAAGATGCCGCGTGCCGCAACTAAGACCCAGTGCAGCCAAATAAATAAATTAATTATTTTAATTAAAAAATATTTAGATTAAAAAAAGAAATCCACAGAGTGATAATTGGGATGCAGGCGATAAGATGGGCTTCTCGGACAGTGAGGGAAGTTGGAGGAGAGGTGATATTCGACACAGGTGGTGAGAAAGTCTCCCTAAGGAGGTGACATTTGAGCAGAGAGACCTGTTGATGAGATGGAGCGACCCTGCTGAGATTACCTGAGCAGAAGGTGTTACGGGACAAGGGAACAGCAGAGGCAATAGCTTTGTGCAGAGACAAGGTGTCCTGTTCAAGTGTGGTTGCAGAATGAGGGAGGGAGAGAGGGAAGAGAGGGGGTGGAGAGACGGGCAGAGCTGGCGGGTCTGAAGCAGAGCATGTGCGTGTCCAGGTGTGAGGTGTGTCTCCCTTCACAGGCTGCTTCACTGCGGCCCTTCCCCTGTTCCCACGGCGACCCATGGCCCGTCCAGGCCCGCCGCAGCCCAAGGATACTGCTTGCTTGATGCCTGCTGATTCATTCCCTCCTCGTCCGGCCTGGGGACCAGCACCTGCCATGGCCTGCCTCAGTGGCCCAGCACCCGCTGAGTACATGTCTGACCAATTCAACGCCGGGTCACATGTTGAATTTTTCTATGTGATGCAGCCTTGCATAATTTATAAAGTTCTCTGAGATTTTCTATTCAAACATAGATGGCTTGGCTCAAGGGTTCCACCCTTGGCAATTTTCACTAGTCCAGGAGTTAGGCTGGCTGGCCCTCCACCCCTGCTCCAGTCTTCCCTTCTTGGTACTTCCCCTGACCCCAGCACTCAGCCTGAGCCCCTGTGCCTTTCAGGTACTCTCCTGAGCTCCGTGGGCCTCAGTGTCCTCGTTCTGAAATGGTGTGGATAAGCCCGCCTCTCTGGGTCATTGTGGGACTCAGATGTGAAAGTGACTTACAAAGTGCTCCATCACATGTGGGGGAGACCAGAGTTACATGTCGGTTTCTGGGTGGTGGCTTCAGGCACTTTTCTTTAAGATGTGGTCACTCATCCATTCATTCAAAAGTAATTAGGGACTGCCACAACTACTGAGCCTGCGCTCTAGAGCCCGAGAGCCACTACTACTGAAGCCCACACGCCTAGAGCCCGTGCTCCGCAACAAGAGAAGCCACCAAAATGAGAATCCCGCGCACCGCAACGAAGAGTATCCCCTGCTCACCGCAACTAGAGAAAGCCCGCGCGCAGCAACAAAGACCCAACACAGCCAAAAATAAATATCTATTTTTTTAAAATGTAATTGGGGACTTCCCTGGCGGTCCAGTGATTAGGACTCTGCACTTCCACTGCAGGGGGTGCGGGTTCGATCCCTGGTCAGGGAACTAAGATCCCACATGCTGCACAGCACAGCCCCCCCCCAAAAAAATCAGCTTCCAGGTTGACCACAGGGACACAGAGATGAACCAGCCCAAGTCCCTGAGCGCCAGGAGGTGCCAGTGGGCTGTGTGTGTGTGTGTGGAACGCCCACAAAAAGACAACCACACATCACACTAGACCCTGCTCCTCCGACAACTAGCCACAGGCTGCTTTCCAGAGCCTTCCTGCCCACAAGGCTGCACTGCAGCCCTCTGCCCACAGTGACCCTTTCATGGACGGGAACTCGACCAGCTCCAGAGCATCACGGTCTTTTTTGGGGGGTGGAGGAAGCAGACCTGTTGGGAGAAAGAAGACTTTTTTCCCAGGACAAAGAGTCAGCCAGGCCTAGGCTTGCTGGGGGCTTCCTGTCACCTGGAGAGCAGAGCCCGCGTGAGGTGGCAGGGACGCGTCAGAGGGACACAACCGGGGGCGCTTCATCCAGAGACGCCCGAGTCCTCCCTGCCCCCCAGCCTCTGCCACGTGCTTACTGGGGAGCCCCAGCTGCTCTGGGGCTGGTCTCCATGGAGCTGAGCAGCTGCAGGGCCCAGGTCCTACCTGCCTGGAAGCTCAGAGGCCTCGGCTCCCCTAGTAACCGCAGCCCAGAAACGTAGGTCGTGGACATCCCCACCGGGAAACTGGCCAACAGGACAGACGCAGGAGGTAAGGAGCTCAGAGGAGAGTCTGCTCTCACCTTCCCACCTTCCCCAGTGGCTGCTCCTAACGGCCTTCCTGGAGACGGCGTATGCGAATAAGTTTGCCAGAATTAGCAAATAAAAATACTCGCACTGGGCTTCCCTGGTGGCGCAGTGGTTGGGAGTCCGCCTGCCGATGCAGGGGACACGGGTTCGTGCCCCGGTCCGGGAGGATCCCGCATGCTGCGGAGCGGCTGGGCCCGTGAGCCATGGCCGCTGAGCCTGCGCGTCCGGAGCCTGTGCTCCGCAACGGGAGAGGCCACAACAGTGAGAGGCCCGCATACCGCAAAAAAAAAAAAAAAAAAAAAAAATACTCGCACTAAAACATCGTTTGTGTTCATGGAATTCCCACATGGCGGCCGGTCCTCGCTGAGCATCACAGCCAGCACAGTAACACTCACCTCGCACTTCCCTCCCGCTCCGTCCTTGCTCCTTCCCCGGCTGCCTGGTTTGCCAGGTCCTGAACCCGGGATAAAGTAGCAGCACGTGAAGCTGGGCCTCAGCCTCTGTCTTCCGGGGAGCTGAGGTAAGACAAGGCAGTTCAAGTAGATGTTCGTCGCTTGCATCCAAAAGAGCCCTGGTGACAACTCAGCCTCAGTTTCTTCTTCTGTGGCACGAGGATGACAGCTTCCGCCCCACTCACAGCCCAGGATGGACGATCACGCCAGCGACCTTAGGAGGGGCAAGGTGGCCAGGCCGGAGCCAAGAGGTCACGGCAGCCACTGCTGGAGAGCTGCCCCACTACCCCAAGCCAACGGGCTGGGAGGCAGGTGCCGTGCCCTCAGCAGCTGTGGCCCTCCCACGTTCTCTCCCATGGGCCGCGTCTCTGCGAGTGCCCCTTCTTGGGGTCACTGCGCCTGACTCTTTCAGACTCTGTGCTTCAGATTAAAAAGCACTGTGGGGACCAGGGGCGCCTGCCTCCACCCGTCGTTCTTCCTACGCTGTGCGTTGAAGCCCTCCTGGGGCTCCATCCTGACAAGCTGTGGGTGTCTCGTCCTGCCTTCACCTGACCAACACGGGCCCCCTGTGTGCACCTTCCATCCCCCAACGGCCTTCAAGGCCCTACATCATCTGGCCTTTGTATCTTTCATCTATTTATTCATTCAACAAATGTAGCTTGAGCACTTACTGCGTGGCGGGCACTGGAGAGACAGCAGAGAACAAAACAGACAAAATTCCCTGCCTTCATGTAACCTATATTCTAGTGGCAGACACAGAACATAAACCATGTAAATAAGTAAGATAGTATATTAGGCACTTCCCTGGTGGTCCAGTGGCTAAGACTCTGCCCTCCCAATGCAGGGGGCCCAGGTTCGATCCCTGGTCAGGAAACTAGATCCCACATGCATGCCACAACTAAGTTCACATGCCACATGCGGCCCGCCAGCCGCAACTAAGAACTGGCGCAACCAAAGAAAGAAAGAAAGAAAATATTATGGTACATTACATGGTGATACGTGTGGGGAAGAGAAATAAAGCAGGGCAGTGGGTGGCGAGTGACCCCGGCCCCCGGCCTCCGTCTCCTGGGATCAGGCCCCTCCTGCCGCACCAGCTTCTTCCGGCTCCCAGATACACTGAGCTTGCCCCTGCCACTGCCCATCCAGCTCCGCTGGCCCAGACAGTCCCTCTGCCGTTTCCAAGATCTTCTCGGGGTTGGATCCTTCTTACCACTGAACTCAAAGGACACTTCAGGGAGGCCCTCACGGGTCAATATAACCTTGTTACCTTGTTACATTGTCTCCAAAGCACCTCTCTGAGCAAGGATCCCCTGTAATTATTCGTTTCCTTGTTTTATGAGGAAACTCTCCCTCCTCCTAGAATTCCCCCTTCCTGAGAGCAGGGACCTTGTCTACCTGGTTTGATGCTGTGATTCCAACGCCTGGAACAGTGCCTGGGACATGACAGATACTCAGTGAATATTCACTGAATGACTGATAAATTCATTGCTCTCCCATCCCCCTACTCCTCTCCTTTCACATAAAAGAATTCCCCCCTTTCCTTTAAGGCTAGTTCATCAAGAATATATTAGTAGAGACTTCCCTGGTGGCGCAGTGGTTAAGAATCCACCTGCCAACGCAGGGGACACGGGTTTGAGCCCCGGTCTGGGAAGATCCCACACGCCGTGGAGCAACTAAGCCGGTGCACCACAACTACTGAGCCTGCGCTCTAGAGTCCACAAGCCACAACTACTGAGCCCACGTGCCGCAACTACTGAAGCCCGCCCACCTAGAGCCCGTGCTCCACAACAAGAGAAGCCACTGCAATGAGAAGCCCGCGCACCGCAACAAAGGGTAGCCCCGGCTCTCTGCAACTAGAGAAAGCCCGTGTGCAGCAATGAAGACCTGATGTAGCCAAAGATAAATAAATAAATAAGATTTAAAAAAAAAGAATATATTGGTAAACACACCGTCACAGTACTGTGTTACAGAAGGCAACCCTACCTGCTATAACAAATAGGTCTCCAAATGAGTCAGATATCAAACAAAACAGAAGCAGGCGGCTTTCCCCCACACACTGACGTGGGGACCGGGCTCATTCTCCCCTGTGGCCACACCATTCCCAAGGGGCTTGTCATTGTCTAGATAGAGCTGGTAGCAGGGGCAGACCTTTGTGGAGATGGCACATCTTCTTAATGCCTGGGTGTGCAAGGGACACATGCCACCTCTGCTCATGTTACTTTGGTAAGAGCTAGTCATGCTGCACACCTGGATGCAAGAGGACCTACGAAACAGGGGCCCAGGTGAGGCAACAGCTGTGCACTCCAGAAGAGGGAGAGCAAACCCCGCTGGGGAGCTGTCTGCCTCTGCCACTGATACAGCGTGGTGATCACTGGGTACAGGAAGTGAAGGAGCGAGGGTGGCCCAGGAGAAACACCTGAGGTAGCCTGGGAGACAGAGTAGTCAAGGAGGGCTTCCCAGAGCAGGAGGTGCTGCGGTGACTTATGAAGGATGATTAAGAACCTGCTGGGGGCTTCCCTGGTGGCACAGTGGTTGAGAATCCGCCTGCCAGTGCAGGGGGCACGGGTTCAAGCCCTGGTCTGGGAAGATCCCACATGCCGCAGAGCAACTAAGCCCATGCACCACAACTACTGAGCCTGTGCTCTAGAGCCTGCAAGCCACAACTACTGAGCCCACGTGCCACAAACTACTGAAGCCCGCGTGCCTAGAGCCTGTGCTCTGCAACAAGAGAAGCCACCGCAATGAGAAGCCCATGCACCGCAAGAAAGAAAAGCCTCCACTCGTCGCAACTAGAGAAAGCCCGCGTGCAGCAACGAAGACCCGACGCAGCCAAAAATAAATAAATTTATTTAAAAAAAGAAGAAGAACCTGCTGGGCCAAGAGGAAGGCGACTGCTTGGGAGGGATAGCTGGGTGTGAACGTTTAGAGAAAAGAGAACGCATGACATAACTCATTCCAGAAATTGCTGACAGCATAGTGTGCCTGGGGAACAGAGTTCAAGGGGAGGAAGCAGGGGCAGTAAGGAAACTCACGCACGAAGACTGGGTCGTGGTGGGTCGTGAATGCCTTTGATCCAGATGTCAACGGGGGGCCTTTTCCTGTTTTCAAGGTCCAAAATTGAGGGCAAAGAGCATGGAGGATCTGACACTTGGGATGACTAGGACATCGGCTGAGACGGGGGCGCACACGCACAGAGAAGCGGCAGGATGGGCCCCGCCACCACGGCTCCCCTCCTCCCCTACCCACACAAGCAGCAGCAGCAGCAGAATCGTGGGCAGGCAGGACAGAGGGAATGCTTGCAGCCACGGGGCCGCTGAGCCCAGAGCACTGGGCTCCCCCTCCCCCGCCGTTGCCACGGTGAGGTGTAAAGCTGGGGTGGGGGAGGCAGGACGGACTAGCGTCTCATTTCCCAGGGGAACCTCTGCGTCGTGGGCACCAGATGTGTGGATCCTGCCCTCTGCCTTCCTGGCAGGGACAGGACAGGGGCTCAAAGAGCAGGCTGCAGGGCGGCTGCCTGCAAACCTGCGTGGGTATGGCCACTAGGCAGGCCTCTCCCAGAGTCAAGGGGTTGGTCCAAAGGGCAGAAGACTTGAGCCTCTGTATCAGCGATTTACTGCTACAAAACGAAACACCCCCAAACCTGAGGGCCATAAACTTGGGCTCATTTCTTATCTCATGATTCCTGTGGGCCAGGAGGTCAGACTGAAGATCACGTGCATTGACTTATCTCTACTCGTGCTGTCTGGGGCCTCAGCTGAGAGCCGTGAAGGCTGGGAGCTAGGGTGATCTGAAGGCCTGCCTGGGGCTCGCTCACACGCTGGCCGACTGGTGCAGCCCAATAAGCTTCTTTCCATAGGGCTGTTTGTGTCCACACAACACGGCAGCTGGCTTCCCCCTGAGAAAACTACCCAAAGGACTGAGGTAGACGCTGTAACGTCGGATAGGACCGAGCCTCCGAAGTCCTATGTCATCACCTCCACAGAACTCAGCTGGTCACACAGGTCAGCTCCCATTCGGTGGGAGAGGGGACCACGGAAGGACGTGAACCCTGGCGGTAAGAACCACGGTGGCCAACGTGGAGGCTGGAGACCACAGCTCTCTCATTGGCTCTGCAGCCAGGAGGGCTGCCCAGGAACAGGGCACCTGAAGAGGATGAGCCAGAGGGGCAGGAAGAGTTCAAACCTGAGTCAGCCCTCCCTCATCACAGACCTGAGCTGTGGGACGGCCCCAATGGGCTCTGCGGATAACTCACACATGGCCTGTGCGGGATGCACGCCCAACAGAGATGGCAGTGATCACGGAGCAGCTGGGACCTGAAAGATCTGTCCACAAGATGGCCCTTTCCCCACTGCCCTCCAGTGTCACCTTGGCCATAAATCGGATGACTGGGTATTTATGGCTCTATTTCTAGACTGTCCTGTTCCACTGATCTGTTTGCCCATCTTTATGGCAGTCCCACACTAGATTAATCACTGTACTTACATTATAGATCCTGATAGCTGGCAGTGTACATCCTCCAACTTCCTTCCTCCTCTCCTGGATGGTCTTGGCTGTTGTTGGCCTTTTGCATTTCCATGTAAATTTTAGAATCAACTTGTCAGTTTCCACCCCAAAAAATTCTGCTAGAATATAGACTGGAATTGCATGGCATTTATACTCCACTTGGGGAGAATTTTATTGAGTTATACAGTTACTTATTATTTGAATGCTTTTTCCTATGTATGTTACACTTCAAAAATATTTAATGTCATTAAGAATTCTGCTACCCAGGGCCTCCCTGGTGGCGCAGTGGTTGAGAGTCCGCCTGCCGATGCAGGGGATACGGGTTCGTGCCCCGGTCTGGGAGGATCCCATATGCCGCGGAGTGGCTGGGCCCGTGAGCCATGGCCGCTGGGCCTGCGCGTCCGGAGCCTGTGCTCCGCAACGGGAGAGGCCACAGCAGTGAGAGGCCCGCATACCGCAAAAAAAAAAAAAAAAAAAAAAGAATTCTGCTACCCAGAGCATATTTCATACTTATATTACAAGACATTGAGATTCTTCAACCAACTAACACTAAATTTTTTTGTTTTAATTTTACATTTTTTTCCCAGGGGGTCTGTGTTCCCTCAAATTCCATTGTTTGCATACCATCTTCCCATGCCATCAATACTGCTATTTATGGAAAGGGAGTTGACTTAGAAATTTTTTAAACTTTTTTTTTTTTAAGAAAACCTTTGGGGCTTCCCTGGTGGCACAGTGGTTGAGAGTCCGCCTGCCGATGCAGGAGACACAGGTTCGTGCCCCGGTCCGGGAATATCCCACATGCCGCGGAGTGGCTAGGCTCGTGAGCCATGGCCGCTGAGCCTGTGCATCCGGAGCCTGTGCTCTGCAAGGGGAGAGGCCACAACAGTGAGAGGCCCGCGTACTGCAAAAAAAAAAAAAAAAGAAAGAAAGAAAGAAAAACTTTGTATCACCATCATAAGGGGATAATGAGTCTCTATTGACATATATATAAGATAACTGGCAAAATAAGCATAATGAAAATAAGCATTATTGAATTATAACTAGATACTGTCTGCTGAAGGAAGCCTGCTCTTTCTTTGTTCAAAATGTGTATTTGCAAGTGTCAGAGAAATGCAACATACACACTGCTATCATACTTAGAATTTCTCCTTGAGGTATTCAGAAAGATTGGAAAATAACTGGAAAAGGAATAATTTTGTCACTTTTCTCTTTTGGAGCTAATTCTAGATCCACATGTAGGTGTAAGAAATAATCCAGAGACACGGCTTGAACACTTTACTGAATGTCCCCCAAGGGTGACATTTTTGCAAAGCTATAGCTCTTCAGTGCGAGGACACTGACACTGGTTGTATTCAGAGCTCCTCAGTCTCACTTGTGCTTTCTGCGTGTGTGTGTGCGTGTGCACGCCCATGCGCGTGCATGCTACGTGCTATATAACTGAATCCCCTGTGTCGGTCCGTGTATCCACCACCAGACTGTTTTTTCATTACGTCCTCACTCGGGAACCCGGGCCGATGGCGCCAGCCTCCAGCACTGCGGACCACCCGCCGCTGTGCTTGTTCCAGGGGCGCAGATGCGGAAACTCCTGCCCTGCCTCTGCAAGGCCTCTGCCCACGTGTCAAGCACGATGCCTCCACTCGTGTGTCCTTAGACAAAGCCTGTCACCTGGTCACAACAACTTCCATGAGGCAGGGAAGCATGATCTTACTATGACTCTGAAAGGAGGATCATCTGAGCATTAATGAACAGCATTGAATATCTGGACAGTATTTGAATATTAATGACCATCATCATACCATTTAGACACTTCTCTCCCGTTGACTGCACCAGTGAGCAACCTAAAAGGCCAGGACTGTATTCCATTCTTGGAAGAAACAAGGCAAATAGAACACAAACTGTTACGTAAAACTTTCAAAATAACCTAACACAGGTATTCCCCACCTTTTGAAAGTTCGCTTTATGCCACTTCGCTTTTACGAAAAGACCTATGTTAGTACCTGTTTTCAGTAACCAAAAGATCTCTAAAGAGGATTTTCACTTTTACGAAAAAAGGCAAAAAGCAGAAATAGTGTTCACCATGTGTTCTGCAGCAAGCTGTCACAGAGGCAGCGCACGTTCTCAGCAGCAGGGGTGGCCCCGCCAAGCTCCTTCCCCCAGGAGCCACACTCAGCAGCTCAGCGTCAAGCCACCACAAGCTTTAAACTGTGTCTGCAAGCATCTTATCCTGATTTATTCTGTGCATCTGTGAGCAAGATGTGTCCTAAGGTAACTGCTCCTTCGCTTGATGCCATTTGGCTTATGAAAGCTTTCTTAGGAACGCTTTCCTTTCGGATCGTGGGGGAAAGCTGTTATTAATAATGCTGGGAGAGTAGCCTCATTTCCCTTCTCCGTGTTCTCTGGAGGTATCTCAAGTGTGGGACAGTTATCTGGATCATCTCTCTCTCTCTCTGCCCTTTCATTAAACCAGGCACCAGGATCCACCCATCTGGTGTCCTGTTCCTCTCCTGGGTTCATCCGTTGTTCCATTCCAACGCCTGACCTTGCATCCCATACAGCACCCACCACGATTCCACCCTCCTACTGGGGCCTGGCCTCCACTCTGCCTCAGGGATCTTTCCTTACTTTCAATGTTTCCGCTGAATGGAACTCAATAATTAAACATCGTGATAACAATTAATTTGATACTCAAAACAGAGACTCCAAAGAACTAACTGTTTTGAGTTTTCCTTTCCAGGCTTTGTCCAGATGCAGATGGAATTTTTATGCAATAGTATCAGTATACACTTTTTTTTTTTTTGGCTGCACCGCGTGGCTTGTGAGATTTTAGTTCCCCGATCAGGGATGGAACCCAGGCCGCTGGCAATGAGAGCACGGAGTTCTAACCACTGGACTGCCAGGAAATTCCCTATGGACCATTTTTTTTTTTTTTTTTTTTTTTTTTTTTTTGTGGTATGTGGGCCTCTCACCGTTGTGGCCTCTCCCGTTGCGGAGCACAGGCTCCGGACGCGCAGGCTCAGTGGCCATGGCTCACGGGCCTAGCTGCTCCGCGGCATGTGGGATCTTCCCGGACCGGGGCACGAACCCGTGTCCCCTGCATCGGCAGGCGGACTCTCAACCACTGCGCCACCAGGGAAGCCCCCCTATGGACCATTTTTATACTGCCTATTTTACCTAATGTTATACCAAATGCACTTATGTTACCAAATGGTTCCTAAGCATCCTAAAATCAGCTATCACTTGCACTTTCTGATTATGTAAACATATGTTCATTACTGAACATTTTAGAAAAATCAGGCATCTGTGAATAGGAAAATGAGGTACCAACAATCATCCCACCTAGAGACAACTGGTAAAACAGTATGTGGTACACATCATTTGTGTCTCTTGTCTATGCTTGATACAACACACTGCAGTAGTTACCTTCAGAAAATATCAAAATCACCTTAAAACTTAGCAGCTGAAAACGACAAGCCTTGATTATCTCATGGTTTCTGAGGGTCGGGAATCAGGGGTAACTTGGCTGCGTGTATGTGGCTGCAGCTGACGTGCTGGCTGAAGCTACAGTCACCTCGAGGCTTGACGGGGGAAGGACCCACCTGGATGCTGGCTCTCGCGGCTGTTGGCAGGCGTAGGTCTGCACTGGCTCGTCTGAGACAGCAAGCAGTTCCTCCCCACCCGGGAGCTCCACAGAGCCGCTCAGAGCCTGGAGCCACTTCCCCAGAGCGAGGGCTGCGTGTGAGAGGGTGATGGAGAAGCTCCCTCTTTTTAGAACTTAGTATCAAAAGCGACATTCCACCACTTCTGCTGTGTTGTTTGCTACAAGTGAGTCCCTAAATCTGGCCCGCACCAAAGACCAAGGGTTACACAAAGGGATGACAATCACTGGGGGGCATTTTAGAGGCTGCCTTCGTACCACTTATATGAAACATTATTTTGTAACCTACTTGTTTTTTGTTTATTTGAGATATAGTTCATATTCCACAAAACTTACCATTCACCAATTTTAAAGTGTACAACTCAGTGGTTTTTAGTATATTCACAGGGTTGTGGAAATAGCACCACTTACTCCAGGGCATTTTCACCCCATAAAGAAACTCCATGCCGTTTGTAGCCACTCCCCATTCCCTCTTTCCCAGCCCCGGAGACCAGTGATCTACTTTCTGTCTCTATGGATTTGCCTATTCTGAATACTGCATATAAATGCATATATGCAGTGTCTGGATATTACATATATGGATACATATGAGTTGCATATACATGTGGCCTTGTGTTTTGGCTTCTGGGCAATAATGTTTTCAAGGTTCTTCCGTGTTGTAGTGTGTCGTCAGTGCTCATTCCTCTCTATGGCCAAGAAAGATTCCACTGTATGGAGAGACACATTTTGTTTATCCATTCATCAGTTGATGGATATTTGTTCTCTTTTTTGGCTATTAGGAATCACGCTGCTATTAATACTCACGTACACATTTTTGTGAACCTATGTTTTCAACTCTCTTGGGTATAAACCTGGCTGGTCATACAGTAACTCTACGTATAATTTTTTGAGGAACTGCCAAGCTACTTTCCAAAGCTGCTGCATCATTTTACATGCCCATCAGCAGTGTATGAGAGTTCTGATTTCCTGATATCCTGGACAACGCTTGTCATTGCCCATTTTTCTTTTCCTGTACTCATCCTATGGGTGTGAAGTAGTTTCTCATTGTGGACTTGACTGGCGTTTTCCTAGTGACTAATGAAGTTTATATATTTTCATGTGCTTATTGAACTTTTGTATACCTTCTCTGGAGAAACGCCCATTCAAATCCTTTGTCCATTTTTCAATTGGGTTGTCTTATTATTGTGTTTTTTATATATTCTGGGTAATACATCCTTAGCAGATATATGATTTGCTAATATTTTCTTCCATTCTGTGGATTTTTTCACTTTCTTGACAGTGTTTTTTGACACATGAAAGTTTTAAAATTTGATGAAGTCCCGTTAATTGTTTTCCTTGGTTGCTGGCGGTTTAGATGTCACAGCTAAGAAACCATTGTGTACTCTAAGGTTGTAAATACTGACATCTACGTTTTCTTGTTTTCTTGGCCACGAAGCTTGCAGGATCCCAGCCACCCGACCAGGGACTGAACCTGGGCCCTCAGCAGTGAAAGCGTGGAGCCCCAACCACTGGACTGCCAGGGAATTCCCACATTTTCTTCTAAAAGTTTTACAGTTTTAGCGGTTACATTTGGGCCTTTGATCAATTTGAATTAACTTCTGTATATGGTATCGTTAGAGATCCAACTTCATTCTTTTGCAGTGGTCCCAGTACCATTTGTTGAAGAGAATATTCTGATCCCATTCAATGAGCTTGTCACCCTAAGTGAAATCAATTGCCTGTAGATGTATGGGTTTATTTCTGGACTCCCTAATCTGTTCCATTAATCCACATGTCTATCCTGATGCCAGTACCACACTGTCTGGATTACTGTTACTATGCAGTAGTTCTGAAATTGGGGAGTGTGAGGTCCTCCAACTTTGTCCTTATTTTCCAAGGTTGTTTTGACTATTCTGGGTCCCCTGCATTTCCAAGAGATTAGGATCAGCTTGTCAGTGTCTGCCCAAAAAAAAAAAAAAAAAAAAAGGCAGTTGGGTTTTGATACAAATTGCATTGTATCTATAGATCAGTTTGGAGTGGATTACTATCTTCACAATATTATGTCTTCCAATCTATGAATGCAAGGTGTGTTTCCATTTATTTAGATCTTCTTTAATTTCTTTCAACAATGCCTTGAACTTTTCAGTGTATAAATCTTGCATTTTTGTTAAATTTATTCCTAAGTATTGTATCCTTTTCAATCTATTACAAATGGAATTTTCTTAATTTCATTTTCAGATTCTTCATTGCTAGTGCACAGATATAGAACTTTTTTATTTATCTTGTATCTAGTAACCTTGCTAAGCTTGTTTATTAGCACTGTGTGTTGTGTGTGTGTGTATGTATTCCTTAAGAGTTTCTATATGTAAGATCGTGTCATCTTTCTTTCCAATCTGAATGCCTTTTATGTCATGTTCTTGCCTAAATTCCCTGGCAAGAACTTCCAGAACAATGCTGAGAGGAAGTAATGAAAGCAGACATCCTTGTCTTATTCCTAATCTCAGGGAAAACTTATTCTTTCACCATTAAATGATGTTAGCCATGGATTTTTCTTAGATGCCCCTTATCCATTTGAGGAAGTGCTCTTCTGTTCTTATTTTGTTAAGTGCTTTTTAAAAATCATAGAGTATTGCATTTTGTCAAATGCTTTTTCTACATCTACTGAGATGCTCATGTGTTTTTTTCCCATTTTGTTCAATTAATATGGTATATTACGTTAATTGATTTTCATATGTTCAACCAGCTTTGCATCCTGAGATAAATCCCAGTTGGTCATGGTGTATAATCCTTTTTATATGCTACTGGATTCAGTTTGCTAGTATTTTGTTCAGCACTTCTGTATCTACGATCACAAAACATACTGGCCAGTAGTTTTCTTTTCTTGTGATGTCTTCGTCTGGTTTTGGTGTCAGGGTAATTCTGACTTCAGAAAATGAGTTGGAAAGTGTTCTCATAATTTTTGGTGAAAACTGGACATTTTAAATAACTGAATGTACAGCTCTAGAAATAAGATTTTCTCCGTCCCCAAGGTCTGTTGTCATTACTGCTTGTCGTAGTAGTTGTTAAGTAACTACCCTGAACTAATTCTATAGTGTCTGTATTCTTTGTCACATAAGGTCACTGAAGTTTCCGTTAAGTTAATGCTCAGCTAATGATAGGACAGAGATTTCTTTAAATGCCTGGAACAAATAAATCTCCCATTCTTTGCCAAGGGGCTGTGAGTGTGGCTAGGACAGGCTTTCAGGGTGCAGACAGGCAGTTTACAACTCCATCTTAGACTTAATTTCCTGAGTGGGCAATGCTTCAAGGTCAACTAAGGTGAGAGTTTAGGGCTTTCTCAGTTCTTTTCTGAGCAAGTGCACATCCCTGGGCACACAGACCCACATGTGTGCACGACCACCCAGACTTCCCGTAATGCGTCGAAGCTTCCAAAGCCCTTATGGAACTCTATTCCCTAAACTTTTAAGTTTTTTTTTTTTCCAGGTCTACTGTTTGACCCAACTCTTATCTGCTGCCTCTAACAATCACATAGTTTAAAAAGTTGCCTGGGGCTTCCCTGGTGGCTCAGTGGTTGAGAGTCCGCCTGCCGATGCAGGGGACACGGGTTCGTGCCCCTATCCCGGAAGATCCCACATGCAGCGCAGCGGCTGGGCCCGCGAGCCATGGCCGCGGAGCCTGTGTGTCCGGAGCCTGTGCTCCGCAACGAGAGAGGCCACAGCAGTGAGAGGCCCGCGTACAGCAAAAAAAAAAAAAAAGTTGCCTGTAATTGTTTTTTTTAAAATGTCCCCTAGAGAGAAGACTTTCACACTGAGTGAGCTCCAAGGCAGCCTTGCAACTGAGGGCTTCCAGGGAACCACCAGACTGATCAAATAATGGCATCCATTTGAGAATGTGTCTTTAAAGAGTTCTAGTTCCATTCTTCTTCCTCTGGTAGCTGCCATGCGGCACCAGAAATGCAGGCTGTTATTTCTAAAGGCTACTGTGGACCTGGAGAACAGGATGAGTCTAGGGCAAGCTAAAATGTCATAACACTCACTGTTCACCCTTATTCTTTTTTTTTTTTGAATTTTATTTATTTTTTTATACAGCAGGTTTTTGTTTTTGTTTGTTTTTTTTTTGCAGTACGTGGGCCTCTCACTGTTGTGGCCTCTCCCGTTGCAGAGCACAGGCTCCAGACGCGCAGGCTCAGTGGCCATGGCTCACGGGCCCAGTCGCTCCGTGGCACGTGGGATCTTCCCGGACCGGGGCACGAACCCGTGTCCCTTGCATCGGCAGGCGGACTCTCAACCACTGCGCCACAAGGGAAGCCCAGCAGGTTCTTATTAGTTAACCATTTTATACATATCAGTGTATACATGTCAACCCCAATCTTCCAATTCATCCTACCACCCCCCCCACGCCACTTTCCCCCCTGGGTGTCCATACGTTTGTTCTCTACATCTGTGCTTCTATTTCTGCCCTGCAAACCAGTTCATCTGTACCGTTTCTCTAGGTTCCACATATAAGCGTTAATATACGATATTTTTCTCTTTCTGACTTACTTCACTCTGTATGACAGTCTCTTCACTCTGTATCACAGTCTCTAGATCCATCCAAGTCTCTACAAATGACCCAATTTTGTTCTTTTTTATGGCTGAGTAATATCCTACTGTATATACATACCACATCTTTTTTGTCCATTCGTCTGTCGATGGGCATTTAGGTTGCTTCCATGACCTGGCTATTTATTGTAAATAGTGCTGCAATGAACACTGAGGTGCATGTGTCTTTTTTTTTTTTTTTTCCAGTATGTTGGTTTTTTTTTTAATTTTTATTTATTTATTTTTGGCTGTGTTGAGTCCTCGTTTCTGTGTGAGGGCTTTCTCCAGTTGCAGCGAGCGGGGACCACTCTTCATTGCAGTGCGCGGGTCTCTCATCGTCGCAGCCTCTCTTGTTGCGGAGCACAAGCTCCAGACACGCAGGCTCAGTAGTTGTGGCACACGGGCTTAGTTGCTCCACGGCATGTGGGATCTTCCCAGACCAGGGCTCGAACCCTTTCCCCTGCATTGGCAGGCAGATTCTCAACCACTGAGCCACCAGGGAAGCCCCACGTGTCGTTTTGAATTATGGTTTGCTCTGGATATATGCCCAGTAGTGGGATTGCTGGGTCATATGGTAATTCTATTTTCAGTTTTCTAAGGAACCTACATACGGTTCTCCATAGTGGCTGTATCAATTTACATTGCCACCAACAGTGCAAGAGGGTTCCCTTTTCTCCACACCCTCTCCAGCATTTGTTGTTTGTAGATTTTCTGATGATGTCCATTCTAACTGGTGTGAGGTGATACATCTCATTGTAGTTTTGATTTGCATTTCTCTAATAATTAGTGATGTTGAGCAGCTTTTCATGTGCTTCTTGGCCATCTGTATGTCTTCTTTGGAGAAATGTCTACTCAGGTCTTCTGCCCATTTTTTAATTGGGTTGTCTTTTTTTTTAAGATTGAGCTGCATGAGCTGTTTATATATTTTGGAGATTAATCCTTTGTCCGTTGATTTGTTTGTAAATATTTTCTCCCATTCTGAGGGTTGTCTTTTCGTCTTGTTTGTAGTTTCCTTTGCTGTGCAAAAGCTTTTAAGTTTCATTAGGTCCCATTTGTTTATTTTTGTTTTTATTTCCATTACTCTAGGAGGTGGATCAAAAAGGATCTTGCTGTCATTTATGTCAAAGAGTGTTCTTCCTATGTTTTCCTCTAAGAGTTTTATCGTGTCCAGTCTTACATTTAGGTCTCTAAGCATTCTGAGTTTATTTTTGTATATGGAGTTAGGGAGTGTTCTAATTTCATTCTTTTACATGTAGCTGTCCAGTTTTCCCAGCACCACTTATTGAAGAGATTGTCTTTTCTCCGTTGCATATCCTTGCCTCCTTTGTCATAGATTAGTTGACCATAGGTGTGTGGGTTTATCTTTGAGCTTTCTATCCTGTTCCACTGATCTATATTTCTGTTTTTGCAGCAGGACCATATTGTCTTGATTACTGTAGCTTTGTAGTATAGTCTGAAGTCAGGGAGTCTGATTCCTCCAGCTCTGTATTTTTCCCTCAAGACTGCTTTGGCTATTCGGGGTCTTTTGTGTCTCCATAAAAATTTTAAGATTTTTTGTTCTAGATCTGTAAAAAATGCCATTGGTAATTTGAAAGGCATTGCATTGAATCTGTAGTATTCACCCTTATTCTTTTTTTTTTTGCGGTACACGGGCCTCTCACTGTTGTGGCCTCTCCCCTTGCGGAGCACAGGCTCCAGACGCACAAGCCCAGCGGCCATGGCTCATGGGCCCAGCCGCTCCATGGCATGTGGGATCTTCCCAGACCGGGGCATGAACCCGTGTCCCCTGCATCGGCAGACGGACTCTCAACCACTGCGCCACCAGGGAAGCCCCCAACATTTTAAATTTTAATCATTGTCTACTTATTTTAAGGTAGAGTAGGAAAATATAACATGTGAAACAAACCCAATTTCATGAGCAGTATTTCTTCAGGACATGTTTAAAAGGCAAGCCAACTGGGGGGATAATTAGGTAAGTAATAGTAAAACTCACATGAAGGTGTGGCCAAAATCATGCAGGTGGCATGCCAATTCCTAAGATTTGGAAACCCCACTACCAGATGACATTTGGTCCCTGTGACAACAGTAGGAGTTGTTTAATTTTTGCCTCCACTTTAGAATGGAGAGTGAGGATCAGAAAATTGAAATGACCTGTCAGCGTCACATGGCTGCTAGTGGTCAGTAACAAAGTTGGGATTCATTCTTGGCTGGTATGGTCTTCACCCCACTTCCACCCCCACCTTATACAGACTCTGAAAGCCACCAGTAAGCATAACTTTGGAGAAGTGAAGAACTCTTCCAGTCCACTTCCTCCTGGCGGCTGTGGTCATCCACCAGGTTCCCAGCTCCCCTCTGATGGGGCTGGTGTGCTGCAGGGAGAGCTCAGGAGGTGTGGCCTGGACATCCGAGCAGGCTGCCTCCTCCAGGGTGCAGGCTGGAAGGAAGCAGCTGCCTTCTGGTTCAGGGCGGGGGGGGGGGGGTGCCCTCACTGGGTCTCTCATGCTTCTTCTTGGCCTCCTCTCTGGGCTGAAGTTGATATCCCAGGAAAACAAACGAGAAAGTGCAGCTGGCATGGTGTTGGGGGGTTGGGATGCTGCCTGGGCACAGGCTGAGAGTCCCTTCTCAAAAGCCGATGATTCGTGTGGCCCAGGTCTCAGGGTCAGAGCTGTTCTAGCCAGCCCTCCTGAGGGGCCAGTGGCCGTCGGTGTGCGTCCTGTGCCCGAGGCTCTAATGCTGTCCCAGGGCACAAGCTGGGGGCCTCAGAAGCCAACCAACAAGGAAGGCGAAGGTCTTCTGGGCACGGCTGCAGCTCACTGCTCTTCTGCAGCCCAAACAACTTCCACTTCATCTGTTTTACATTCTAAAAACAGTTTGAGGGGGAATTCCCTGGTGGTCCAGTGGTTAGGACTCTGTGCTTCCACTGCAGGGGGCCTGGCTTCGATCCCTATTGGGGGAACTAAAGCCGCATGGTGTGACCTAAAAACAAAAGACAACAGTTTGAGAACCACTGCCTTAGCATCTCCTAGGCCTCAGGTTTGAAGAACTGGGCACAGGGCCCGCACTGCCTCTGAAGATATCCAGGGCAGAAATGGATGGGATAGAGGAGGAGTGATGGCAAGGGATGACCGAGGGGCCTGGGGAACCAGGTGAGCAGGAAGGACAGTGGGTTCCAGACGCTGGCCTTTACCAAACCCTCTTCTAAAGTGCTTCCTTGTCATTTCAGCCTAGCTTAAAAATACACGTTGGGAGAATGCCTGGGTAGCTCAGTCGGTAGGGCAACAGACTTTTTTTTTTTAAATTGGCCAGCCACGTGGCTTGTGCGATCTTAGTTCCCCCACCAGGGACTGAATCTGGGGCCATGGCAGTGAAAGCACCGAGTCCTAACCACTGGACCACCAGGGAACTCCCCTAGAGCATCAGACTTTTTTTTTTTGAATATTTATTTATTTATTTGGGTGTGCTGGGTCTTAGTTGCAGCACGTGGGATCTTTGTTGCTAAGTGTGGGATCTTCTTTTTTAGTTGTGGCATGTGAGCTCTTAGTTTCAGTATGTGGGATCTAGTTCCCTGACAAGGGATTGAACCTGGGCCCCCTGCATTGGGAGCATGAAGTCTTAGCCACTGGACCACCAGGGAAGTCTCCTAGAGCATCAGACTTTTAATCTGAGGGCCCAGTGTTCAAGTCCCTGTCCAGGTGCAAAAAAATAAAATAAATAAAATTTTAAAAATAAATAAAAATAAATAACCTATTAAAAAAATAAAATTTATAAACAACCTAAATGCCCACTGACAGATGAATGAATAAAGATGTGGTCGGGACTCCCCTGGCAGTCCAGTGGTTAAGACTCTGCACTTCCACTGCAGGGGGCACGGGTTCAATCCCTGGTTGGGGAACTAAGATCTCACATGCCACGCAGCACAGCCAAATAAATAAATAAATAAATGATGTAGTACATACAGACAATGGAATACTACTCAGCCATCAAAAAGAACAGAATAATGCCATTTGCAGCAACATGGATGCAACTAGAGATTATCATACTAGGTGAAGTAAGTCAGAAAGAGAAAGACTGGTGGACTGCCACTGTAACCAAATCATCTCTTTTAACATTGGCAACATGGGCATAAAGCAATGCCATGGACCTCTTGACAAGATGAACGGAGACGGACCCAATGTCACATATAGTATTTCTGTCAAAAATGCAAAGCCTGGATGTAATAAGAAGGAAACATCAGGCAGACCCAAACTGAGGGAGAGTCTACAAAATAACTGGCCTATGCTCTTAAAAAACCTCAAGGTCGAAAAGACAAAGAAAGGCTAAGAAACTGTTCCAGATCAAGAGACTTAAGGAACATGAAAACAAAATGCAATGCGTTGTCCTGGAATGGATCTTAGACCAGGAAAACACCACCACCACCACCACCATAAAGAGGGCACTATTGGGACAATGGAAGAACCTGAACACGGGCTGTAAATTAGATAACAGGATTGTGTCAATGCTGACTTTCCAGATTTTGATAGTTGTACTCTGGTTTTGTACCAGAATGCCTCTGAATTTAGGAAATAAACCCTGAAGTTAGCGGTTAAACACAAAGATATTTTCAATTCACTCTCAAGTGGTTTAGAGGAGAAACCATGATAAAGGCAAGACATTTCCGTAACTACTCCACGGTCCCGCCAGCACAGGTGAAGGGTTCTCCCACACCCTTTGATGTCACCTCCCAGACACAAGCACAATCTTTCACGTATGCCCCTGGGCTCAGAGAATCATCTGTACACAGACGCATGGTTTGCTGGGGTTTAGTCTCTTTATTATTTTTATTTTATTTTATTTTATTTTATTTTATTTTATTTTATTTTTTTGCGGTACGCGGGCCTCTCACTGTTGTGGCCTCTCCCGTGGCGGAGCACAGGCTCCGGACGCGCAGGCTCAGCGGCCATGGCTCACGGGCCCAGCCGCTCCGCGGCACGTGGGATCCTCCCGGACCGGGGCACGAACCCGTGTCCCCTGCATCGGCAGGCGGACTCTCAACCACTGCGCCACCAGGGAAGCCCTAGTCTCTTTTTTAAAACAGGGTCATAGATTACATGTTACCCTACAATTTGATTTTTAAAATAGTTTTTAAAGTTTTTTTTTAATCAAAGCAATATATGCATATGGTTAAACATTAATAGTACTGAAGGGCTTAAATAAAAGCCAACTACTCCATCCCTTCCTGACCCCAAGGCTGCTCCTCAGAGCAGTCACTCTTAACTGTTTGTTTTGCTGGTGCTTACCCCTATAGCTCTAAATAACACACTTATCCTACTATTTGTGGGTATATGAATGGTACATTGACTTCCTGCTTGGCGTGAGGATTTAATTCACTTACACCCTCCTCCACCGTTTCCAAGGGTTTTCATTACTAATTGTAGTCCTTCTTTAATTTCCACTCCGGCCATATCTGAGCTCCAGCTCTGTACCTTTTCCTTCCCTCACCCTGCCACCTGTCTACTTCTGTTAACTATAACTTTACACTGCCAAACTGATAATGTGTCATGTTGTTCTGTAACCATAATTGTCTTCCTTGCTGAGTTGACAGGTGGACTCTCTCAACAAATATTGCTCATATGATTAGCACGATAGAAATATTACCTGCACGACCAAGCAGTGTACTATGGTTACATCTCCTTTCTTGGGCAGCCTTTGATTTTCCTTGCATTCAACTTCTTTTACTTAACAGTATGTCAAAGTTCTTCCAATTTTTTAAATGACCATATGGTAATTTGAGTAAGCAGATTTAAATTTAAAAAATTAAACTAAGTTTTTATAGTGGTAAAATATACATAAAAAGGCCATCTTAACCATTTCTAAGTGCACAGGTCAGTGATATTAAGTACATTCTCACTGTCGTGCGACCATTGCCACCATCCGTTGCATAACTTCTTCATCATCCTGCACTGAAACTGTCCCCATTAAACACAAACTCCTCAATCCCCGCCCCCACCCCCAGCCCCTGGGGCCACTGCTCTTACTTCCATCTCTAAGGCTACTCTAGAGATCTCATACGAAATGGCGTCACACAATATTTGTCTTTTGTCCTTTTGGCTTACTTCACTTAACGTAATTTCCTCAAAGTTCATCTATGTTGTAGAGTATGTCAGAATTTCCTTGCTTTTTACAGATGAATAATATTCAATTGTAGGTATGGATAGGCAGCATTTTGTTTTCCATTCATTGTCCACTGAAGGATATTTGCAGTGTTTCCACCTTTTGGCTACTGTGAATAATACTGCTGTGTGGGGCTTCCCTGGTGGAGCAGTGGTTAGAATCCTCCTGCCAATGCAGGGGACACAGGTTCGAGCCCTGGTCCAGGAAGATCCCACATGCCGCAGAGCAGCTGAGCCTGTGCGCCACAACTACTGAGCCTGCGTTCTAGAGCCCACGAGCCACAACTACTGAAGCCCATTCACCTAGAGCCTGTGCTCCACAAGAGAAGCCACCGCAATGAGAAGCCCGCGCACCGCAACGAAGAGTAGCCCCCACTCGCCGCAACTAGAGAAAGCCCGCGCACAGCAACAAAGACCCAACACGGCCAAAAAGAAAAATAAATTTATATAAGAAAAAAATACCGTTGTGAACATTGTTGTACAAATACCTGTTTGAGTACCTGCTTCCAGTTCTTTTGGGAATATGCCCAGAAATGGAATTGCTGGATCATATGGAGATTCTGTTTTTTTTTCTTTAAAGGAACCTCCATACTGTTTTCCACAGCAGCCATACCATTTTACATTCCCACTAGAAGTGTATAAGGGTTCCAATTTCTGCTTTTTTGATGATTCCTAATGGGTGTGAAGTGTTACCTTATTGTGGTTTTGATTTCTATTCCTTAATGATCAGTGACGTTGAGCATCTTTTCATGCGTTTATTGGCCATTTGGGTAACTCCTCTGGTGAAATATCTTTTCAAGTCCTTTGGGCATTCTATTTAAAGTTCATTTTTTAAATTGTGGTAAAATATTCATAACAAAATTAACTATTTTTCAGTGTACCAGTGGCATTAAATACATTCATATTTTTGTGCAACTCTAACCCATTTTTGAATTGGGTTGTTTGGTACTGCTGAATTTTAGTAGTTCTTTATATATTCTGGGTATTAATTCCTTATCAGATATGTGATTTGCAAATATTTTTTCCCACTCTATACATTGCCTTTTTACTCTGTTTATTGTATTCTTTGATGCACAAACATTTTAAATTTTGATGAAGTCCGATTTTTTCTGTCATTGCCTGTGTCTTTCGTGTCACATCCACAAAATCACTGCCAAACCCCATGTCATGAAGCTTTTGCCCTATATTTTGTTCTAACAGTTTTACGGCTTTAGCTCTTACATTTAGGTGTTGGATCCACAGTATGCAGAGTTCGTAACTTGTTAAATCAAAGCGATCTTTAAAATGTCAATGCCATCATGCCTGCTCACAAATCTGCAGAGGTTTTCCTCTCACTCAAATTAAGAATGATTACCTTATCCTCGCCTACGGGGCTCCACCTGATGTGATTTACACTCCTCTGATTTCACACAACTCTAGGTGCACTGGCCACACCGTGCTGCCCCTCCCACGTGCCGAGCACATTACCACCGCAGGGCACCTGTGCTCGCTGCTCCCTCTTCCAGGAGATCCCTGATGGCACGACTCCTTCTCAGGGAGGTTGCTCCCGACCACCTTCATCTCTACCCCAGCCCTGAGTCTGTTTTCTTATTAGCATGTATCACTGCTATCATTGTTCCTTGTGTTCCCCAGGAGACTATAAACTCTAGGAAGGCAAAGGTCAAGAACACATGGATGCTCAGAATAAAGCTTTAAGCGGTGGTCAGTGGATGAGAGCTTTCTACATAAGGTCCTTAAAATCAGGGTGCAGCCCCTTTATCCCTCCCTCCTTCCACCGGCTGGAACCAAATGTGTGGCAACCAGTTTTAGACTATTTAGATGATGGCAACTCCTTAGAGATGACCAAGCAACAAGACAGGTGGAACTTGGGTGCCTGGTGATTTTGGGAAACGGTGCTGTTGAGAAAGCTTGGGCTTCTTTTTTCCTTGTGAGGAAGAGCACACTTTATTGGAAAGAGAGCACTGAATGTGACCAACAGATGAAGGCAGCTCAATAGGCATCCTGACCACCATGCTCGAGAAGACACACAGGGTGCTGTGCTGAAAAAGATCAATGGGAACATGGATTCCTCTGGGCAACCTCCCCAACCTTTTCCCTCCCAGGAGGACTCCCAGCCAGTTCCTCGAAGGCAACCATGGTTCACTAGAGAGAGAGCCCTCAGGGGTGCCTTCTTGTTTATGTTATTTTATTTTTTTAAGTTTTTTTTTTTGATGTGGACCATTTTTTAAAAATCCTTTATTGAATTTGTTACAATTTTTATTTTATGTTTTGGTTTTTTGGTCATGAGGCATGTGGGATCTTAGCTCCCCAACCAGGGATCGAACCTGCACCCCCTGCACTGGAAGGCGAAGTCTTAACCACTGGTCTGCCAGGGAAGTCCCCGCCTTATCTATCTATCTATCTATCTATCTATCTATCTATCTATCTATCTATCTATCTATCTTTGGCTGCGTTGGGTCTTTGTTGCTGTGCACGGGCTTTCCCTAGTTGCAGTGAGCAGGCGCTACTCTTCGTTGCAGTGCACGGGCTTCTCAATGTCGTGGCTTCTCTTGCTGCAGAGCATGGGCTCTAGGAGCGCAGGCTTCAGTAGTTGTGGCATGTGGGCTCAGCACTTGTGGCTCGTGGGCTCTAGAGCGCAGGCTCAGTAGTTGTGGCACACGGTCTTAGTTGCTCCGTGGCATGTGGGATCTTCCCAGGCCAGGGCTGAAATCCATGTCCCTTGCATTGGCAGGCAGATTCTTAACCACTGCGCCACCAGGGAAGCCCCTGCCTTCTTTTTTATAAAGAAAATTTTCTTCCGATTTAAAATAAGTCTTCATTTGTTACTTTCATTCTATGTCCTCTCAAGGTCACCAGACTCGCTTTGGTATAGAGTGCCTTGATGTCGGCACCAGACAGGTCACCTTCGGCAACAGTCAGGTGGTCTGGGATTACATCATCGGCCAGCTTCATTCTGTTGTATGAATAGTGCTCCTCAGTTCTTTACTCAGACAGAGGAGCTCGACCCCCTTGTTCACCTGGCCTGGTCTCATCAAGGCCGGATCAAAAGTTTCTATTCAGTTTGTGGCCATGATAACTTTCACATCTCCCCTTGAATCAAATCCATGCAGCTGGTTCAACAGATCCAACTTCGTTTTCTGAATTTCTCTCTCACCACCGGCATTTGAGTCACATCGTCTTGTCCCTATGGCATCACTTTCATCCATGAGGAGGATGGATGGTGCGTATTCTTCAGCCACTTGAAACAATTCCTGGATGAGTTTGGCCCATCACTAGGTGCTTCTGAGTAAGTTCAGAGCCAACTGCCCTCCAGAAAGTGGCGAGGTTTGATGTACTCTTACTGCTTTGGCTGGTGAGGTCGCACCTGTGTTGGGCTGACCACACAGAACGACTTCACACGCATCTCCTCTTAATATGCAGGATGAGAGAGAGGAAGCGCTGCAGACTCCTTAACCTCCTGGATTCGGCTGTCCACCCCCCAGTATCAGTGTAGGTCTGCTGGGGGACCTTTCCCACCTTCACCACTGTGACCTGGGGCTCCGTGTCACCCATCAGCACACCTACCACGGCACGCACCTGTGGGTGAGCAGGACCAAGCAGGCCGGTTTCCACAGCACCTTGTCTACAAGTGAAAGGAAGCTGTCGCGCTGCTCTGAGCTGCCAGGAGCAGATGCAACGGTGGGATGGTCAACAACCACCATTTCCGCGCTTCCTGCCAACACTGCCGTCCCCTCACATCACCCACCTTTGATCTCTCCTCCTCTTGCTTTTCCTCTAAAGGCTTCACTCTTCTCTGAATTCTAATGAGTTCTTCCACCAGAGAACATAGTCTTTAATTCTCTCCAACTTGAATAATTTTAACTGGCACTGAGTGTGAGGGGGCACCGGGGACAGTTTGCTGGCAGCAGCATCTGGTCCCCATTTCCTTTTCCTTTTTCCCACTCTATAGGTACAGGAGGGTCATATTTCTTTTTCTTGTCATTGCAATCCTTTTGCCACCTACAAGACCATGACCACCACTCTGACTTTGACCCATCAGGCTTTGGCCACTGGAGCCACCAAGATTGGACTTTTATGTGGAGACACACTTTCACCTTAACAAAGTCACGGTTATCCTGCATCTCTGTCACAGCAGCTGTATCTATTTCTTAACTCTGAGCTTTCTCACCAGTGCGCCCCGGCGAGGAGAAAGGAGTGTCTCGGGGGTAGTGAGCAGTGCCAACCAAAAGAGGCTACAACCGTGACCAAAGACCTCCCTCTCTTACTCATCTCAGTGTATTCCTCATCCTAGAACGGGGAATGGGAAACAAACACTGCTCTTACTGCTGCATATATGCATATAATTTCAACTACTGATAAAAATACATATACCCGGGACTTCCCTGATGGTGCAGTGGTTAAGAATCTGCCTGCCAATGCAGGGACACAGGTTCGAGCCCTGGTCCCAGAAGATCCCACATGACGCGGAGCAACTAAGCCCGTGCGCCACAACTTCTGAGCCTGCGCTCTACAGCCTACAAGCCACAACTACTGAGCCCATGCGCCACAACTACTGAGCCCGTGTGCCACAACTACTGAAGCTCGCGTGCCTAGAGCCTGTGCTCCGCAACAAGAGAAGCCACTGCAATGAGAAGCCTGCGCACCACAACGAAGAGTAGCCCCTGCTCGCTGCAACTAGAGAAAACCTGCGTGAAGCAACGAAAACCCAACACAGCCCAAACAAACAAACAAACAAACAAACAAAACCATATACCCATGCACAGAAAAAAGACTAGAAGGAAATACTTCAACACGTTAAGGGTGAGGATTCTGTTGCAAGATTCCAGGGAAGAAACCTAAGTACCATGAAAGAGAAAGGAATACTGAAAATGACCAGAAGCTTTCTAGATTAGGCAACTGAAATGATGTATTTACCATCAAAGTCATTAAAACCGCCACTCTTACTACATGATAGTAAAAAAGATACATTTAACAAATCCATCCTGAATTCAGATGTAACTTTTTTGTTTATGGCCGCGCCACACGGTTTGTGGGATTAGTTCCCCGACCAGGGATCAAACCCATGTCCTTGGCAGTGAAAGTGTGGGGTCCCAACCACTGGACTGCCAGGGAAGTCCCCAACTTTTCTTTTAAAGATTTAAAGAGAGACTATGGCTCGTTTTGTGTTTCCTGAAACATGTACCATGAAACAATTCCTGAGACATGACCACTGTAAAAAAGGTTCTGTGGACGCACGGTGCTCTCCCTGGAATTTGAGAGGCTCTGAGAAATCCTGCAGTTAGGCAACACAGTTACTGTTGCTTAAGGAAGCTTTTTTTTTAAAGTGTTTGTTTGCTTGTTCATTCATTCATTCATTCATTCATTCATTCATTTATGGCTGTGTTGGGTCTTCGTTGCTGTGCGCGGGCTTTCTCTAGTTGCGGCGAGCGGGGGCTACTCTTCGTTGCGGTGCGTGGGCTTCTCATCACGGTGGCCGCTCTTGCTGCGGAGCATGGGCTCTAGGCGCACGGGCTTCAGTAGTTGTGGCACGCGGGCTCAGTAGTTGTGGCTCGTGGGCTCTAGAGCGCAGGCTCAGTAGCTGTGGCACATGGGCTTAGTTGTTCCGCAACATGTGGGATCTTCCTGGACCAGGGCTCCAACCCGTGTCCCCTGCACTGGCAGGCGGATTCTTAACCACTGCTCCACCAGGGAGGTCCCAAGGAAGCTTTATTGTGACAGACACCACTGCTCACATGTCCAGTCTCCCCTTGGTTCCTAGAATGTAAGCCTGATTTGTTCAGGGCAACAATGGGCCCAGCTAAAGAACTCTGTTTCTCAGCAGGCCCTGCAGCTAGAGGTGGCCAGGTGACAGGACTCCAGGCAACGAGGGGGAAGCTGCTGGGTGGGGCTTCCTGAGCAGCTCATAACAAGAAAGCTGACTGAGCCGGCGAGTATACTTTGCCGTCTTCCCTTCCCCTTCATCCTGCCTGGAGTCATCTTGTGACCCTGAGGTGACAAGCATGAGGATGAAAACCACAGGGTAAGGATGAGTGAGCAAAAGGACAAAAGTAGCTTCGGCCTCTGATGGCTTCATGGGTCGACTGTAGTTCTCAGAACTTCTTGCTCCATGAGAAAAGGGAAATCTATGTTCAGCTAAGGCACTATGGGTTGGGTTTTCTATCAAAAGATAGGAGTCTGGGTCCTTGATGGTCCCATGGGGCAGCCACTCTAGCAGAAATCTAAACTTCTTTTACAAAAGAGAAAAATGAAGACCTAATTTGTGCATCACTTGTAGCAGAGACAAGTAACATGCATTATTCTTGGGTCCTGGGTGAGAAAGGAGAGAAGAGTCACACTTTGGAGATGTTGAATGTGAGGTGCCGGTGGGATAGACAAACACAGAGAACCAGGAGAGAGCAGGAGGTGTGGGTCTGGAGCTTGGGGAAAAGAGCTGGGCTAGAAAAGGACAGGTCAGGGACTTCCCTGGTGGCACAATGGTTAAGAATCCACCTGTCAATGCAGGGGACACAGGTTCGAGCCCTGGTCTGGGAGGATCCCTCATGCCACAGAGCAACTAAGCCCGCGCATCACAACTACTGAGCCCGCGCTCTAGAGCCCGTGCTCCGCAACAAGAGAAGCCACCGCAGTAAGAAGCCTGCACACCTCCACGAAGAGTAGCCCCCGCTCGCCACAACTAGAGAAAGCCCACGCACAGCAACGAAGACCCAACACAGCCAAAAGTAAATAAATAAATGATAAATTTTAAAGAAAAAAAAAAGATAGGTCCTAAGACTTCAGGGTGGACACTTCAGAGTCCCTCACTGCTGGTCTTGGGTGGGGCACAAACACATTCTGACCGTCTCTGAGGAACAGAGCAGGGGTCAGATGTGGACGACAAATAAGGAAGACCTTGTCACAGTCAGAGCCGTCCAAGAAAGGAACAGGCCCCCTAGTCAGGGGGCACCCTGTTCCTTGAGCAGTGCAAGCAGAGACCGGGTGCTGGAGAAGCGGGGGAGAGGTCCAGAGCAGCGGGAAGTGGATTCCATGACTGTAAGCATCTTTCAGACCTTGAGCTGCTGATATTCTAAGCGTCTGATCTGGTTCTGAAGTGTGATGTCATCAACCTTGGAAAAAGGACCCACCCAACAGTGAGACCAGCAGTCGCAGGGCCCCCATCCTTGCCCTGATGCTATGGTCTTTCATAGAAGCCAGGGGCCATTTGCATGGTACTCAATTTCATGCAAGGTCTCAGACGTTTCTACTGACAAGTATTAGATAACTACTAGACTCCAGATTTTTATTTAACTACATACTAATGTTTTTCTCTCTATAGTTATTAAACTGATACATGCACAAAACAAAAATAACAATGACAACAAAAAAAAACTTGGTAAATTCAAGAAAACACCAAGGGAGGGGGAAATATGTAATTCTACCACCCAGAGATAACCACGATTAGCAATTTTAACATAAAAATATGTCTTTTTTGTGCACATAAATTTTTCCTCAAAGTTGTGTTTCACTTTACATGCTATTTTGATGTCTTTGTTTTTTTCAACTTATTTTGATATAAACTTACAAAAAAGTTGCAAGGGTAGTAAAAAGAACCCCTGTGAATCCCTGTGTACCCTTCACCCAGATATACTGCTTCCTTTTAATGGCCAGGTGAGCCCTTTATCCACGTGACTCTACTGTCCCCAAAACATACCCTGAGATGAACACTCTCATTATCCATACCTCACACATGAATACATTAGGCCTTAGTTAGGGGCATCCAATATTTCACTTCACAATCCTTTGTTAAAGGTCTTTGATTCCTATCTTTGTGCACCTATTCCTTAGGTTTTCGATGCCATCTCTAAATAAGATTATCCACAAAATCCTCCAAACCCACTGGCAGGGCAGAAGGGAATCCACGATCATCACAGTACCTTAAACCTGTGTCCTATCACTGGGCGACGTCATGGCCCATGATGCACAATGACTAACTACGTCTTTTAAATCTTCTAATGACCTTGTAAACAGCTTAATAGTGCATTTTTTTGGATTCAGAATTACTTCGTCAAATGCAACTATATAAAAATACTCTCTATAATCCTATCAGATATTACTTCATGTTAAAGTACGTACGCACCCATGTTCACAGCAGCATTATTCACAACAGCCAAAAGGTAGACACAACCCAGGTGTCCACTGACAAATGAAGAAACAAAATGTGGTGTCAGGGTGGAAAAATTTTCTTTCCGCCCTTCTAGGTTCTTTGGCTGGTCTAATGGTTAAACTGACATTAGGGAGATTAACAGGGGAAAAACAGATTTAACTTCATAGGTATGGGAGCCCCATAAAAATGAGACCCAAAGGCAGTCAGGCAATTGAGGCTTGCATCCCTGAACTAGGAAACGGATAGAAGCTGAGGCTGCAGAGGGGAGGAGGGCCATTCACAGCACCTGAGAAGAGCGGATGTCTGGTGATTAGATGTCTGCCCTGCCACGCAGGTTAGTCTTTAACGTAAATAAGTCATCTCTGGTAACTGCTTTCTTTAGGGGCTGGCCCCCTATTTAAATTCTTTTAGGCTGATAAAGAAGAGGTAAAAATTTTTCCTGAAACTGCTGGGTCTTGATAGCCTTTGGCTCAAAATAATTCACATGACAAGGTGGCACATTTGGGGGGGGCGTATTCTGCTCCCCTTCAGTGCTAGACACACTCGAGAATATTAATCTGCCTTTAGAGGGAAGGAAATTCTGACACACGCTACAGTGGGTGAGCCTTAAGGACATCATGCTCAGTGAAATAAGCCCGTCACAGAAATATACTCTATGACTCCTCTTATATGAGGTCCCTGGAGTAGTCAACTTCACAGAGACAGACTGCCAGGGACTCAGGGGAGGAAAAAATGGAGAGGTATTATTTAATGGGTACAGAGTTTCATCTTTCTGTAAAATGAAAAGACTTCTGGAGATTGCTTACACAACAGTGTGAATGTACTTAACGCCACTGAAATGTACACTTAAAAACATTAAGATGCTGAGTTCTACGTTATGTGTACATTGCCACTATTAAACTAAAAGAAAAATTTTAAACATACGTGGTACGTGTTCCATATTAAATGAGCAATGAAATATGAGCAATGAGCCGCAGAAACGGAGGCTGATGCCTCTGAAAGGCACTGGAAGACGCTCCGAAGAGGTGCCTGTGAGCTCAACAGTGCAGGTGGCTGTGAGCAAGGAGGCATCTCCGCAAACGGCCTGCAGACCATATCTGCATTCTCCCACTGGAGACGGGAAGCCGGGGGCCCTGAAGCCAGCAGACCTGCTGGCCCCCACTTCTCCTTGCAGGCTTCCTGTGTTAACTGTCACTCTGTGGCCGCCTGCTCCTTACCCTCCGGAGAAATTCTCCTGCTTCTGAGTGCAGTATTAGTTCCTTAACCCTGAGGTTGAAATACTGCAGAACTAGAAACCACTACTGAATGCCTGCTGTATGCCCTGCACAAGGTGCTTTACATACATTGTCTCTAATCATTTTCACGGTGACCCTATGAAAGAGGTTTTGTGATTCTCGTCTTACTCATGAGGAGATTGAAGTCTGGAAAGGTTAAGTAACTTACTCAACAATACACAATACGGAGCTAAATTCTTTGCATTATATGGCCTCTAAGATGATAAAAATAAAAGTAAGATCCATAGGGCAACTAACATATTTTTAAAGCCCCTATAAGGTCCCAGAGGCAAAAATGTATCAAGCAACTCAGGGTTGTCCCCAAATAGTAAATGCTCTTTCCTGAGCATTTAGCACAGCTTAGGAACTTGGCTAACTCTATCTAGTTCCATCACCAGAGCTATGGCATTATGTGTATACCATAGGCCCGAGTGGTACGTGCAAGGGTGCCCACTTGTCCAGCACTGGCACACTGGGAAAGCTCAAGAATGGTCAGTCGCTTCAGGAAGGAGGACGTTGCTCTCACATTGAAATATGTGATTCCCCAAACCAATACCAGTTCTGAAACTGCTACTACTTTATTTTTTAAACATTAAGAAGACATTTCGGGATGATTTTAAGGCAGAACTTGCTTCAGTTTCTAAGTCAAGGCTGCCTTTGTGTTCCATGGTACTAACTCTAAAAACACAGGAACATATACCAGCAACTGAACCTACTGAAAATGTGTGTGCTTGTAGCAAAAAGGCATTTATTCATTCATTCATTCAACAAACGGGTCTTGAGCGCCTTCTGTTTGCCCGGCTCCTCCTCCCCCCCCCTCAAAAACAAAAACAAAAATCTCGCTTTCAAGACTCAGGTCGTCTCATCGGTTCGAAACCTTTGCAGCAAGTACTGATACTACAGTGCTGACCTTTAAAATTTTATCCTCACAAATTCAATCTCATGAATCTATTAACCACCGTGGTTCCAGCTGAAAAAACCTACTTTTTTTTAACGTTGCCTTCTCGCTTTATGATGTGAGAACCTCATAAAAAGACTCTGTGTATTTAGATCACACACTCAAATATCCCCCAACTTATTTCCCCCGCCCCGTCCCCGCCCTCCCATCTCTGCTGCCTGCCTCACCGCCCGTTTCAGCCCTTCGGCTGGAACTCTGCCTGTGCGAGCTCGTGGGCATCTCTACCCTCGTGGGCCTTTTTAAAAAACACCCCAAACCCGCCAACAATGCACATCCTCACACGTTTTTGCGCGCTTTGGTTTTTTCACTTAGTGTCTCCCGGGGTTGGGTCCACGTTACTGTAGGAACCGTCTTGCGGTTTCTAGCGACCGCAGGTCACTCCTCTGAAAGGAGAGACTAACTCATGTCACCTGGTTATTCCTGGTTTCGTGGTCAAGGCAAGAAGGCCAGCCTTCGCGTCCACGCGAGGCAGCTCAGGGCACCGGCGCCCCGCCCTAAACGGCCGAGAGGGAACCCCTAACGTGACCGCGGGGCACTGTCGGCCCAAAGCCGAGCTCGGGAAGGGCCGGGAGCCCCACCGCGGCAGACCACGAGCGTCCTGCGCCGGCGGCCGGGCCACGGGCCACGCCGCACGCTTGCCTCTACTTCCGGCCACGCAGAGTGGGGGCCGCAATCTCTTGCTTTCGGCCACCTACCCGACGACAAAGACGCCGGGAAACTCCGCCGGAGCCGTCTTTCGCGAGGAGCCTGCTACAATCCCCGCGTGTCCCAGAAACAGGCCAGCCTCTCGGCGTGCCGTACCGCCACACAGGAAGCCGCCATGTTGTACATCTTGTACGGCAAAGCCCTCCATTTCCGGGACCGGCCGCTGACTTGACCCGTGAGGCGCGAGCCAACAAAGGTGGCGTGAGCGCCCTCTGGCGGCGGCGCCGCAGTAGCGCCGCCAGCTTTGACCTGCGGGGAATTCTGCTTCCGGGTCTCCTGGGGGTGGGGTGTTGACAGTGAGCGCCGAGCAGGGTCGCGGCTTGGGGTGGCACCCGAGCGTGCGCAACGGCGATGGTGCGGGGCTGCGGGCGGGGATCTCGTGGGCTGAGGGTCTGCGTGGTCTGTTACCTCGCCCCCTCCTGGGAGGCCCGTGCTGTTGGTACCATTTACGGGTGAGAACACGCGCCCTCCTTGCCCACTCTGCTAAACCCCGGTGAAGATGGCCTGGAGATCCGTCCCCCCTTTTTGTAAAATGGGTAACATGACTTAATCGGGGTGTTATTGCGAGGACTGAGTTTTCGGATGACAGTACCTGGTTCTTAACGTCCGTTTCTTCTCCATAGTGCTAACAACCCCGTGCAGGATGGCCCCTGGGCCGCCCGGGGCCTGCACAGGTCTCCTGGAGGATCCTCCTGGGCAGGAAGCGTTGAAGTGAAAAAGGACAGTGGGGGCAGCGTGGTGCACGGGGTGGGGACATTAATGACGGGAGCTGAGGAAGCTTCTGCAGAGGGCCCCCCGCGGAGCAGACGCGGCATGAACATACCTGCTCATTTGAACGAGGCCAGCGACACGTTGGAGGGTGTCCAGGGGGTCCGTGAAGCAGACGGCACGGGCCAGGGAAGCACCATCCCCAGGCCTACCCAGTTGCCCCTTATCTGTGGCTGGTGTTCTGGTAGACCTGGCTATCAGCTCTCCCAGCCCTCAGGGACCTGACTTGGGCAGTGCCCCGGAGGCAGCCCTGGCTGTGTCGCAGGAGTCTGGCAGCCTGGCCTCCCTTGTAGGGCTCCTAGATGTCTTTGGGATTCACACTTCCAAGATGCGTAGCACTTATATTCTATGTCATAAGTGCAAATACAATGATTTGAGGACTCTAGATAACTACCTGCTCTACCTGCTTCAATCCACCAATCAGACCACCTCCCATTCCATCAGGGTAGCTTGCTGTTTGGATGCATGCCAGGGTTTCAGGAGACCTCTCTTTAAAGTGCAAAAATAACCTTTGTATCTGATATCAGTTCCCACATAGGTGATGAGTTAGCGCCTTAATGGCGGCACGTCTGAGAGTTTTCATCCTCACCCTCATCACACTCCTGGGCAAGAGTCCAGGACCCAGGGAAGATGCGGTTTCCGTCCTTGGGAAATAGACAAGATTTGTTAAGCCAGGTGTGCAAATGCACAGGTATTATTGCCTTGCCGTGGAAGAAATGAAGGAAGGAAACCTCACCCTATTTTTCTGTTGAACACTGAAATTGTCAAATATCGTCCTTAATGTTATGAGTGGCATTCATGCTGGACAATACAAACCAAAGCAAACAGGAACATCAGGCCTTTGCACTTGTATCTACATAATGTGTGTAATTAATGATTTATGTAGTCTTTTTTTTTTTTTTTTTTTGGCTGTGCCCCTCGGCTTGCGAGATCCTAGTTTCCTAACCAGGGATCAAACCTGGGCCCCGCAGTGAAAGCGCTGAGTCCTAACCACTGGACCGCCAGGGAATTCTCTATGCAGTTGTCTTTTAAATCAGAATTAAAAAGAAAGAAAGAAAAAAAAAACCCTACAAACAAAAAGTACTTTATATTGTCTTTTATATTTACCCACGTAGTTACCTTGATTGGTACTCTTCCCCCCGCCCCCGCTGTTTGGAATTGAGTTACTGTCTAGTGTCATTTCATTTTAGCCTGAACGATTCCCTTTATTATTTCTTGGAATGCAGGTCTGCTAGCAACAAATTCTCTCAATTTTTGTTTATCTAGGAATCTTCATTTCTCTTTCATTTTTATTTTATTATTATAGTGTATTACTTTAATTGACTTTTGGATGTTAAACCAAGCTCCTATTCTTGGGAAAGCCCACTTGATCATGGTATATAATTCTTTTTATATGTTGCTGGATTTGCTTTGCTAATATGTTGTTGAGAATATTTGCACATATATTCATAAAACACATTGGTCTGGGGACTTCCCTGGTGGCACAGTGGTTAAGAATCCGCCTGCCAAGGCAGGGGACACGGGTTCGAGCCCTGGTCCGGGAAGATGCCACATGCCGCAAAACAACTAAGCCCGTGCGCCAGAACTACTGAGCCTGCGCTCTAGAGCCCGGGAGCCACAACTACTGAAGCCCGCGTGCCTACAGCCCATGCTCAGCAACAAAAGAAGCCACTGCAATGAGAAGCCCGCGCACCACAACAAACAGTAGCTC